>NC_080389.1:46345162-46945162 GCF_028751815.1 Salvia miltiorrhiza
ACGCCATTAGCCGTCGACGATGGTTTTCGACGACTAATAGCGTGAGAAGCCTAATTTTGGACGGTTAATTATATTTTCCGGCTTTTCTCGTTATTTCCTACCTAAACACGAACATTCCTAAATTTTATATGCGACTAACATTCAAACGAATTAATCAATTTTATAAATTCACGAAACATAAATAAAATATTAAATATATAATAATAAATTAACATAACAATACACGCACCATTTAACTGGTGGGGGAGGCTAGAAAATGGCATTAGCCGTCGAAAATTAGGTGTTTTACGCAATTAGAAGTCGACGAACCATCGTCGAAGTCTAATGGCATAAATGCCTATTTTTTACGCCTAATGCCATTTTTTGGTGTTTACCTCATTTTTTGGTGTTATTTGCAGGTTTTTGAATGCACATTTGAGCTTGCTCTACGCATATTTATGTCATTTTATACTAGATTGATGGCTTGGTGCATGTTTGTGTTGTTTTTTGCAGGGAGCCGAGGCATTATTGGACGATTCTTGGAGTTTTGGACGCTTTTTGGAGTAAAGTCACGGCCACCGCCGCCCTGTTGCGCTCTCCGCGTGGATTTGGCTAGATTCGCCGTAGGCCATAGGCGGTGGCTGCCGCCCGCGTCTATTTCTGGCAGTTACGAATTTCAATATTTAAACCCTTTTCTTTAGGGTTTTCTTGGGCTATCCAATTTTACAGCCTCCGGCTGATGTTCTTACACTTTTTCTTGAGTTTTTTGAGAGATTCTACGCCTTGGGAACATTTGGATTCATTAGATCGCATTGGATTGTCCTTTACTTTGAACTATTATAAGAACTCCTCATTTTGGTTTATTGCTACATTTGCTTCTTGATTGTTCACTTTGTTGCTTATAGTTTTATATATGTTGATTGATGCAATTGATAATTTCATCACCTAGTTGAAGTAGTACGCTAGTTGATTGATTCATTTATTGAGTTATCCATTGAATTTGGCGTTGTGGATTTCATTTACTTTTTCTATTGGATTAATGGTGATGAATGTTCTCTATTGATTTGAATGCTTGGTTTGAGAGTCATTGATGTTAGATTGATTAAGATTGTTGGTGTTGGAATTGCATTAAGTCTTAAAATTAGGATACTCTTGATTTTGATCTTGTTTATCTTCTAAGTGAATGTTAAGTTCTTGTTTAAGTTGGTCTCGTGTGTTTGCTCTACGATTAACGATTTATCTTGCTAGTATTGCTTGATTTCATGGTTGAATTGGCTACACTTATAGTGAGAGTATTGCTTAGTATTGTTCATGTCTAGTTTTGATTGAGCTATGATGAATTATGTTGGTTGTGAGTTTATCTTTAGCTTTCTTGCTCGTTGAGTCTTGGTTTTCCATTACTTTATTTCCTGCCTAGGGTGAGTGAGAGTAACGTCAGACTCAAGTCATTGTTTAGAGTGTTAGGATTTTATTGCTTTATGTGTGTAGCATGATTAGTCGCCTTGCTTAGCCTTCCTTTAGAGACGACTTGGGTTAACTTACTACACTAGGATATCTTCGTGTGGTTGCGAGTCAAGTCCATAGGTGTTTTGGGTTGAGTCATCGGTCTCGTTATTTCCTATCTAAACCTGAGTACTTCTAATTTTTCTACATGGCTAATACCTTTAAACGAATTAATCAATTTTATAAATTCACAAAGCATAAATAAAATAGTAAATATTTAACATATCAATACACATATAAATAATTGGGGAATCCGAAAAATGACATTAGCCGTGCAAATGCGTTTTACGGCATTAGCCGTCCACGATGGTTGGTCGACGACTAATGGTGTAAAACGCCTAATTTGCAACTACTAATGCCATTTTCCGGCTTGTCTCGCTATATCCTATCAAAGTACACATATCCCTAAATTTTTTTGTTATCAAGCAAAATTAATTAGAATAAAACATGCTTCAAATAATTAAATTATGCTCAAATCCAACAAGAATTAGAACACCTTAAACGATACCACATAATAATGATAAATTCAAGTTAAAAACTTCGAAACTTACTTGATTTGAAGAAGAAGCCATATGTGCCTTTGTGTAGAAAGATTTTAGAAGAAATCCAACGTATGGTGACCCCTTGTAGCCGTCGATTTTTTTGAAAGAATTACTTTAAAAAATATGGAGATTTCAAGCCGTTGAATTTGAAGGTTGTAGCCGTTGAATTTTTGGAGATTTTAGTTAGGAACTTGAAGGTTGAAGCCATCGAGAATTTAAATATTTCAAGCCGTCGTGAACTATTTGTGAGTGTTGAGTTTTCCTTGTGTAGCTGTGTCCCCCATCCATTTTAACCTAAAATAATTTAGTGGGTCCTGCCACAACCCATTACCTATTAAATCAAGGTCATTCAATAAATGACATAAAGTACATTAGTTGTATAATGGGTATTGCTCTTGGGTAATTGGAATAAAACAAAAGCTGACTAATCACACATAATTATTGGAACATGATTTAAATTCAAAATATGAGAAAATCTTCACCAATTGATGTCATGATATGACGCAAAGGGATACTTTTTTTACTCAAATGTGTAAGAAGTGTAGGAAACGTGTTGGAAATTAACAAACATAATTGAGACATTAAAAGTAATACTCCATCCGTCCCGCTATTCATGGCACGTATTCCATTTCGGGTTGTCCCATCGATAATGGCTTGTTTCTATTTTAGGAAATAATAAGGGATAATTAATCTTAATTAAAGCACTAATTAAATACTTAATAAAACCTACTTTAATAAAAAATAAAACACTCTCACTCTAACTCTCTCTCTCTCAGCTGCTACTCCCTCGCCGTCTCTCCTCCTCCACGGTGACGGAGCGGCGACCCACCGCCTCCGCGTCCACCCACCCTCTTCCGCTTCCCTCTCTCTGTTCTCACTCTCGATCTCCTTTTCTCTAGTGTTCGCGGCGGCCGCTACGAGCTGCGGCGGCACATGCAGAGCCAGCGGTCGCCGCCGCCTCTGCTCCCTCTCTCTTCCACTGGTGTGCCGCCTCCGCGCTCCCATCTCCTCCGCGATCGGTGGCGAGATCTGTACACCGCCTCCATTCTCCATCCTCCATTTTCTTTCTCTGCGCCCAAAGATGACATTTTGGGATTTTTTTTTTAAATCCTCACTGATTCCTGGAGATTCGGTTCCGGTGGAGGAATTTGGGTTTCCTATTGTTTGTGTTGAGTCGACTTGCGTGGAGGGATTTGGCTTTTCTATTGTTGGTGTTAAGTTTGTAGAAGCGGTGGGAGATGGTTTGGATGGTGGAGGGATCTAGGTGGCGGTGGCGGTTGACGGAGGAAAGGTGGGATTTGGGTTTTCGACGGAGGAAGGGTTTGGCTGGGGTTTGTGTCGCCGAAATTCTGCAAAGGGGAGGGTTGGTGTGGGCTTCTCTGTGTCGGCCACACCGAGTAGAATGCTGGTGAGGTTTGGGTTGAGATCTGACGAGGCGCCTGCAGCAGCCTCGCAGGTGTTGATGAAGAAGAGAGTTATTTTATTAACAATATTTAAAATTAATTAACAATAACATTAAATATGTGGTCCCTACAACTTTTCTCCTAATACAATTCTCCTTAATACCCGTGCCGAAAATAAACGTGCCGTTAATAGCGGGACGAAAGGAGTATAAGTCAATTTGAATAGATTTAACATATTTGTTATAAGGGTGAGTATTTGTCATATGCACACATTATAAATATTGGTATTTTAAATTCTCACTCTTATTTTTTTTAAAATTTGTTAAAAAATATAAGAATGAAGTTATAATAAAGTTGTATCAAATTTGACTTGTAGTGTGTAATGGGTGATAATAGCCTAAAAATGCTTAATGATGTGAGTATTTGGATTAGTAAGTAGATGTATACAACCTGGTGATTTATATTTATTTAAGTGTTAATAGGCAAAAATGTCTTATTCCTTATGTTGTATATGAAAAATGCTCTATTTTATAAACTTAAGCATTTTATGCCCTAATAATGTGAAGTACCTATTTTACCCTTTGATGTTGATGGGTTTGCTTGATTTTTTGTGAAAGTCTTACACATTTGACCGATTTGACAACTATCAGTCATAAAAGTCAACGATTTGACAACTATCAGTCAAGAGTAAATATGACCAGTGAGTGGCTAGATCATGTGTCCGCCCGGGCGGACACATAATTTCACTGGGCGGACACATGATTTTACCGGTCGGACACATGATCTAGCACCCAAATCATGTGTCCGGCCGATAAAATCATGTGTCCGTCCGATGAAATCATGTGTCCGCCCGGGCGGCCACATGATTTTATCGGCCGGATCATGTATCCGATCGGAAAAATTATGTGTCCGTCCGGTGAAATTATGTGTCTGCCCGGTGAAATTATGTGTCCGCCCGGGGGAGACATGATCTAGCCATCCACCGGTCACATATACTCTTGACTGATAGCTGTCAAAGCGTTGACTTTTATGACTGATAGCTGTCAAATCAGTCAAATGTATAAGACTTTCACAAAAAACTAAACAAACCCATCAAATCGAAGGGTATTTAAAAAATAGGATATAAAATGCTTATGTTTATAGAAGATGACATTTTTCACATATAACTTAAGGAATGTGACATTTTAAATTTTCACTCTTTGTTTAAATTAAAGTGGTGGATAATTTAATTGAACTTTTCATAAGATTAGATTTTATTGCATCTAATATTTGCAGTATTTTCACTTATATTTTATTTTTGTAAAAGTACATTTATATAAATCACTAATTATACCTTAAATTGATTTTATTTATCAATTATCTATTTTTATATATATAACCGACCTTCACGTGAGTGAGAGCATATACCATTAATACAAATATACCGTGACGAATTCCGTCAAAAGTTAACGGAACTATGGAAGTCCGTCCGTAGTACGGTGGTAGGTGGTAGCCATGGCAGCCTCAAGGCGACAGTCAACTTCTGTTTGTGTGTGTGTGGGGGGGGGGGGGGGGGGGGGCATTACACACACTATCCACTGCCCCTCTATATAAAAAGGGGTCCCCCAGTTTCAATTCCTCCCAATAACTTGGCTTTCTCTCTCAACTCTTCCCACTCTCTCTAGAATTTATTGAAACCTCCCTCTCTCTCTCCGCAAAGACTGTGAGTGATATTTGTATGGCCGCTAATTTGCAGCGCACTCGTGGACTGGCGAAATTGGGCAAAAGATTAGCTGGCCAGATCCGCTCTCGCGATTCCCTCGCCATTTCTCAGCTCCACTGCAGGTGTGTGTGCTGTTGCTGGTGATGTCGATTATTCACCTAATTTTTTTGTTCAGGAATAGTAGTTAGCAATTAATTTGTGGAATGATCATGGGATTGATATGATCGAAGCTGTTTTTCAGCATAAATTTTTAGCAGTTGTTGATATCGAGCTTCTCCGTTCTATTTTCTGGTAGTTTCTTCATGATTAATTACTTCTGCTGAGACTTGTTGGTAGTTTAATCATGATCTTTAGAAGACATTTTTTCTGAAAATAAAAATAAAAATTGTGTTATTTTTTCTTAAGCGATTAAGACGTTAATTAGAATTGGATAACGTTAATGTAATTAAATTGAAATGTGGAGTTGATGCTAGAGCTCACATGTCATTGTCCAATAATTCTATTTTTTTCATGCTTCTTATCTCTTGGAAAAGAAGTTATATGTATCATACAAAATTCCCTGCTGAAAATCTGTGAATTTTCTCGGCATTTTGACAAGTTTGTTGGCTATTGACAATTCTTTACTCTTTTGGTTTTTATTTTGTGATTATTGTTAAAATCTAATTAATGTTTCTATCGTGGTGTTTTTTTGGGGATTTAAATTCACATATATAATTGATAATTCTTGAATTCGATATAGTGATTGATGATGAGATTTTATAGTCAAATGGATGGTGTGTTTTTCAGTGAAGATCACGAGATATAAAAAATTAAAACAGAAAGAGAGACTTGAAAAGCTTAAACACATGGAGATTGAGTAGTCTAAAACTTTTTAAATTAAATAATCTACCAGTACCATCGATGATTGGTATTCCATTGATTCTATAATTCTATTGCTAATGGTGGGGAGCAAATCAATTTAATTGATGCATGATCTTTTGCAGCATCACGAAAACCTTTGTATCATATAATATCCCTTTATGGTTGATGGACCCTTTTTGGCTGAGATAATTCAGAAGTCTCAATCAAGCATAGGACTGTATTTCTGTACTTATTTACATGCGTTCAAGATTCCATGAATGATCATCTTTGTAGATAGGACTTTGCTGTCTTTGCCATGAACGTGACATTTTGGCTATTTATTCTTATCAAAAAATAATGTCCTATTATAGTGACTATTTCAATTCTAACTTTTATATAGTGGTGGCTTTGGATGCCTTGATTCTATCTAAACTAGAGGAGGAGATGTTGAATTCCATGTGACTTTTGCTTGATTGATTCTATTTAGGGGGTGCTTTTGTTTTATTGGTTATATTGCCGTAGATATTTCTTGAACTGTACCTGCTTCGTCCCCGAATAAGTCTTCTATTTGGATATAAATCTTGTTCCTATCCTTGAATGCAAATTCTTTACTTTTTCATTTCTTCATGCAATAATTGGGGGTAAAAGGAGTAAAATTGCCCACTTTCATGGTATACGCATTTTGATGACTAGGGAACCTCCCCTCTATCCCCGAATAATTCTCCTATTGCAGATAAATCTTGTGTCCGAATGCAAATTCTTTATTTCATTTTCGATTTTCCATGCAAGTAAAAGAGTAAAATTGTCCACTTTCAAGATATACACATTTTGACTGCTGGGGAAACACTTATTCGGGGACACATGGAGTAACGGAAGGTGGGAGATTCATAAATTGCATATTGTTTTATCATGTGACCATCAAATTATCCAACAAGGATTAATTTCAACTGAATCTTTTGTCTTATGGGAGTTTAACTTACATGCCAAACCCCATTTTGAGCTCGATTTTTCTTACAAATAATTTGAGTATATTCCTCACTTCATTTGCATAATCTTGCACAATGTATGTATACAACAGGAGTGTGCAAGCTTCAGCCTACGACAAGAACCCGGAGGAGAATGTGAACTCGACTGTGGTCCCGGACCATGTAATCCCGCCTCAGCCGGACGAGTACTGGGCTCCTCATCCTAAGACAGGGGTGTTCGGGCCTGCAACGGATGAGAATCCGGGTTCGGGCCACAACCCTGGTGCCGCCAACGGGGGCTCGGTGTTGGAAGAGAAGGCCTTCTTCCGCCCTCAAGAGGACTTGGACAAGCCTCCCGTCCAACCTTGAGTTGCATAGAGCTAGGTTGTATCTGCATCAATTATGAATAAAAACTTGTGTGATTTGACCCTAAACCGCAGAAGATGATACCCCTTTAGTAAGGGGGTGTGTGTGAGAGAGAATTGCATTGTTATGAGAATGCTTTCAGTGTGTTGATGATGGGAATAGGTTTGGATGCTGTGTCACATGTGATTCTCTTTGTTGTGAATATATGCTGTTGCTTTTTATCTTTTGCCTTTAGTTTTTTTGACATAGGAAGTTTGTTTCTCTCCATTCTTTTCTAGCCATCACTTTTCTTACTGAACTTTTTGTGGTTGGACACCATTTTTTTTTAAAGAGGATAAATAATGGTTCACTATTTTTCTAGTAATGATTCGACCCCTGACCTAACAAGATAGAGGAAACGTCATATCAATTGAGTTGCGTTTTATTGTCCGAAGATAGACTTTAATTTGTTACACAATCTAGCAACTTAATGTGTGTTTTTAATGATTGTGATTAATGTCTGAAATCAAAGATTTAGGATTTGAGCTCCTCGTCATGTGGTCTTTTAAAATATTTATTTCTTCTACTTGAAAAATATATTTAATTGTTCTTTGTTTTAATAAATTAACATTTAAATATAAAGACCTAAATTATTTGATTCTCCTATTTAAAAAATACTTAATTGTTTTTTTGATTGATTAATTAATAATTATATTTAAAGACCTAAAATAATTGTTTTTCCTACCAGGAAAAAAAAAGGTTAATTATTTTTTATATGAATTAACAATTAAATTTAGAGATTGTGCCACATTAACCTTAAACCTAAGATCTTTTACTACAAATATTAATAATTTTTTTTAGACAAATATTAATTTAAGCCAACTTACACACTTTTTTGTTGTTCTAATCTTAGTATGTGTAACATATATAGAATATAGTTGTCACTTTTTTGTTGTTCTAATGTTAGTATATACTCCATCCGTCCCACTTGAATAGGCTCACTTCTTTTGGACACGGAGCTTAAGAAAACTTATTTTTTAATAGAAAAGTGGTAGTAAAGTGGTGTGGTCCACACCAATTAAGTACAATTTTTTTACCCAAAAAAGAAAATGAGCTTATTGGAGTGGGACATCCCAAAAAGAAAATAAGCCTATTGGAGTGGGACGGAGGGAGTACATCACAATCGATCGTCTACCCACATTGATGTGATAATTTTAATTAGAATAAGATATGTTAATGTGATAATTTTAATTAGAATAAGATATGTTAAATTGTTAATTATATTTTCTAATTAAAGTTGTCACATCAATGATGGACTCGTTATGCTTGCCCATAGTGTGTAGGTGATCGGTTCTATATGTAACATATATACTAGTTGAATTAGTGCATGCTACGTGTGTGTGCGCGTGCGCGTGCAATATGTTTGAGGAAGTAAATATCAGTAAATATAATACTCCATGTTTGACGAAGTAAATACAAGTCAGAAAAAGGTTCATGTATAGGTTCTTACTTCTTACTTCACGCAATTATCGTAAATCATACTCCCTCCGTCACAATAATGAAGACACACTTCATTTGGGCACGGAGATTAAGGTTAGCTAGATTATAGAATAAAGTAGTGTATCCCACTTTATTAGTGTATTTGATTAGTTAATGTTTAATGATTTCTTTTTATATTATTTTAAATTGCAACTGAAAATTTTATTTTATAAATTCATTATTTACAAATATTTTTATTAATTTAATTACATTTTTTTCTTCGAAATTAATTGTGCTCTCATCGTCTGCTGAGCGGCGAAATTACATGAGCGGTGAACGATCCAACTGCGCCTCCATCGTTTGATGCCAATGCCGGCCACCGGCGCCGAGCCCCACGTCTCCGATCTGAGATCCCCAAAATCATATCCCCAAAATCAGTCTAAAGCAAGAATTCCACAAACACCAAATTCGCTCAAAAATCAAATCCATCTGGAAACTAAAAATCAAAAATCAGTCTAAAGCAATAATTCTGGAACCCAACCTCCGATCTTCTCTGATTTTCTCACCACGAGCTTAAACCATCAACCCATCTGCAGAATTCGCTCAAAAATCAAATCTTGATAGTGAAATGCCCGCGCTGTGATTCCACAAACACCAAATTCTGCAAGAATTGCCGCCGGTATTGCGAAAGAATCCGACGGCGACTCGCTGTGAACCAGTGGATACCGGTGATAGTGATGGTGGTGGAGATCTGGAAACGGCAGAGGATGAGGCGGCGGATTGGGTGGAAAATAAGCCAATTGATGTCTAGGGCTCAAGGCGGCCCAAAGGTATGGCTTAACTTCGCCGGAGGTGGAGACGCGGCGGTACAGTCGGTGGTGGTCGATGACCGCTGCGCTCGCCGGGATTTCTGAAGGAGGCGGGTCTGGTGGCAGAGGAAGAGTCAGGAGACTGGAGGTGGCTCGACGGTGGACGTGGGGTGCTCGGCGGTGGCCATGGCTCGCCGGCGGCGACTTGGCCGAGAAGGGGGAGGAGAGAAGGAGGGAGATGAGGAGAGTGAGAGATGTGTTTAGAAATTAGGGTTTTTTTGTGACATATTTATACCTTAATTAAGGTGCAATTAATTAGATATTCTTAAGCCCTAATTATTTCCTTATTTAGAAGTGTGTCTTTATTATTGGGACGTTCCAATAAGGAAAGTGTGTCTTCATTATTGGGACGGAGGGAGTAGTTATTTTCAAATAAATCGATACGCAATTTAAGTAATATAGTTTCACATGATCCAATAAAAAAGTTGGCTTAAAATGTACATAAAAGAAAGAGGCAAAATGTGATATACCCTTTTTGAAAGATGAAACATAAAATATACCCACTTTTTTTAAAACAATAAAATCTACCCACTTAGGACATTTTTACCCCTATGTGTAATTCGCGCATTGCTCGCATTGCTCGACACTGAAGCGTCGAGCATTGAACTATCGAGCATCGAGCATGTCGAGCAATAGTTTAAATTGAACTATTGCTCGACGCCTCGAACATCGAGTGTCGAGCAATTAAGAACTGTCGAGCATGTCGAGCAATTAAGAACTGTCGAGCATGTCGAGCAATTAAGAACTGTCGAGCATGTCGAGCAATAGTTCAATGTCGAGCAAGACGAGCAATAGTTCAAATTGAACTATTGCTCGATATTAAGTGTCGAGCATTGAGTGTCGAGCAATGTGAACCGTCGAGCACTGAACATTTTTGGCACAAATTCAAAAAACAAACTTCAGATCTTGGCACAATTTCAAAAATCAAACTTCAGATCAGAAATCGTGCGACATCAGATCGGAAATCGTGCGACATCAGATCGGAAATCGTGCAGGTGGGGGAATCGGTAGAGAGAGAGAGAAGAAGAAGAAGAAGAAGAAGAAGAAGAAGGTTGCGGTGGATCTGTGGCCACGGCGACGGGATCTGTGGCTGCGGTGACGGCGCTAGGTCGGCGGAGGCGGAGGCACGCTGGAGGGCGGCGGAGGCGCGCTGAGAGAGAGATGGGAGAGAGAAGAAGAAGAAGAAGAAGAAGAAGAAGAAGGTTGCGCCTGTGATTTGGAGAGGAGTCACGGCGAGGCAGAGGAGGAGGAGAGGCTGGACGGCTGAGACGGGAGGCTGCGGCGGAGGCGTGCGTGGAGGCGCCGGAAGCGCGCTGGAGAGAAAAACGGCGGCGCGCGACGGAGGCGGATCTGGGCGGCCACGACGACGGGATCTGTGGCTGCGGCGACGACGCCAGGGCGGCGGCGGCGGAGGCGGAGGCGCGCTGAGAGAAAGAGAGATGGGGAGAGGCTGCAATTTTTTTTGGGGGTGGGGGGAAGAGGTTGCGATTTTTGGTGTTTTTTTGGAGAGGGGATTTGTTTGGTATTTTCTTTTTGTTTTAAGGGTATCTTAGTCCTTTCAACCTCAAAATGGGTACATTTTATATGTTTAATTTTGGGTGGGTATATTTTATGTTTCCTTTTTCAAATAGGGTAAAAAACACCATTAACCCTAAAAGAAATGTGTTATCTGCATATCCAGAGTCAAGACTACCGCCTTAGGCGTCGTTTTCGGATGAGTTACGCTAAAAATTGTTTTCATCTCCAAAACTTAAAAGTAATAGTGGATATTATCTCTTCATTGGCCGTATTAGGATACGATAACATCACCCCATATAACCCGTTTTTAAAAGAGGCATTCTCCCGTGCAACCGGTTGCACCGTGCAACTGATTTCTGAATGACACTACTTTAACATACTAATCACTCTTGAAGATTTTCAAGTGTCATTTGTATGTTGAAGTAGTGTCATTCGAAAATGTTCAAGTGTCATTTCCCAAATGAAGTAGTGTAATTCTGGAAACCAGTTGCACGGTGCAACCGATTGCACATGAGTATTTGTGTTTTTAAAAACTCATTTCTCTTCGATTTTCTCTCTAATAAATATTTTCTCTATAAAAGAGATTATCTCTCTAGCTTATAAGTTCAATTATCCAAATACATTGACAACTTATAAATTCTTAAGAAACGATATCTTATAAGCTCTTGAAACATCTTATAAGTTACTGAAACTTATAAGCTCTTTAAAATGAACTTAGCCAAACACCCTCTTATAAGTCGTTGTTGGAATGTGACTCAATCATGTTGTTATAGATTTGACCTCAGTCAAGTAATTTACTTTGAGGAGTTTATTTTACATGATTGAGTATTTTTTTTCAAAATTAGAATTTCCTCCGGCTCATCCTTTCAATAATATATAAATCAAGCAAAGCTAGTTCAAATGATAAATAATTAAATGTCTTAGAATATCCAAAAATTCCAATCCATCTAAATAAACAAAGAATTAATCTTATTATTTTTATCGATCAAGGCTAATCCCAAAATGTAAATGCCTCTTAGTATTTTATAGAAACTACTGGCAACAAGCATAAGTTACTAAGAAAAGAAAAATAAGAGAAATTAAAAGAATCATCATAGATGAAAATAATACAGGTTTTCCCATGACCATGATAATCAGACTTCAGGTTGTGCTTATTATTTCTAAAAGTATTTAATGATAAGATGTTATTGCAACTTAAATCAGCCTATTTAGCTGGGAGGACTAGTAGAAAAACATATGCAATTGAGAGGTTGAATCTACAAATCTAATAAAACATCAAAATGCATGCTCATTTCAGGAACTGTGATTACATTTACTTCATTCAAATATTTGTATGCACAACAAGGGTGTAAACAGAAGTGCTGGTTTCTTATTTACAAACTGGTCTTACTTGTCTATCACAATCTTTGTCTGATCTCAGCTCTCGCGATGAAGAATCCAGGCTGAATTCGCGCTATGAATGCCGTTGTTCAAGAACAAGCAGAGCAGATTTCAGTATTTCGCGGGCCTTTCTATCTGGTGAACATCCTGAAGCCTCCATTTCACTGTATATCTTTGGGACCTGGAGACAGAGAGTTGCCACTGTCATATTAGAATTGATTTCTGAGTTGAATGTAATGAGAAATCACACAATTTAAATTTTTATTGGATCACATATTGCTTACCTGATCAAATTTCTTGGCCCACAAAAACGCCTTCATTAGAGTACTATAGGTCACAACATCAGGGCTGATACCCTTCACAAGCAACAACAACACAATTATCAGAAAAAAACAGTGCTTAATTATACAACAAATTCAAGAATTCTATGCAGTTGTGAACTCACACTCTCTCTCATGTGGTTGTAGACCGATAGCGCTTCCATATGTCGTCCAGCAATTGCAAACGAGTTGATCAAAACGTTCAGCATTATCAGGTTCATTTCCATTCCTTCTGCTTCCATCAGCTGCAGTACCTTAACAGTTTGTTCGCATAATCCCTGAGTATCGACAGCAAAACTTAGACCAGATGCGCTAACATCGCTAAATAAATAAACATCACAGCCTCACTTATGATAATCTTGAACATGCAGATCAAGTTGTTCCGAAGAAACAACTCTAGTGCTCAAAACCCGACTATCTTAAGAGGTAGAAAGCGCGAAATATCCAAGCTCAAAAGGAACTGGAAATCTGTTAGTCTAGTTCGAGTGTGTTCAACAAATTAAGCCAAATAATCTCCATTCTCATTATACTATTCATCTGCTACACCAAGCTCATCTTTTTCCAAAATCATCCATGACACAATCTACAATAGCAAACATTCCTTATAACTTAATCCACATATAGCTCAACAAACATCAAGATTATTGAAAGATTTACTGCAAATGAGTAAAAGATAACAAAACCTGCTGAGCATAAGCATTTGCCAGAACACAAAACATGCTAGGATCAAGCTGAACACCTTCCAATTTCAGTGCCATTACACTATCCTCTGCATTTTGTGATTTCCCATACTGCCCGTATATATCAACAAGAACTGCGTAAATGGCTCCACTCCTTTGGTGTCCTTTACCCTTCATATTCTCGAAAATCCTTCTTATGATGTCCCATTTCCCCTGCTCCCCCAAACGGGAGATGATCGTCATAAAAATCTTGGGATCAGGATAAATCCCCTGTTCCTGCATCCTACTGAACAACTTCACAGCACCATCAGTCTCCCCGAATTTACAATGCCATTGGATCAAAGAATTCCATGTCTTAACATCCGGCTTTATGCAATCTTCTTGCATCTTCTCAAACACTTCCAAAGCATCTTCCAATTCACCATATCTTGCAAAAGTATCAATGATGCTACCATATATCCTCCTATCCATCATCATCCCCATTGCTCGTATCTCCGCCACAACCCCCATTGCCTTCTTCCACATCCCGTTATCCCTATAAATCTCGATGATCTTACTATACACATAAGAGTTGGGATCATATCCCTTCCTCTTCATCTCAGCAAGCACCAGCCATGTATCGTTCAAACGCCCAGCGCTAACATAGTATTCGATCAAAATCTCAAACGTCTTACGATTCCTCTCCAATCCCATATCATCAATCGCCCGCAAAACTTTATCAGACAGCTCTAAGAGGCCTTTCCTCAAACAGCTTTTGAGCATTGCATTGAACAGCCTGATCTTCGGCCTACCTCCCGAAATCACCATTTCTTGGAAGATCGCGTCGGCCTCCAACGTCCTTCCTACATCTCCGAGGCTAGTTATCAAACACGAATACGACGCCGAATTGGGGCGATAACCCAACGCCTCCATTTGCGAGAGCAGAGCCATGGCGTCGTCGACTTCTCCTTCCTCGCACAGTTCGCACAGCATCTCGTTGTACGTATCCCATGAAATCTCCTTGCAGTTGGAAGCCGCATGCTCCGAAACATCACTCAGTGATAAACTAACCGATTCCGAATCATATTCTTTCATGAATTTGCTTCTAGGCATTCCCAAAGGACTTAATGAAATGGGTATTGCGAATTTGTGGCTAAATTTGAAGAAAAATGGAAGAACGAATGAAAATTTGTGAAGAATTGCGAGGGAGTGTGGTCTAGGTAGCATCATTTGCTGCATCTCCATAACTTTGCAGCGGAACAACTGCTTTGCTTTGCCTCGCGCGCGCAATGCTACGGTAAATTGAAATCTTTCTTGGCATGTAAAATTCCCTTTACACCTTAATAGAGTACTATTACCTTTTAACGAAAAGAACTTCTTTTGATCTGAACTTGAAGACAATGACTCTTTGTCCAGGCTCTGATTAATATTTTTGTGTATTCTCCTCGTTCTGTGTTTGAACTGTTGTGTTCTTTCTCTTAAGTACAAGTTTTTAGGTTCTATTGTTAAGGGGCAATAGTATTCACCCTGGTTTAGAACTTGTGCTCTGAGTTCTATCTTTTGTTAGTTTAGAAGTGTTGTGTGGTTTTGGCATCATCAAAAAGGGAGAAATTGTTGGGAACTTATTGAAATATCATAATCCTTGTTTTGATGATACCAAAATCCATAGGCCTTAATTGTAATAGACTAGAACTGTTCGAACTCAAGTGTTAGAGTTCTTTTCTAGTTTAGTTTGTTGTTCTGAAGACTGAAGGACGAAGGACGAAGGAATGAAGACTGAAGACTGAAGTTACCAACTGAAGTATCAGTTGAAGAATCAGTCCGGAAATGATTACTTAATGCGTGCCACGTGGATTCAGCGGACTGATACTAAAGTCAAGTATCAGTTAAACATTCTTCCTTAGACTGAACCTCCAACGTTCAAAGGAAGCCATATACTCCAAAGTACAGCCGCATTAAATGCAGAGATCTCAGGATCATCCCTCTCTCCAAAGGTCAATCCTATTTGGTGGCTACTTTATCAGAGACGTCACATCTCCTGCTCTTCAACATAGCCGTTCTCACCAAACAAGAAACCTCGAAGATTGAAGTCTCAGCCCAAATTCGAAAAGCTCTCCAACGGAAGAAATCTTGAAGACATTCTCCGCCAATGGATCTATTCAAAACCTCTCATATAAATAGCGCTCGAGGATCACTTCAATCTTCACCGATTCAACGACATAAGCTGAAACTCTGCCAAAATTGTTTCTCAGCCAAAGCTTAACCTCTCCAAAGCTTGAATCGAAGAAAAGAATAACAAAGCCAAAAATCAGTCACTGTCGATTACATACATTCTCTTAGACCTTAGGCAAACCTCTGTTTACCCAAAGCCTAGGTCAAAACTAACTCCAAAGAACTTGTTCTTTGAAGTTTAGTTGGCAAGATTTCAAACCTCCTTTCAAGAGATAGAATCGAGTGTTTGAGTTGAAAAGGAGTTCATGAAGGTACTCTGACTCTGTGAGATCCTAGTGCAGGTTCGTGCTAAGAGTGGAAAATCCAGCGCGAGTGAAGTGTTGGTACTGAAGATTGGATCTTCAGTTGATTCGGTTGTGTGCACCCGGCTAAGCACACAGATAGGTTTGCAGTGCACCAGTTAAGCACTTGCGGAGTAAAGTTGTTGGTCTGATCAACCGACCGTGGATGTAGGAAGTGTTTTTTCGAACCACGTAAAAATCTCAGTGTTATTTACAGCTTTCAGTTTTACATTCTTACTTGTGCTCTTTCCATTGATAAACTGAACACTAACTAAATGCAAAGAGAAACATAAGACTAACAACGTGCTCAACAAAGGCTATTTCGAAACAAAGTTATTTGCGTTGCGTATGTTATCAGTCTGACTGATCTATCCTCTGATAGTCAGGAAGACTTGTAACATCTCTGTTTTAGCAAACTCGACTGAAGCCTTAACGTGCATCAGTTAAGTTCCAGTGACTTAACTGATAACTCTTTACTGAATAGTATTTCAGTATCAGTCGTCAACCCTGTTTGGTCAAAACTCCTTTCAGTTAACAAGCGTCTAAGTTTGCGTGTAAAGTTTCATTTTGATCTCTATCTTGAGATCCCTCTATTTTTAAGAAAAATAGCTTATAGGTGTATTCCCCCCATACACGTATTCGAGACCCTCCGGACCTAACACTTAACCAAATTCAATATGAAAAGGTTGTAGACTAATACTGAAGGTAATTCAGTGATTTTGACAGCAGTCGAACACTGGGCTTAACTGATATCCAATTAAGGCTTCAGTCTAGTTTGTAAAACATAGTAGAGTTATTAATCTCTCTTACTATCAGTCGTCAGTAAGATCAATAACTCAGCAGCGGAGTTTAAACTTAATGCGAATAACCTTTAGAAAATATTTGTCACTTGTAAAATCCTTCGTTGCATTTTTCAGTTAGTCTAGTTCAGTTGAAAACAGTAAGCACAGAGAAAGGAAATAACTGAAAGCAAGTAAAGAACACAAGGATTTTAACGTGGTTCGGAGACATCTCCCCTACATCCACAGCCAGATTATTTGTCTGACAAGTACTCTGGGCTTATGCTTAGATGTGCACAACAAACCTACCAATCCACCAGGAATTAGATTTAACACTTGGCATGCCTTGACACTGTCGTGTCCAATCAGCTAACGCTAAGGTAATTGGAGCCAACGCCTTTAAGCTGAACTCCCTCTTAGCTTTCTAGGTACCAAGGTAACCCAACTGGTTTAGTTTTTGGACCGGTACTAAACCAAAACCGCTGTTTAGTTTTATGGTACTAAACAACAACCACTTGGCTTGACTGGTGCCAAGGGACCATCTGTTTGGCTGGATGGTACCAAACAACTGTTGAGTTCGGTCTAAGTCTCGAACTTTATTACATACTCTCTTATCTCAGAAAAAGGTGTAATAACCAACTAGGATTACTAAGAACATGCTCTCAAGTCATCATCAATTTAGGCTTAAGATATATCTATTGTTTGCCTATAGATTCTAAGAGAGTTCTTGTAATAAGATATTCTGATTGTATGATCTCTGGTTGCTCTCTTCTTCGATTCAATGCTTGTAGCGGTTGAGCTCGAATTGATCTTTCGATATAGATTTACAATGATGATTGAATCAGATTTTCTCTCTCTCGATCCCCTTTTCTTGAGGTGTCCTCCTCAACTATTTATAGGCAGATCTAAAGAATAGATCCGTTGGTGGAGATATCTTATTTGAATCCTGCCGTTGTGAGATAACATCTTGAATCTGCTCAGGTACTCTGTCTTCATTTCTTTTTTACAGATAGAGAGATGACCTTCTTGTCCTTTGGTACGGATGCTGCAGGATTTTACACAAAAGAGGAAACTCCGTCCTTTAAGGTCAATGCCTTTGACTTCTTCAGGTGTTGCAGCATATCTTGGAGGCTGTCCACGTGGCCTTCCCGACTTCAGTTGAGGTGAATGTCATGACTCGTGGATTCCTCAGTTACTTATGATGCAGTTTCCTTCAGTTGGAATCTTTTCAGTTGAGCCTGCATCTCTTGGTGTGTTCTGGACTTGTGCGCGTCCTTCAGTTGAGCTGACACCTTCAGTGTATTCACTGTCCTGTCAAGCTATCCAAGAAGCTTAAACCATCATTAGCTAGAATGTGCCTTTCAGTAATTTTCGTATCATCAAAACATAAAGTTGAACATCTTTTCATTTCCCAACAAATAAAATTAAGAATTGTGTGGTTACCAATAGCCACCTGTATGTATTTTGTGTCCTATTTGAAATTGGAAAGCAACAATTGTGTATATGATGGGAGGGGTGTGTATTTTGCATATGTGTAAGCTTTTTAGAGGGTGTATTTGTACTTTGTTAAATCTATACGTAGCTAAAACGGGAAAATTACATTTCTAGCTCCTGTTAATTTAGTGTTGCACACATTTTTGGTTTAAAAAAAGAATAATTTTTAAGAGATAGATGAAGAAGAAAGTATGGAAAATTGTAGGAATAAATGTAGTGAGATTGATTTCTTCTATAGATTTTTTTTACCACGTATAAAACTCCAAATATTCTTGTAAAACTTAAGAAATTCTTTTTAGATCATTCATATCTTTCATTTGATTTGATTTCTCAAGTTTCCAATTATTGTTTTATTGTTGTGAACAAGTGGGAGAGTGGGAAAATGGAAATAAATTTAAACAGTAAAGTAACAAATATTTACCTCAAAATAAAAGTAACAAATAAATAATACTTAATAAAAAAATTGTCGTGACACCCTTTTCAATTGCCTTCACTAGAGACAATTTTGCATCCCTCACTGGCTCACTCCTCTCTCCTTGTTTCACCAATTTCATTTACCATCTCCAATGATAATACATTAGGATGCATCTCCTTTGCAAGCTTCCATTAAAGATGTTCTTTTTTTTAATGGAACCATTAAAGATGTTCTAATACACAATTAACTTTTCTTAAATTCTTTATCTACTTTACCGAAGATGTTTCAAGGAGAAAAGAATTATAAAATAGCTCTAATCAATATAGTATCATTAAAATCAAATCAATGATCAATACATTGACAACACATTTTCTATCTATTGAACATTATTATTTTGTTAAAATTTTCATTGATTATCTAAATATTTTTTCTTTCAAAGTTTATATTAGTCTAAATATAGTTTTTGAAACTTTTAATTATTTTTTATAGATCCCCCTAAAATTTTTGTTTTTCATAAATCTGTGTTTCACAACATATTTCGCCCAATTAAAATTCATACATTTATTTCCTCTTTAATTATCTCAATTTTCTCCTATAATTTGTGTTTTCCACAAACAATGCTTACCTCACTTAGAAATGAGGCAGAAACGGAAATTAAATCTTAACTATTGAATTTAATACTCAATATATAAATTATTAATAGATTAATAGATAGATAATACAATGATAAAAACTTAATTTTCCAAATTCTAGCTTGTAAGATGTTCTGCCTTAGCGAGCTTCTCCGAAACACAAACAAAACAAAAACAAAAATATTATCTTAAGAGAGTGCATAAAATTAAATCACCGATTTAATTGTCAAAGTAGTCTAAGTAATGACGTTAATTTTCTCATTTCTTTATATGTAATTTATTTGCATCAAGAATTTATTTGTGAGCTTCTCCAAAACATCAAGAATTTATTTTATTTATAATTTTACTTGCTCCATCAACTAAACCACAATCTTTATATGCATGCAAATCATCAAACGTGGCGTTTGCCTATGCTACGTGGCATCCTTGCGTAAATGTGATAGTTATTTTTTTTTCAACAGAGCTACATATCGTAATTATCAATAGGCTTAAAGATAATAATTCGAAACGGAAGTTATAAAAATAATTGGGCTGGAAATTATAAAGATTGTGATATATTATATAGATTCTATATAATAAACGGAAGTTACAAAAACATAGTTTCCAAATCTGGAAATTATTAATTGGGCTGAAAGAAAGTTACTATTTATAGAATCGGGTGTTGTTATTATATACTCCATCCGTCTCTTTCCAATAGGCTCACTTTTTTTGGGCACGAATATTAAGAAAACTTACTTTTTAGTAAGAAAGTGATAGTAAAGTGGTGTGGTCCACACCAATTAAATATACATTTTTAACTCAAAATGAAAAATGAACCTATTAGAGTGGGACATCTCAAAAAGGAAAATGAGCTTATTGGAGTGGGACGGAGAGAGTATTATATAAATAAGAGTCTCATCTTTTATGTAAGTGTTAATATAATTAAAATGGAGTAAGAATCTCACCTACTTTTATTAAAAGTATAAATAAATATTAAAAATTAGAATGGATGGAGTATTTAACACCCATCAATTGATTAAATTAAAATAATCACAAAGTAAAGTAACACAAATTTTTCTTCTTTTTTTCAAAGTTAGTTAGGACTATACTTATCCATATCCATGTTTTGTGTGATGTTTTCCCGAATTGAAATTAATGAATTGATTAATACTCTTTCCTTTCACAGAGAGTGTATCATAGAGTGGAGGATATAAATTTTAATAAAATAATTGAAAGATGTGATTTTAGTGTTGAAGAATCCCACAAAGGATAATATTGAACCCATCAATTTGTAAAAGTAAAAGGTGAATTTTTTTTATAAATATTAAGTATAAATGAAGTTTAAAATATAAAAGAGATTTCTAAAAAAGGAAAACACACCATCTTTGTGGACGGAGGAAGTATAAAATTATGTCTAAAGACTAAATATTCATTTGTTTCGACGAATATTGTTTGATGATGTGTGTTATTTTATAATTACCCTTTGGGTGAGATATGTTTGATAAAATGCTCAATTGAAAATTACCCTTCACAAAATTATAAATACTATATAACAATTAACAAATCATTTTCAATATGACAATATGTCGTAATAGTATCCAATTGAAAATGTCAAAAAATATAACATAAATCTCTATATTCGAATCACCCCCTCAAACTTCTCTCAGAGCACCCATAGTGAATAACTCGATAGCCCCCACTCGAGTCACCAATACATCGGGTCACCCACTATAAACGGCGGCGTCTCAAAGGTGTCCCGATCTATTGGGGCTGGCCTGATGTTGTTTGAGGAAGGCGCGTGTTGTATAATAATAATAACTAGTACATTCGCTCGTGCGATGCACGACGAACATAGTTTTGCATCAAAATTAAACGATGTAGTGTGTGTGTCGGTTAAGCGATTAGGGATTAATGTCTAAAATCGAAGGTCTTGGGTTCGAGCCCCCTGTGGCGCGGCCTTTAAATTTCTTTATTTAATCATGTTAATTTATCAAAAATAAATAAATTAAATAATGTATCAAATAAATAAAAAATAAATATTAAATATAGTTAGAATATAAGTAAATGTAAATTATTTTTTCTTAAAAAATAAAATAATCTACATCAATTACTCAGTAAAGATCCTTAATTTTATTTTATAATTTTGAAAAGTATTGTTTTTAATTTTCCATCTATTTGATGGAAAACTTTATTTTCTTCCCTAAAATTATAGAATAAACACATCAATCAAATTAAAAGAAACGAAGAAATAATTAAAAAAAGAGTTTTCACGTCACAATATATATTTTTAAAATATGAGCTAATCATGCATAAAATTATTTTTTATAAGTTAGTTCATTACCTATGTCATCTTATTAGAAAAGCTTCAATTGATAAGTAGGAAAATAAATTATATTATTATAATTTATTAGAATACTAATAAAAGAGTTGAATAATTATTTGACACCAAATCAAAGATCTTGCATTTATCTTTAATTTAAGATATATATAGAATTTTTTTATAAATAAAATTTGATTTTTTAAAAAAATCATCAAAATATGAAAAAGAGAATATGAGAGAGAGAGAGAGTATAGAAAATTGAAGAATGTGAATGATGAAAGAGAGGAGAGAGGAGAGAGGAGAGAGAAGAGAGAAGAGAGAAAATATATGGGATTTGTTGAGTTTTATAAATACCATTTGATTGATTCTTTAATTACAAATTTGCCACAAACTGTGTTTTCATATAATAAATAGATAATAATAATAATAATAAAATTCAACTATTTTAACTTTTTTTTTTCTTTTTTCTTTTCTTTCTTTCTTTCTTCTTTTATACTCTTCTCCTTCTTCTATCTTCTTCTATTTTCTCTCTCAATTTCTCTAAAAAAAAAAGAGATCCATATATACAATCCAAACTGCTATGACCCAAATTAGATTCTCGACCTCTTCGGCGGAGGCGATTATCATCCTAATTTGGCGAGTATCAACTTGGAGGAGGAACCTCGTCACCGCCCGCCCACGGTGCGTCGAAGCCCAAGAAAGGAGGGCGGCGGAAGGCTATGGCCTTCAAAGAGAAGGCATCGGCTCCTATCCCGGAGGAAGGAAGGGCCGCTCAGCACACCTACACCCTCGAGGAGACGGACCTTATTGTCCATGTTTGGGCAGAGGAGATCAACGATGTCGTCTGGGCTGTCGATCAAAAGGGAGAGGCCTATTGGGGCCGGTATCTAGACCAGTTGAACGCCCTCCTCGGCGTCGCCTTCAAACCCTGCCAAATAAAGCGACAATTCTCCCGAGTGGCTGCGGGGTGAAGTTGTGGGAGAATGTTTGGGTGGAGGTTTGCGTGAAGTGGCCTTCCGGCCATTCTGACGACATGCTCCAACAGAAGGCCCAAGTCATCTTTCAATGTAGGAGTCCAACTTCTAGCCCTTTCAACTACTGGAATGCATGGAGGATGCTCCAAATCAACCGGAGGTTCAAGTCCATGCACCTTGAGGGCGACATCTGTTCCTCCAACAAGACGAAGATGTCGGAGACGGGCGACTTCACCACCTCGGCGTCGGGCGAGGAGATCACGTCTTCCCAGCCAATTAGAAACAAGGCGGCGAAGGGGAAGGGGAAGGGGAAGGCGTCACAAAGCTTGGAGCCTCCACCGCAATACAATGAGAGTTTGGATAGATAAGACGACAAGCTGGAAAAAAAATCATCAGTGAGTACGCCAAGAAGAACGAGCTGAAGAGAGAGATCCATGATGATCGGATCTTATTCATGAAGACGGGTGACATGAATCCGAAAACCCTCCAAATCCACAAGACTCGAGTGGCGAAGATCGTAGCTAGGTTGAAAGAACAAGAAGACCTTTAGGTTTTAATTATGTTTTTAGATTTTAATTAAGTAATTTTAAATTATGTCTTTAGTTTTTTTTTAATGTAATTTTTAGAATTTTTAAAAGTAATAAAGTTTAATTTTTAATAAATTATGTTATTTAAATGTGTGTAATTAAAATTAAATAAAAAATATAAAAATCAAAACTAAAAAGATCAACTGAGCTATTAAGTCACCTCACATCCTTAACCGAATGCGGTGAAATTGACTCCACAAAAATGGTAGAATGCAATCTTCTACTGCATTCTTGCCAGTATATGGCTTCACTCCCACAACTGCACATGTGAATCAAAGAAAGATCCCATGTTAAACATGGCATGCACCGGAGTTCTGGGATTCACTACGCCGCCGTTGAATTCGAGCAGAAAATCAAAGCAGCAAAGAAAGGACACTTCTTTCTCTTGTTGCTCAACTTCCACTTCCACAAACGAGCATGAAACCGCGACAAAATTCACGTATTCCAGAGCTTCACCGTCTGTGAGGTGGCCGCACTTGAAATTCACCGAGACCGAGCAGAGACCGCTGATGAAAACACCGGTTCCTGACGTTAGAGATGAAATCGGAGTAGACGGCGGAGAGGGGTTCGTGGGTGCGGAAGCGGAAGATGAAGCAGACAAGGTGTTCGACAAAAGGCCTAGCAGAAACAGAGTGAAGAAAATGAACAAGCTGGCGTTGAAGAGGGCCAAGGACTGGCGGAAGAGGGTGCAGTTCTTGACGGACAGGATCTTGGAGCTGAAATCGGATGAGTTTGTAGCGGATGTTTTGGATGAGAAGCTGGTGCAGATGACGCCTACTGATTTCTGCTTCGTGGTGAAATGGGTGGGGCAGTCTAGTTGGCAGAGGGCCTTGGAGGTTTACGAGTGGTTGAATCTTCGCCATTGGTATGCACCAAATGCAAGAATGCTGGCTACGATTCTCTCTGTGCTTGGAAAAGCCAATCAAGAAGCTTTAGCTGTGGAGATGTATACTCGAGCAGAATCGGCAGTGGGCAACACTGTCCAAGTTTATAATGCAATGATGGGAGTTTACGCAAGAAATGGTCGATTTACAAAGGTTAAGGAGCTGCTAGACTTGATGCGTGAACGGGGGTGTGAGCCGGACCTTGTTAGTTTCAACACATTGATCAATGCGCGGCTGAGATCAGGTCCCATGACTCCGAATTTGGGGATTGAGCTTCTTGGTGAAGTGAGGAGATCGGGCATACGGCCTGACATCATCACGTATAACACTCTGATCAGTGGATGTTCGCGTGAATCCAATTTGGAGGAGGCTGTGAAGATCTTTAACGACATGGAGGAGCACAGATGTCAGCCGGATTTATGGACGTACAATGCCATGATATCGGTGTATGGGAGATGCGGGCTTTCGGGTGAAGCAGAACGTCTCTTTAAAGAGCTGCATTCGAAGAGTTTCTTACCAGATGCAGTCACGTACAACTCTCTGCTTTACGCATTTGCAAGAGAAGGGAATGTGGTGAAGGTGAAAGAGATATGTCAAGAATTTATGGAGATGGGGTTTGTAAAAGATGAGATGACTTACAACACCATAATTAGCATGTATGGGAAGCAAGGCAGGCATGACATTGGCTTGCAAACTTATAGAGAGATGCAGTCCTCTGGTCGGCATCCTGATGCAGTGACATATACTGTCCTCATTGACTCACTAGGGAAAGCAAATAAGATGGCAGAAGCTGCAAATGTGATGTCTGAGATGCTAGATACCGGTGTAAGGCCTACAATACGAACTTACAGTGCTTTGATATGTGGCTATGCCAAAGCTGGACAGCGAGCTCAGGCTGAGGAGACATTTGATTGCATGATGCGTTCTGGAATTAAGCCAGACAAGCTTGCATACGCAGTCATGCTGGATGTGCATATAAGGTCGAAAAACACAAAGAAGGCAGTGATGCTGTACCAGGATATGGTTTCTGATGGTTATGTCCTTGATCTTTCCATGTATGAAGCACTGATCCGTGTACTTGCAGGAGAGAGCAACGAAAAATTTATCAAAAAAGTAGTCGAGCATCTTGAAGAACTTCATGGCTTGAGCTCAGAGAGGATTTCTGTTATACTTACTAAAGCAGGTTGCTATGATTTTGCTGCAGAAAAGTTAAGACTTGCAGTTATGAAGAACTCTAGAGTTAATCAGGAAAACTTACTATCAATTTTGGGTTCATATAGTTTATCTGGGCGACATTCTGAAGCGATAGAGCTACTAAATTTTGTACAGAAAAATGCGCCAGGATCCGAGCAGTTGATAGCTGAGGCTTTAGTTGTTATTTATTGCAATGCTGGGCAGTTAGATGCTGCTTTAGACGAATATCACAAAAATAACAGCATGTTTATGTTTGAAGGGAGCTCCGCAATGTATGAATTCCTGATTGTGTCCTGTGCTGACAACGAATGCTATGTTGAAGCTTCTCAGATATATTCGGATATGAAATTCTATGGGATTGAACCTTCAGCGAAAGTGTATCAGATGATGGCTCTTTCGTATTGTAAGTTAGATCTTCCTGAGACGGCTCATCATTTGTACGACCTGGCAGAAATAAAGGGGGTTCCTCTTCATGATACATCCGTTTGTACTTCCCTTATTGAAGCTTATGCAAAAGTGAAGCAACTGGAGAAGGCAGAGAGTGTCGTGGGAAGGCTGAGGCAGAAATGCAAAGTTTTGGACCGTAAGGTCTGGAACTCCTTGCTTGAAGCCTATGCTTTAAGTGGTTGTTATGAGAAAGCAAGAGCTGCTTTCAACACAATGATGAGAGATGGGCCGTCCCCAACAGTTGATACCATGAACTTTCTACTGCAGGCACTGGTTGTTGATGGAAGATTAGATGAACTTTACATTGTGATTCAGGATCTTCAAGATATGGGGTTCAAAATTAGTAAGAGTTCGATTATTTTGATGCTTGAGGCATTCGCCCAATCTGGAAACGTGTTTGAGGTGAAGAAGATATATCATGGAATGAAAGCTGCAGGCTATCTTCCTACTATGCATCTGTACAAGGTTATTATTGGGCTGTTGTCGAGGGCAAAACAAGTAATGGATGTTGAGGCCATGGTTTCTGAGATGGGGGCAGCAGGATTCACTCCTGATCTTGTTATATACAATCTGTTGCTTAAGATGTACATGAAAATAGAGGATTATAAGAAGACGATTCAAATATACCAACGGATTCGAGAATGTGAACTGAAACCGGATGAGGAAACTTACAGTACTCTAATCCTAATGTATTGTAGAGACTGTAGGCCTGAAGAAGCTGCTTTATTGATGCATGAAATGAGACGGCTTGGTCTGAAACCCCAATCGGACACCTACAAGAGCCTGATAGCAGCATTTTGTAAGAAGATGATGATTGAGCAAGCTGAAGAGCTCTTTTATGGCCTAAAATCGGAAGGGAACAAGCTAGACCGGTCGTTTTACCACTTGATGATGAAAATGTACAGAACATCTGGGAACCACGCTAAAGCAGAGAATCTGTTGGTGACCATGAAAGAATCAGGAATCGAACCCACTGCTGCTACGATGCACCTACTTATGACATCATACGGAAGCTCAGGGCGTCCGGAGGAAGCTGAAAAAGTGCTTAATAGTTTAAAGGCTACTGGTTCAGATCTTGGCACGTTATCATATAGTTCAGTGATTGATGCTTACCTCAAGAATGGTGATCTTGATGTTGGCATCCAGAAGCTCGAGGAGTTGAGAAACGAGGGCTTGGATCCTGACCACAGGATATGGACTTGTTTCATTAGGGCAGCTAGTCTGTGCCACAGCTTCGGTGAAGCCACTATGCTACTAAATGCCATTGGAGATGCTGGTTTTCGACTTCCAATAAGGCAATATTTTTATTTCTATCTGTGGAAGGTGGAGTTTATCTGTTACACATTCTTGAACTAAGATTTATCCTCTTTCACAGGCTTTTGACGGATAATTCTATGTTGCTTCTGTCGGAGATAGACTGCTATCTCAAGAGTCTGGAAGCTGTAGAAGATAATGCCTCATTTCACTTTGTCAATGCTTTGGAAGATTTGCTGTGGGCATTTGAGCGTCGGGCGACTGCCACATGGATTTTCCAACTGGCAGTTAAAAGAAACATCTATCACAAAGATGTTTTCAGGTAACTCCTAAATTCAATTATTGCTTCCATTTTGTAGCTTTTATGTTGTTATGCTTTCAAGCTTAATTATAGGTTATAGATTCCAAAGAATATACTTAAAGAATTTGAATTTTTTTTCTTAAAGGCTTCATGAAGGTAAATGCTAAATGCTACTTAAACAAGAAGAGTTGCTTAATTACTTGAAAAACCTGCTGTTTCTTATGCTTGTATTCTGATGATCCACGACAAATCCTTGATGTATCATGATAGATAACTTCTGTATTAGATCTTTGCGATTTGTTTCAGTCGATTTTGATTTGGCTTACAGGGTGGCTGACAAGGATTGGGGAGCCGACTTCAGAAAGCTATCTGCTGGTGCTGCTCTTGTTGGTCTAACATTATGGCTTGATCACATGCAGGCGAGCTTTTTCTCTTCAACTCTCTCGATATTTTCAGATACGAAATGTACTGATATAGAACGCTGTGGCTGGGCTCGAGCCTTGATACTCTTTCTAATTTTTCGTAAAGATCCTTCTTCATTTCTTCAGTTATATCTAACCAAACAAGACTCAACTTCCGATTCTTCAAAGAGGAAAATGGATTGCTCATATATTGCATCTTCCATGAGTTTCTTGCTATATATTTTGAGAGAATTGGCTTTGATCTTGGCCACTATCCTCAAATCTTTTTGTTTCAATTTTTTCTTGACTGATATGTTCTTGATGCTGCATTACAATGATTTCTTCTCATGTACATTTGTACTCTAAAGTTGTTCATAACCATATACATCACTTAATCATTCAGATATATATGCTCATCAAATATTTATTGCCATCAACATAAATTGAACGCTAGATTGAAACACTAATTTCTTGCTATTCGACCCTTGCTTCCTACAGGACGCATCATTGGAAGGTTTCCCCGAATCTCCAAAGTCCGTCGTGCTGATCACCGGAAACGCAGAATACAACAAAGTTTCCTTGAACAGCACTTTGAAGGCTTACCTTTGGGAGATGGGCTCTCCTTTCTTACCTTGTAAAACAAGGAGTGGAGTCCTCATTGCAAAAGCGCATTCCTTGAGGCTGTGGTTGAAAGACTCTGCATTTTGCTCGGATCTCGAGCTGAAAGACAGCCCTCTACCCCCAGAGACTAACTCAATGCAGCTCGTCGAGGGATGCTACATCAGACGAGGGCTTGTTCCAGCTTTCAGCGACATCAGGGAGAGGCTCGGGGAGGTGAGGCCGAGGAAGTTTGCTAGACTTGCGCTACTCTCAGACGAGAAACGGGACGCAGTTATCCGTGTTGATGTAGAAGGTAGAAGGGAGAAGTTGGCCAAGATGGAAAATGGCGGGGTTGTGATGAAGAAGAAGATGAAGATGAGCAGGTTTAGTAAGGGAAAGTTTACTAGGAGGAGGGCTTCTCTTTCTGAAGCAGAAAGTGGAGTACAGAAATAAGATTTTCTGAAAAAAGAATTGTTTTGTTTTTGTTTTTTGTACAGTCAATACAACACAATAAGCGAAAAACGTCCAAATTTGTATATCATTAAATTAGTGAAATAATCAAATATTTTTTTTATTTAATTATGTCTTTTTGATAGAAGTAAATAGTGCGTTATGCTGATAGTCTGAGCATAAATTATACTACTTCTTTTGTTCCGTAAAACGGTAAAAGTATGTTTAGTTTCTTTAGCATAAATTTTAATAAATATTAAGTGAATGAATGTGTTGTAAGTAGAGAAAGAGGTCCATTTATGTTGTAAATAAAAAGTAAAAGGATTAATGGTGTGGTTATGTCCAAAATTGAATTGTGCATATTTTTGTGGGACAGACAAAAAAGAAAAGTAAGTAGTATTTTTTTATTAGATGTTGAAAGTAGAGAGAAAAGTAGAATAGAAGAGAATAGCGTATAGAGCGTAAAGAGAATAAATCTGTAGGAGCCTTTTATTATGAGGATTAAATGCCTCTATTTATAGGAGATACAAATCTAGGGTTAGGGTTTAGGGTTAGGTCATTAAGTAGGGAAATATATATATTATATATATTTACAACACTCCCCCTTAAATGACTAACCCTAAAAATGTGCTGCCTCATTAAACCTTGCTAGGAAAAATTCAATGTGACAAAAACCTAGTCTAAGGAAAAAGAGTACAGCTGCTCCCCCTGAAAATGATCATTGTATATCTTTGAGTCGATATATGCCGATCTTGTGTATTAGCTTTCTGAAAGTCGATGTTGGTAATGTCTTTGTGCATAAGTCCACCAATTTATCGATTGATCGAATCTTCATGTATCCTTTGAGTTGCGTGCAATTTGACTTGAAAGAAACTCCTCATTTGATGTTAGAGTCTAGATGTTCATGCCTTGTTAAAAACCTTACCGTAAAAACCCTATGGGAAAAATTCGATAGAGGAAAAAAAGTACAAGACATATATTTACTCATATATTACACTAGTTGCCTCGTTAAAAACCTTAACTAAGAAAACCTCGTAGGAAAAAAAACTTAGTAAGGGAAAAAGAGTACAACCATTTGGCCTTCAGGGCCATTGACCTTCAAAGTCTAATTTTCGAAACTATTTAAAAAATCCTGCTCCCCCTCAAGATAACAATCTTGAATGTGTTCAATATAGTTTTCGAAATTAAATAAATTATCAACATCATCCACCAATTTCGAATTTTAATTTCTTTCATAACATAAACCAATCGTAATTTGCTTTGAATATAACCAATAATATGGTTAGTATCATTTAAAATTCTCATTCTTGAAGAAACATTAAATCTTGCTAGCAAGTAAACTTCGATTTGTATATCATGCATGATAAAAGCAGTGCTTCAATAGCACACAAGTAAGGAACTTCGGGTCCTAAATAATTTCGTTATTTTCTTTTGGTCTAGGTGAATGAATATGATATAATCATATTCATCAAAGCCTTCTTCGGGGAAGTCGATTAATTCATATAAAATACAACTCGATTAGTTCGAAATACTTATCAAAAAGATGCTCGATCTACAAGTCGAGACAATACTTAGTTTCAACTAAGTTATTCAAAACTCATCTTTAGATATGAGTTAACTTCCTCATGTTTTGAGTATTTATAAATGTTCTTTCTTCGGGAAGAATTCACTTAGTCGGTTATGGACTTTCATATATATGTCCATGTTTAATGACCTATATAATAATATAACCTTAACATCCATAAATTTGATAGCTATGTCAATGATTACTGCCTATAAATGTTATATAAATAACGAAACATAATGTCACGTATAACATGAGAATATATTTGATTGATTTTAGGTTTCTCAAACCCTTGAGCTACTAATCTCGCTTAACATCTTATTACTTTCATTTAGCGAGTTAGGCTCTGCCTCATTGTTTATTTCTATATTTTTCAGTGCTTTTGGCACTCTAATATCATTTGTTTTGGATCCAAATAATCTTCAAGTTGAACTAGCAATTTGTTGAGGCAAAAGTTGTTGTCGACAGCTATAATTTTTTCTATTATACGATTCTCACGTATTCACAAAGTTCATGGCAACTTTAGTAAAACCAAACTTTCACCATTTTTCATAATATTTGGTCTAGTTGTTTCGTAATCCCAATATTACGATAATTTAGTGCACGTGCAAAATGTATTGGGATTATCGTCTTCAGGACGATCCTTTTCGTGAGGTTTCGAAGTTATTTGAGTTCTTTATTTGATTTTGTAATCCGCGGATATTTTATCTTGGGCACCAATAGATCGTTTACGCTTCTGGCGTCAATAATCATTAAATCAATTTCGTCCTTCAGGGACTTCAATTATTTGTGGTGCAATATGACATATGTATAAGATTTCACTCATGTGGCAGTCAATAATAACTTGTTGAACTTCTAGTTCATTAATGCATGAATCTAACATAATTAATCCAACGAGAAATTTACGGCATTGTACAATTCATCATTCATATCTCCCCCTAATGCCGAAAAAAGTTTTAAGTTGGATAAATCAAAGTATCAACATATGAATTGATCCTCAATTATTGGCTCTATATATGTATTTTTCACAAAGTATACATATAATTTTCATAGAGCTATGAGTGCATTTGAATGGTCATAAAAGAATTTAGTAGATGGAAAATCCTCTTCGGGAGGTATTTTAATCACGCACTAATTGTAATGTAAACAGCCCAAGTACTAAAGTCTTGAGTTATTTTTAAATCATTGGGGTGTATGAATTTGAAATTCATTTTGACATGATTATGTGATAAAAATAATAGATCATGTATAATTATTCAATTCTCATGGGAAAATCAATGAAGCTCTTCCGGAGCCCACACAAAAATGTTATCAATTTTTAATTGTATAACTCATATTCTCAATAATAGTTCAAAAACAATTGAATTGAGAAGATCAATTGCTCTTCAAGAGCTTGTAATATTTAAATTATGTGTATATGTTGTTTTTCATCAAGAATAAACATATATCACCTAAAATATAAATTGTTCTTCAAGAACATGTAATATTCTTCAGGAATATTAATTGTGCTACTTCGGGAGCATCAATATTAGTTCAATATAAAGTAAAGCAATTTAATAATAAATTAAATACTAAATAATAAGAAAATATCAGAATAAAGCTTAAAATAAAAATTCAATCTCAATATTTTAATATTCTTCCGGAATATTAATTTTATCTCACATGTTCATCGGGAACACATTATATTTCATATTTAATATGAAGCTATATCCAGGGACGGATCCAGAATTTTTTTTTTATGGGGGCACAAAATAGTTATATACATAAAAAGTACATTCAAAACAATTACTTTCTTCGTCCCATTACAAATGCCCCACTTTTTATAATGGGATGTTAATTACAAATGTCTCATTTTATTTTTGGTAATATATTCTCTCACTAAACCTAATATTTAAATAATTTTCATTAATCTACTTTATCTACTTTCTAGATAATTTTTAATCTACGTTGCAGGGAGTACTACATAGTACTTCAAGTCTATTACAATTCAAAACTATAAAAAATCTTTTTTCCAATATACTCCCTCCGTCCATGAAAAAGAGTCTCATTTGGGGTTCGGCATGGGTTTTAAGTAAGTCGTTAAAGTAGGTGTAAGTGGGATAAATGTACAATTTGTAGGGATAGTATTAGTACAAAAAAGTAGAATAAAAGTACATTTTTAGTTAAAAAAAATGGAATAAAAGTACAATTTATTGTTAAATGTAAGAGAAAATGTGTGATATAATGGTTCAAAAAGTTAAATGAGACTCTTTTTCATGGACAAAAAGATGGGGTAAGTAGGACTCATTTTCGTGGACAGAAGGAGTATATAATTAAACTATCATTGATATATGATCTCCCATCCAATTTAAAAGACGCAATCAAATTAATTTATATTACAAATTTATAATATTAAATTATTTTTTGATAATCAAGCTTTGATGACGAATTCCTTATTTGATATGAAAAGAATTTTTTATTTGATATAATGATATCCCTTACTATTTGATATAAAAATAATTTTTTATTTGATATAATCATATCACTTTTCAAGTCTGCACTAGTTTTGGGGTTTTTAGGGGATTAGGAATATTATAAAATAAAAAAGGTTAAAGGGCAGTATTATAGTTTGGGCTGGATATGGGATGGGAATTGAGTTTGGGAACATATATAACTAATAAAAAGAAATTAAGTTGTGGGGGCACGTGCCCCCGTACTTGGAAACGTGAGTCCGTCTCTGGCTATATCGTTGTGTTTTCATCAAACACTTCAACGATTTAATTTTAATAATCTTCAAGATTATTAAGAATCATAAATTCATTCCACAATGATGAATTAAAAAAATAAAGCAATCCTTCAGGGATTGTATTAATAAATCAATTCAAATGTGTTCATCGGATACACATTATATTTAAACTTAAGGGATATCGTTGTGTGTCATCAAAAACTTCAACGATTTATCTTTTAATAATCTTCCGGATTATTAAGAATTGTAAATTTATGTTTCTTCGGGAAACGATATATAACATATTAATGTAATATACTCCAAGAGGCAAAGAATGTATTAAATTAAAACTTTGATATCATGATATCAATTCATCACCATTCCCGAACACACCAAAGCCACAATCCGTTTAATTTGAAAAAAATTCAGATGAAATTAGAGGTCAAGTGAGAAACAGAATACAATACTAGTAAAACCTACTCATATTTAAAACTGTAGCAATCTTTCATGGATTGATTTAATTACAAATCAGAAAAGCAATCAAATTCCACTGACATTTAAGAATTTCAACCCAAAATTCATCCTACTTTTTCCAGAGAGAAAAGCAGCTAGATCAAGCAGGAAGAAAATTAGCTACAGTCGAATCTATAATCATTTTAATTCTTCTTTCATTAATTTTCACAATTTTAAAATATCAATTCGATTATCACACCTATAAATCGAATGGAATTACCTTGTTGGAAAGACACGATTCTTTCTTAGGGTATACCTCCAATATTGACTCAATTGGATAGAGAGAGCACATCTCCAAAATCACTCAATTGGTTAGAGACTCGTGCTGATATCGTGTTGAAAGTAGAGAGAAAAGTAGAATAGAAGAGAATAGCGTATAGAGCGTAAAGAGAATAAATCTGTAGGAGCCTTTTATTATGAGGATTAAATGCCTCTATTTATAGGAGATACAAAGCTAGGGTTAGGGTTTAGGGTTAGGTCATTAAGTAGGGAAATATATATATTATATATATTTACAACAAAATTGGGTTTTTCATTTAATTAATTTGTTGTGCACCACGTGTTTAAATATTTCTATTTCTTCATTTTTCACTTGACATTTAAGTTATTTTTCTTTTGACATACGACAACATGATGAATTAAATTAAAGGGTACATTTGACGAACATAGTTTGAGATGGAGAGGATGTTTAGCTAAACTTATTTTAAAGAGTTTATAAGCTCTTAATTGAAGCTTATAAAATATTTCAAAATTTATAAGATGTAACCTTTTTTTTCTTTAAATATGTAGTAATTTTTTAAAAGCTTATAAGAGCATCCGCAGCGCGGAGCTCTTAGACACGGACCGAGCCGACGAACGAGGTGCCGCACGGGCTTGTGCTAGACACGGCTGTTGGTGTCGGGTATGGAGTGGAGAAGAGATGATCCACGCGGGAAGTACGCACAATTTTAATTTTTTTTAAAGGAAATTTACCTGCGAAAATTCTGAAAAACCTTGTTGTTGTGTTGTGGGGAAGATGGGGAAGATGTGCGAAAATTATTGGGTTTGGCTTGGGGCGGCTTTTCCTTTTGTTGGGTGGGGTATTGTTTTAATTTTTTATAATTTTTATTTATATATTTTTTTAATTTTAATTTTTTATTTGTTTTAAAATTTTAAACTTTTATTGTAATTTTAATTTTAATTATTTTATTTTATTTTAATTAATATATTCCCCTCCTCGACTCTTTTTTGAATTTTGTATCCGGTACTTTGTATTATTTATAAATTTATTTACCCAATAAATCTCTCTTTAAAATACTAGGTCCTAAGTCTCAAGTATGGATTGTAATTCCATTTTATTTGGATATTTTGTCTAATAATTACTAGTTTGTACATAATCCAATAAAATTAATGATAATTAAGAAAGAAAAAGGAAATGTTTCTATTCCATATACATTTTTGTATTTGAGATTTGTGTCTCACTTTTATTTTTATTTTTTAATTTTCTTGCATTTTTTTTGTAATTTCAATTTTATTTATTTTAGTTTAATTTTGTGATTATTAACTAGCTAGGGTTTATTTCATCCAATTAAAATATGTATATAATTATTTTTTTATCATTTTTAAATTTTATTAGCTAATAGTAAGTTGATAAAGTCAAAGATAGAGTATATAATTTTTAAAAATAAAAATTAAATATAATTCATAATTTTATACTCCTTTTGTCTTCAAAATAATTTACTACGCTATGGATGTATGTTTTAATAAAATGTCAGTAGAGTTGTAAGTGGAGTGTGAACTCTATTACTATAAATGGAAATGGTAAATTTTTCGTCGACGGTCGGAAATGAAATTGTGGCAAATTTTCGTACACTGAGAGAGTAATAAATTTTATTTTATATAAAATATTATTAAAATAATAGTTACAATAGTAAAACGTGATGGCATACACAAAATTGTAGGATACTCAATTTCATCCCACATTTTTTACATCCTATTAGATTTCGATTGTACGTGACACAACACATAAGGAAACGAATTTAAAAAGAATTCAAATCGGCTAATGATTTTTTTAAGGAATTAATTAAATTACAGTTAAACATTGCTTTTTTGAATTTTTGAAGCAAATAAAATAAATATTATAATATTCAATCATGCTTGCATTCATTAAAAGGAAAAGAAGCATGCCAGTAAATATTCCATATAATCTTACAAATTTCTCACACACGCGTACATTTATAGTGGGTGGAGAATTAAAGACAAAACGAAGATAATAATAATACTAATTTAAGTAAAATATAGCGAAAAAATATCATTAATCTAGCTAGCCTAAAAAATTCTTGAAATTCAAACTACTCAAAATCACCAATTTTCCGAAATATCAACTACACAATCTTACCATTATCACTAAATCAATCGTCATTTTAGTTTCCATAATCCTCCCTCCTCGAACTCTGACTATATACCACAAAATACAATTCCCATTTTCATCACATTTCAAACCCCGAAAAAAGAAATTAAAATAAATAAACTTCCACTAATTAATCATGGCAACCAAAACCCTCACATCACTCCTCCTCGCTCTCTCACTACTCCAAGGCATCCTCGCCCAGGGACGGAGCCAAGAATTTAGTTCGGGGAGGGCTGAAATTGTACGGGGGTTTGGGGGCAGCAGCCCCCGAGAATTTTTTTTTGGGCATTCTGTATATTTAAGATATTTTTTTTATTAAAATACGAGCATAATTAATACTAATAATAACGAACAATATTTTCATAGATTATATAGTTTCAATATATCACAAAACTTTTTTTGGACATTCCGTATATTTAAGACATTTTTTATTAAAAGGCAAGCATAATAATAATAATAACAAACAACATGTTCATAGATTATATATTTTGTATATATTACAAATTAGTTTCAATACATTATAATTTTTTTTAGCATTTCATACATATTAGGCATTTTTTATTAAAAGACAAGTATAATAGTAATAATAACAAACAATATTTCATAGATTATATATATAGTTTTAAATAACAGAATTATCCTTAAATTAAGTATATATGAGAGAATATAATAATCAAACACTCTTTTATAAAACAAAATTATTTTATAATAGGTATAAACATATATCTATATATATATTAAAAAAAAAAAACTCAAAATTTGGGAGGGGGCTCTAGCCCCCCTGGCTCCGTCCCTGTCCTCGCCATCCGATTCACGGTCACCAACAACGCCTACCCCCGGCGGGCGGCGCTTCAACCGGGAGATCGGCACTGCCTACACACTCACCGCAATGCCGCAAATCGCCGGCTTCATATGGAAGATATTCCGGCAACCCTTCGACGCCGACAGACGTCACTACTTCCCCGACGACGTCGTAAACCTGTACGTCCAAGACCTCCACGACGGCGTCCTCGGCGAAACCGGCGAAAACAACATCTACATGAGCGCGGAAGGCATCGAAAGCTACCCTCCCGGCGGCGGAGCTAGGTCTGAGTTCACCTCGATTCTGTACCATGAAATGACGCACATTTTTCAGTGGTCGAGGAAGGGCACGGCGCCCGGGGGTTTGACGGAGGGGATGGCCGACTACGTGGTGCTGAAGTCGCCATTCTACAACGCCGGGTAGGGGAGGGGAGCCGGTGGGACGAAGGCTACGGCGTGACCTCGAGGTTTTTGGAGTACTGCGAAGGCCGAAGGGCTGAGGGAAGGGTTCACGGCGGAGCTGAATAAGATGATGAGGGAAGTGTACAAAGAGGAGTATTGGAAGGAATTGTTAGGGAAAGATGTTGATCAGCTTTGGAGGGAGTCTAAGGCTAAGTATACTAATGTTCATAATATTTGAGAGATTATTTGGGGGGTTCAATTCTCATTTTCCCTCCTTTTTTTTCCGACTAAAAGAAAAGAAGAAAGAAAATACAAATATGAGAAAATTAGGGTATAAGTACAAAATAATCTATTATTAATTCAAATAAATATAAAAAAATAATTATAAATCCGAAAATGGATGAGTGAACCCTTGTTAATTATCTTTATATTATGTAAAAGCATAATAAATTAAAATTAAATACAAAATAATTAAAAATTATAACATAATACGAGTGCTACACGGTGGTACACACTATATTTTGGGACAGAGGATCCCATTTGAGTCCAGATGGGATCATCTGTCCCAGAATATGGTGTGTACCACTCTTCATTTCTTTATTTTATAAAAATAAAAAAATTAGTATATTATAAACTCTAATTAATATTTATCATTGAAAAAATAAAATTTAAAAAGTTATATACCTTAACTTTGAATTAATGAACCCAAATAATCTATTATTAATTCAAATAAATATAAAAAATAATTATAAATCCGAAAATGGATGAGTGAACCCTTGTTAATTATCTTTATATTATGTAAAAGCATAATAAATTAAAATTAAATACAAAATAATTAAAAATTATAACATAATACGAGTGCTACACGGTGGTACACACTATATTTTGGGACAGAGGATCCCATTTGACCCAAGTCGCTCCTTGCAAATTTCGGTCTTACTCATATTAATATTAGTTTTTCTAATTATTTTATGTGTAAGTGTAATTAAGTCAATTTATTGAATGCTAATTTTGAGGCGTACGATCTTAATTGGATTTAAATGAGTTTTTCTATAATATATTTAGATTAATTAGATTTAAATATTAATTACCAATTTTGAAGAAGTAAATTACTTATTACTATATTACTATCAAATACGACTTTATACTTAAAACTATGTCATTTTCTTGAGGTGAATTAGAGATTTTGGATATATATGTATACTTATTACGGGAATATATATATGGTGAGATTTAAATTAGTTTGTAGGTATATAATTGATATTTACTTGGGTTCGAATCTTAAAGGGAGCGAAAAATTTTACTAATTAATTTTGTGAAGATCGTTATTCAATATAATATACTGCTTTATTCAATACTATATATTGATTTATTAGTTATTCTCAATCCTCACGAAAAATAACAATCTCACTAGAACCTAATTCTATACTTATTACAATCTTTATAAAAATATATACTAAGTTATACTGAATTGATGATTTCATAATTAATTTCAAACTAATTTACTTAATAAATTTATTCATGATATCTAACAATTCGAGTAATGTCGAACTTTAGAAATATGTTACTTCCGATAAAAAAAATCTAGAAATGGTTTGAAACATCTATTTTAAAATTAAAAAAAGAACCAAATTAAATTTTTATGATGAAACCAAAATATCGAGATAATAAAATGCAGTTCAATTGATGAGACACTTTCCTCCAATCATTAAGTTAGAGGTTCGAGTGACAAAAAAAATCATTAATTGTTAATCATCTTAAAAAAAAAATTGTGCATTATGTACATATTCAATCAATAACTCTATTACAAATAAGAATTACACACAATCTTACAACATATTCAATCAATAACTCTATTACGAATAAGAACTACATACAATCTTACCTAAAAATAAAGATAAAATACCATATACTTTCTTTGTTATGAAAAACTTCTCACTTTTCATTTTTGGAACGTTTGCAAGAGAATTTCCTAGCTATTTACTTTTGAACTATACTTCACCACTTATAAATACCTCATTTACCCTTACGTTTCATCTTTTCACTACTCTCAATATTAATTGCAACACATTTTTACCACTCTTAATACACTTTTTTTGGGGGAATAATACACTTAATATATTGTGCCTAAACAATGTGCATATGATTCATTTGTCAATAAGCCAGGCTACTTAGATTTCGATTTAATAAAAAATGTTCTAGTTGTGATGCTCAAACTCATTAAGTGAACTAACTTTAAATATAGGGAAAAGTAGCAGTTGAATCTCTAACATAGACACGTTTAGCCCCCAATACTCAACATTAGATTAATCAGATCTTCGAAGTCTCAATTTTGGTGCAATTAAACCCCTCCCCGTAACACCCGTTCCTCCTGGTACTTGGCGATGGTAGTTGGCCCTGAAGTTTGTCTGCAATCTCTGAGGAGTTAAAGGCACTGGAAAATCACAAAGAAGGGTTCTACATTGCCGCACTGTGGTTGCACGATTGCCACCCCAAAACCCTAGCTGCCAACGTGGCCGCTTTCGCAGATTTCGGCTACTTGAAAGATTTGCTGGAGATCCTTTTCCTGATTCTAGAACAAAGGGTCCAAGGTGTGAGAATCGGCGAAAGAGATGGGGAAGACGTGGAGCTTGGAACTCGGCCAATGAGCAGTGGGAGAGAGTAAATAAGAAGTTGGCGGAGGCAAAAATATTTGACAAGGAGAGATTTTAATTGTATCCAAATTGGAACATCGAGGACTTGATTGATCCAATGTCGAGTAATAGAGGATTAAACGTTACAGGGATATCCATGTTAGAAGTTTAGTCGCTACTTTTCCCTTAAATATAAAATATGAATAAACACGAAAAAGATGGAAATTCGCAATGAACGATTGCTATATATATATTTGTATAAATTGCGCAGCGTTACATCCGGTTCTTCTCAAACATTTTATTTACTTATTAATTTACCTAATGATGTAAGGATGCAGGAACATTGCTGTACTTAGCCTTATACTCCTCCCAAAGCTGATCAACATCTTTCCCCAACAGCTCCTTCCAATACTCCTCCTTATACACTTCCCTCATCTTCTTGTTCAGCTCCGCCGCGAACCCTTCCCTCAGCCCGTCGCAATACTCCAAAAACCTCGACGTGACGCCGTAGCCTTCGTCCCAGCGGCTCCCCTCCCCGGGCGTCGAGTAGCCTTCCACGTAGAACGGCGACTTCAGCACCACGTAGTCGGCAAACCCCTCCGTCAAGCCCCCCGGCGCCGTGCCCTTCCCCGACCACTGGAAAATGTGCGTCATCTCATGGTACAGAATCGACGTGAACATAAACCTAGTTGCGTCGCCGGGAGGGTAGGTCTCGATGCCTTTCGCGCTCATGTACACGTTGTTGTCGCCGGTCTCGCCGAGGGCGCCGTCTTGGAGGTCTTGCACGTACAGGTTTACGACGTCGTTCGGGTAGTAGTGCCGCCGCTCCGCTTCCGTGGCTTGCCCGAATATCTTCCATATGAAGCTGGCGATTTTGGGCATTGTGGTCAGGGTGTAGGCGGTGCCGATCTCCCGGTCGAAGCGCTGCCCGCCGGGGGTGGCGGAGGCGTTGTTGGTGGCCGTGAATCGGACGGCGAGGATGCCTTGGAGTAGTGAGAGAGCGACGAGGGACAAGTGAAGGGTTTTGGTTGCCATGATTAAATTTTTTTTATGTTTTTATTTGGTTTGATATGTGATGAAATTAAAATTGGTTTTGCGGTGTATATATAGAGTTCGAGGAGGCAATATTATGCATGTGATTTGATTTAACATTATGTTATGTGATTAATACAATTTGCACGGATTGCTAGTTTTGAGTTTTGACTGTCCTTAATTAAAGAATTTGAGGGTGGATTTAATTATATTTTCCCACTGTATTTTGACTCAATTAATATCATCTTGCCATGGCTTTTTTTTTTTTTTTGAGGGAATCTTGCCATGGCTTTGTTTTGCCTTAATTAAAGAATTTGAGGGTGGATTTAATTATATTTTTATTTTGACTGAATTAATATCACTAGTACAAAAAAGCGTACGTATAAATTGTAATTTTCACATAGGCCTAAATTGTAGTAGTACTGTATAAAATAACACGTTTTATTCTTGCAATTACAATATTCTTAATTACTTTTAATAAGAAAATTACGGTGGGTGATATTCGTTTTAATTAGAGTCTTGGACATACTTCGTTAAAAAAATAAAAAATGGTGTAGTATATTTTCAACGTTTTTGTAAAATATTACTATAAATTTGAACGAATATAGTATTACTTTATGAAAACATATATAATCTTTATGTGGGTGTATGTGTGCGAGATTTTGTAAAATTACATGAAATATCTGCAAGCATATATATTATTAATTAATATGAATGCAAGCATGCTTTTTTTTTTCCTTAATGAAAAGCAAGCATGAATGAATATTCATTGTTTAATTGCATGTGATGATACCCTATTTGATCATGTATATACTTTAATTTCATTAACGTATATCAGTATTATATATTTTATTTGAATTCATATCCTTATATGTTATGTTATGTATTGTAGATACACCCGCAAGAGGTTAGGTTATAGTGAAAATAATTATATATTTTCGTGAAAAATGATAATAACGAATATATATATATATAAATATATGAATAAGCGCGCAATGTACGAATAATATATTAAGTTATATGATGAAATTTTCGCCTCCTCCAAGATTCAAAACCAAGTTTGAACGGATATTCGTATATTACAAGCAGCTTATTCGTATATTTAAATTAGTTTACTTGTCATTTTTTATTTACATGATAAATTTAGATCAGCATTTGACATTCTCGATTTATTCATTGGATTTTTACGGTCGTTGACCCTGACAAGGAACAAATTGTTATCTTGGATCCCTCTACAAATAAATTCACGATGAAATTTGGAAACAAGCACGTGGAATTATAAGTTTTGATTTGTAAAAATATGTTTTTGTCTTATTAATGCATATTTGCCAATGCTTTATGTATTTTTATACATGAAGGGTCTTAAAGTTGTTCAATATGTAGATGGAGAAGAAACGAAAAAAGAAACATACACGGGCAGTCATCAAAGTATTTAACCAAATATAATTTGTGGAATTACAACTATTAATTAATTAATTAATAATGAAAATTTTAATGTAGGTTTCTAAATAATCAGACTACTTTCAATGTGGTTTCTATGTGATGAAGTGCATGAGAGAGATAGTGATGAATGATCATACTTGGACGATGAGTTCATTACAATTTTTGGTAATAATTGTGTAGATTAAATTGTTACAGTGATTTAATATATTTTTTTTATCTTTGTTTGATTTTCTAAATTATATATATACCTAACAGGTCAATGCTAACGAAAAATACTCAAATGAACAGATAGATTACTTGTGATTAGAGTGGGCAAATTGTACCTAAAACATATAAATGAGTAGAAGGTTGTATTCATCTAAACTTTATTGGTTGGTGATATTTGGGAAGTTTGATGAGTAGGTCTTGTAATTTATATGGATAATTGTAATTAATTCTTTTGGCATTGAGTTTACATACTATAGTTATATTGTTATTTGTTGTTGATGGAATGATTGAACAGTATTGTTCATATAAATAACATTGTTGATTTATTGAGTAGTTATAGCATGTTATGTTTTAATTATATTTATTTTGATGGAATAATAATATGTGTGACTAATTTGTTTGTGATGATTTTATTGAACTTTGAGATAATTATATTGGATTAATGCATTCGTCACTAAATTTTACTGCACTCGAAAATAACAAATTTGTTGCTTTGATTTGAACCCAGTTGCTGCATCTATCAAGATAATGCGTTCATCGTAGACCTTAATGATTAAAATATTGAAAATGGTTATCTATGATCTTATTTTATTTAATGATTCTTAGTTGAATCTCTCCATATTTAATAATGCTTGCAACTTTTAAATCCTAATTTGATTCATTAATCTCCTTCTTTTTATGTGAGTTTTTTACCTCACTTGTTAATCTAGACGTGAAATGAAATATATTCATCAATATCAGTTTTCACTATATAAAAATTGATATTAAATGCATAGTATTATAAATTAAGGTAAATATTATATTAAACCTTGAACTATAACTGCTTTATCAAAAATACTCTGAAAGTTTCAAAATGTTCTCTAAATCCTCAAAGTATCAGGGTTTTATCAAATATATCTCACATCTCTTTTTCGTTCACCAGAAACGTGACGTGGCTCGCCGGATGCAACACTGTAATTTATATTCTATTTTTTAATGCATATCATTTTATAAATGAAAATCCATCCTGGAAATTAAAATCTATTCTACCCTTTTTAAAATTCAAAGTAGTTCCAATTAGTAATAAAATTCCAAACCCTAATTGAATATAAAAATTCGCGTTAACCTCTCTACCAGCGCCGACAGAATCTCTCAGGATTTGCACTGATCTTTGCGTGGCAGTCGAAGGCTGGTAGCTTCGACGGGGAGAAGGGGAAGCAGAGAGGCAACGGTATACACAATAACGTAGAATGTCTTTTGATTCAAGCCACGACGCATTGATATACTCGAGGGTGAGACCATCTTGTAGACATGGGCCTTGTCACCTTGGACGTCGTATACCAGCTCTAATCTAGGAAGAAGGTTATGGGGATGTCCACGTTGGAAACAGGTTTGAATGTTCGAAAATTTTAGGATAATGTAGTTTTTTTCGTGTGTATGTGTTTTGGGGTTGTTGATTTGGGATAGTTTTTATGTGATATTGATTGCACCAAGAAAATAAAAATAATAAGAAAATATATTTCATCGTCAGACTCGATATCCAATTCAATTCTAATTAAGTAATCCAAATAAGTTGGATTACTTAATTATTGCAAAAAAAAATACAATCATAATTACTCTTCCTGCAGTTCAAAACATACTTATTGATTCTCGTTTTCTAACTTACTCTTCCAATTCAATTCTAACATTCTTATATCCTCCAATTGTGTGTTCTATTCTATGTTATAGGTGCATTCCATGTTTATATAAAATTATTGATTCTCGTTTTTTAACTTTGTGGTAATATATGTTTGATACTGTAGCTCTAACAACCAATGTTTTCTGGAATCGATTTCTGATTAATACGAAGATTACTTATTGCAAAAAAAATACAATCTTAATTACTCTTCCTCTTCATGAATCTTAATCAGACTCAATTTTCAATCTTCTGCCCTAAATACTTTTATCAAGTGCAAAAAGTTGTATAACTTCTTCTACATTAATACTTACTCTCAAATAATTTCAAATAACTAGAATAAACAAAGAATCAAGTGAATTAACGTATAAATTCTTACCTGAACTTTTGAGAAGCATATAAAACCAACTTGATTTCGGAAATCACAACAGGGAAGCCTCTCAAATTCTTTTTCCAAAGGAAGCCTTTTGAAAAATTACGTAGTGAAATATGCATCAACTGTGTGTATTAGCAGATAGAAAATATCGTTCATACCAATTTTCAGATTCGTGAAGTTCTGGCAGAACTCAACTGAAAACCATGTATGTCGTAATAAAAATATGGGGTTATGGGCTATAGGGTATTTTAATTTGAAGGCTATGGGCTATAGGATATTTAATTTGGGGCTATGAGCTATAGGGCGAAATAGTAAATTTATATTATTTATTGTTATTATTTTAATTAGGGGGCAATACTGAGTAAAACATGGGCTATGAATAGAATTATTTAATTTGGGGCTATGAGCTATAGGACGAAATAGTAAATTTATATTATTTATTATTATTATTTTAATTAGGGGGCAATACTGAGTAAAACATGGGCTATGAATAGAATTACCCAATGTAAAAATGCATTACTAAAGCATATACATTTGAGGTGAGAGAGAGCCCATTATCACAAACATCAATTGGACAAACGGGCCCAATTCCTAACTCTTCTAACATAACAGGATTTTTCAGTTACAATTTCTGGGCCCAAAACCCGTCCAAAACCTAGGGTTTCTGGCGCTCTATATAAAAGAAGAGGCGCCCATTTCTCAATGGAATTTGCAGCAGTACAGAGCTAGGAGGAGCTCCCCGTCGTCCGCCCTGCTCATCACCGACGCTGTAAGTCTCAACCTTAACATATAAGCTGCGCAAATTCGCTCATCCTCTTTGTATCCTTCGTTTAAATGCGTTGCGTGAAATCTGAGCTTAGAGCATTGAACGTTTCTTTTATTCATTTTTTGAGTTGTATAGTTGTGGAAATTGCCCGATAAATCTAGGTTCAGCGGAGTTGGGAATGGGTTACTTATTTTGTTTGTTGATAATATGCGCGAATGGTTTTGTTCGATGTGTTTAGTGTAAATTGTGATTTGAGTCTGTAAAAATGTCTAATCTTCTGCATTTTTGGGGTAAAAGATTTGTTCATCGTTTAAATTGTTTTCTGATTCAGCGTAGATGGCGATTTTCTGTAGCTAACGTGGAGAAATTCATTCATGTTTTCAATTTATATTTATGTTTGATGAGTGATTGGGAATTGGTGGTGTCACAAAGCCCTGTAAAAATTGGAGTGACTTTGAAGTAAAATTTGTATAGTGTAGTAGTTATTGAACAATAGTCTTCAGGATGCACAATTTAACCATGTTCAATTCTTGAAATTTGAAGTTTTGCGTGTCATCATTGTGCTAGAAGGACAAAATCGCCTCTTTGTTAGTCTTGCTATCCTATGTAATGTCATACTGTGTGTTCAAGTTTCCATGTATGATGCCATTTCTTGTAATGTCAATGCTAATTGATTGGTGGAATTAGGAGAGTTGATCTTATAGTTTCCTTGTCTTTAGGTAAACCATGAAGCACAACAATGTTATTCCCAACGGGCACTTCAAGAAACATTGGCAAAACTATGTGAAGACTTGGTTTAATCAGCCTGCCCGCAAGGCCAGAAGAAGAAATGGTAATACTTCAAATTATAACTAATTTTAATCTTTCAGTTTTGGTTTTTATTGCAATGCTTTGAGTGATTGTGATCTACTTTGAAATGATGGTCTTGTTATTGTGTAATGTTTCTCTGTTCAGCGAGGCAGCAGAAGGCGATCAAGATTTTTCCCAGGCCCACAGCTGGGCCACTTCGTCCAGTCGTACGTGGCCAGACACTAAAATACAACATGAAGGTCAGAGCTGGTAGGGGATTTTCTCTAGAGGAGTTGAAGGTGAGCTATCTTACCAAACTGCATTTTATGATCTAAGATTATTTAATTATTTTTATTTTCACATGATTCATTGTGTTGGGGATTTCTCAAGCTTGTAACTACTTGATGTTCTTCACTTGTTTCTGCATTGGAGTTTCAAAGCCTGTAAATTCTGTTGTCGTTTAGGTTTCCTTGTATGTTTTTCCACCTTGCTATGTGTATGTTCCACATTTTAATATCCTTCAAATAGCTTAGATTTCTTCTGCTTGATATCTTTTCTTTTTCCTTTCTATATTACTACAAATTTATTGCATCATTTGCTGTGACATGCGTGATTGGGTAGATGATATTTAATAACATTAGAAGTAGTTGTTGAGGTGTACATTGTCTTGCTATTGTCGGAGTACCTCAAATTGCTGACACTTATTTTACTTTCAATAACCAGGCTGCAGGCATCGCAAAGAAACTTGCACCAACTATCGGTATTGCTGTTGATCATAGGCGTCGCAACAGTTCCTTGGAAGGGTTTCAGACCAATGTTCAGAGGCTGAAGACATTCAAGGCCAAGCTTGTTGTCTTCCCAAGACGTGCTCGTAAGGTTAAGGTAATGATGCTCGTTTGAATATCTCATCTTCCTTGGTCAAAGTTCATTATGGATAACCCTTTTTTTTCACCATAGGCTGGTGATTCTTCACCCGAGGAGTTGGCAACAGCCACGCAAGTTACGGGTCCTTTCTTGCCTATTGTACGTGAGAAGCCAAACGTTGAGCTTGTGAAGATCACACAAGACATGAAGTCATTCAAGGCATACGACAAGCTGCGTCTGGAGCGAACGAATGCACGCCACGTCGGTGTTAGAGCCAAGAGGGCAGCCGAAGCTGAGAAGGAAGACAAGAAGTAGGTACAAGTGAAGTGATTGTGAGCTTGTGATTCAGCAAACTGTTTAATCTGTTTTGCTTTGGGGCTGGACCGATTATCTTGATTTTGGTTGAAATTTTCATAGTATTTTCAGCTCTTTGTATTGAATTATCTGAGACAGCAAATCTTTTTATCGTTTTGTCATGGATGAACTTACTATATTTCAATATTTTCTACGAATGGATTTCATCGTATAGACGATAGATTGATAAATACGGGACTTGGATAAATGTGGGATTCATGATTGAGGATTTTAAGGATGTTGAGCACAAACGAATTAAAAATTCTTTAATTCATTTACATTGTGGTAGATTAGGTGATGTACTTTTTATATCTGTATATATTTAAGCTCCATCTAATTAAACATTTCTAAAGTGTTGTAGGATTGAAGTATCTGTAGACACTGTTAATTTGACCAACGCAATGCGAACTAGTTTATAATTCGCTAGAACTTAATCTAGTAATAAACTTGGACAAGTTTAATTTAAATTTGAATATTCGGTTATACTTATCTTCATTTCTCTTGTAATTATTCCCTTCAAATAATTTCTGTGATTATCAAGTAACAAGACGAGGCCTTGTGAATTTAATTGACCGTGTTCTTTGTTCATTATGATTGATGATGCCTCTTTTGTGGTGCAAATAATTGCAATATAAAGGATAGTAAATAGTCGATCGAATTGCCATCGCCTTCCATCTTAAGTTATAAAACCACTCAACTAAAAAAAGTTGTTGCACTCGAATTGTCGAGTAATTTGAATTTCACGCCTTTTAAGTCCAGTTTGTATATGTTCTCTCTTATTCTTCATTATCACTCCTTTTCCCTTTTCTTAGTGCATTTTTTACTTTTAATTGTTGAGGAATTTATAGAAATAAAGTTGGATTGAGAATACCTCTCATGCTCTTTTTCTTTTTCTATCTCGTATCACTATTGAAAGTGAAGCATGTGTGAAATTAATTGCAACCTTATCAATCATCATTTTATTCATTCAGCACATCTATAAAGTAATAGACCCCATGTTATTAATTTTATTGCTTTATGTAACTTCATTTTTGTGCCATTGGCACTCAATATCTTTTTACTTTAGAAAAACAAGTAAAGATTCAACGTTTTGATGCCGAAGGGGCTCTCGCACCTCACAATCTCAAACCACATTACCCTAAAATTTCATTGGGGGGGGGGGGGGGGGGGGGGGGGCTTTTAAGTTTTGAACTTTAAATGATAAATGTTCATACTTCTTTATTTGAAGGATTTCTTGACCATTTTTTATGGAATAATGTGTGAATACATTCTTATGCATGTTAACACATTTTAGGATAGGAGTCTCATATTAAATTTTAAATTATGTGATAATTGAGTTTTGCGTGACATTATTCTTAAAAATTACTCCATTCGTCCCATTAAAAATGGCTTGTATTCCATTATAAGTGGCTTGTTTCATAAATAACAAAATTTAACACATGATCCTTATTTTACGTGCAATAAAGCAACCCGCTACTTTTAATGAGACGGAAAGAGTATATCACATGAAAATAAAGAAGAATATAAAGGACATGATATTTATATGAATAAAAGTTATTATATCATCTCGAAATTAAATCATTCTTGTTTCTCTCGTAGGAATCAAATTTACATCCTAATATAGATGAGATGAAACTGTCCTAAAAAAAGTAAGTTAGTTAACTTTACTCTATATAGTAGTATTAGTAATTTTCAAATTTTCCTTAAAAATGGGTTGAATTTGTGCATATGTCGTTATAATCTGCATCTCAATATTATTCTACTAAAAAAAATGAAACATTCTTAGCACACTAACCGAGATTTCAATCCAACTAAGCTTTGCAACTGTCCCCTCACCATCAAGATCTCAGATATCCACCAATTTTATTTTTTTTGAGGGCTAATTATTATTATTATTAAAAATAATTTCAATTAAAAAAAATAATAGACGAGTAAGAAACAATCGAACATGAGCAATCTTAATGCACATTCCAATCAACAACCTTAAAACAACTCAAGTTGTTGGACGGAAACAAATAAGATTTGATCATCATATGATTCTTGGTCCGAGAACCCACCATTGATGGCTGCAAATTACGGATCTTTGAGGCAGAGCTTCGTGGAACGAGGCAAGGAGAGATTGCTCTCAAGAAAACATAATTCAGAGGTGGGATTTAATGATCCATACATTGTCCGTGAGGGGTGTTTTCATTGGATTTTCCGAGTTGCGGGAGAGAGGATTTCGAGATTCTGGAATAATGTCAAGGGCACGACGGTTAAGTTGGTTGGAATGGGAAAATCCGACCCGAGAAAAGTGGTGTTTGCTGTCAAAATGGGCGCTTCTTTGTCTCTGGTTTCGGTTCTCATTTTTTTCAAAGAGCCCTCCAATTTTATTAGCCAAAATTCAATCTGGGCTATTCTCACTGTTGTTGTTGTGTTTGAGTTTAGCATTGGTGAGTCGTTGCGTCACCCCTCTGCTTTCCTATATCAACAAAATCTTTGTCTTGGTTGTTACACAAGTATTGTAATAGTGTGTGTGTGTGTGTCGTGTTTGTTTTGAGCATAGGCTAGTTATTAAAGTTTGATTCTTTGCTTTTCAATCTGCATGACAATTGACATGTGAACAAATCTCTATCTTGGTTTGTGAAAGCCTTGTAATTTGCATTGTAGTTATTGCTTGAGTTTGGTAGTGAGTCTTGATTTATGATCATCTGCTGCTATCAGTTCGTCTTAGTCACCCTTGAATTTTAGCTTAGGCGTGTGTTGATGCTTGAGTCATTCCCTCTAGTTTTAGCTTAAGTCAGTCTTGATTCTTTGATTCTTTGCTTTGCTAAGGTTGCAATTTAGTATTTTAACACATCCTTAATGATGCCTGAATTTGTTTTAATCTAATTGGTAGGGGCTACCTTAAACAAAGGATTTAATCGTGCGTTAGGAACATTCTCTGCTGGAGCATTGGCTCTAGGTATCGCAGAGTTGTCCGTGAAAGCTGGTGAATTTCATGAATTTATTGTTTTGATCAACATTTTCCTAGCAGGTCAGATGATTTGCTATCATTAATCAAGTTGACTTATGCGATTTTTGCTGTCTCAAAACATGGGTAGTGTGAGATAAGAAGTTGTTTCGTTGAAATCTTGGTTTTCAGGCTTTCTTGCTAGCTATCTCAAGCTGTATCCAGCCATGAAGCAGTACGAGTATGGCTTCCGCGTCTTCTTGTTGACATTTTGTATTGTGCTAGTGTCCGGAACTTCACATTTTTTCCAAACAGCTGTCTCTCGACTGCTGCTTATCGCTGTTGGGGCTGGTGTTTGTTTGGTCGTAAATGTATGTATATACCCCATTTGGGCTGGAGAAGATTTGCATAAACTAGTTGTGAAAAATTTCAAGGGCGTTGCTAGTTCTATCGAAGGTACACACTTTCCCCTTAGAACTAGTTTTCCTTATATCTGAGGAGACCAAGTTCTTTGAAACTGATATATCTGTCCATTTATAGGCTGTGTGAATATGTACCTGCAGTGTGTGGAATACTCAAGAATTCCCTCTAAAATCTTGATCTACCAGGCCTCGGACGATCCATTGTACAAGGGATATAGGGCTGCAGTTGAGTCGACTAGCCAAGAGGAGACGCTGGTATGCCTCTATATGGCCGTTTAGGGTGAAATTTCCCAACTCAAAACCTTTTTTTTCTGTCACAGTTGGGATTCGCAGTTTGGGAGCCGCCTCATGGCCGTTACAAGATGTACAGATATCCATGGAGCGAATACGTGAGAGTGAGTGGTGCTCTAAGGCATTGTGCATTCATGGTAATGGCAATGCATGGATGTATACTGTCTGAAATACAGGTATTGTTCCCACACATAATGAGCGACGTACTTGGTTTGTTTAATCTCATTAGATGGATAACATCTTGATGTCGATTCTATCATTCAAAGTAACTGCACGACTAGCTACATTGTTACTACATTCATATCAAGAGCTTTGCGAGCTTCCAAATGTTCAAACTTGCTTCTTTTATCTGACAATCTTGAGTCGTACGAGCTCTCTTACAAGTACTAGAGAATCTTATTTCATCACTAGGCTAATATTTTTAGGCTTAGTTATAGTTTGTGACATGAATTTTAGTTCTTGTTTTGATTTATGAGCACAACTTCAATTTTATTTTTAAAATACTCCAGACCTTGTAAAAAATCTCGGCGTACAAATCTGACTAAGCTCACCCGTAAAACATGTTTCTTACATCGTAGCTTCATTCTTCGACGTCCCAGCCCAGGAAACATGTTTTACGGATGATTCTAGTCTGATGCCGGAATTTTTTACACGGGGCATAATTAAACAGTTTTGCAAGGTTCAGACCATTTTGAATATAGATTGAAGTTGAGGTTATAAATCAAAGAGTGGTAAAGTCCAGGCCATATTTTTATGTATGGTGTGAAAATGTGTTATTTGTGGCAATTGAGTGGAAACGTGTGGTATGCAGGCATCGTCCGAGTTAAGACAAGCATTCAAGGATGGGATTCATAAAGTTGGGACGGAGGGTGCTAAAGTGTTGAGATTGCTCGGCGACAAAGTCGAAAAGATGGAGAAACTATCGGCTGGCGATCCGCTGCAAGAGATTCATGATGCAGCAGAGGATTTGCAGATGATGATCGATCAAAAATCGTATCTTTTGGTGAATGCACAGAACTGGGATGGTGCAAAACCACCCGAAAAAGCCGTGGATCAAGAGCTGCTTCAGGAGCTCAAAGACAACGAAGAGAGGCATGTCGCGATCAATTCGCTAAGTGATGGAGCTCATTTGAGATCGATAAGGAACCACGAGCCCCAACACTCGAACATGAGCATGCATCACTCGGTTTCGCAATGGGGTTCCGGAGAGGACTTGCTCAGGCAGCAATCTATGTGGCCATCGCGTCTCTCCATTGTGGGTGAGACCCTCATGAACGAGCGTGAGGTGCGGACTTATGAGAGTGCAAGCGCTCTCTCTCTTGCGACTTTCACGTCTCTCTTGATAGAATTCGTTGCGAGACTGCAGAATCTGGTTAACTCGTTCGAGGAGCTTAGTGCGAAAGCGAAGTTCAAGGAGCCTGTTGATTCAGCTGAGACGAAGGAGGCCGTTGGATTCTGGTCTCGTACGCTCAAGATCATGTGCTGCAAGGATTGATGCAAGGTTAGGTTTAATCCATAAACTCGTTTCTATGCAATAACGCGATGCATCAAGCTTGATCATATGCCAAACACAAGCAGAAGGTCTGGTATTTTGGTGTTACAGAATAACATGATGTGAATGATTAGGAAGAATCTGTTTGTTAGCCTAAAGATAGATCGTCTTTACACGTTGCAACGACTCAAACATCGCGTCTTGCGTCAAGGAATCTAGTACAGAACAGGAACATGATGGATGAGTGTTGCTCGAGGAGCAAAGCTCTCAGAAACAGTCAAATGTAGTCCTATGTTTGTTACTAGTAAAACATTCATTCTTTTATTTCTTGAAAACTATGTAGCTGTCATGTTATAATCTACTGATTTCTTACATGTTTAATGATATCTTAAATTAGTTATAGCAGTAAGCTCAGACCAAGAAACTGCTGATCTATCTAGACCTCGACTCGAACGATGATTATTCGAGTTTATGGCTCGAATTATTGCTTAAAATCGCCGAATGAAACAAGAAGTGGATCTGAAAGTGCTGATTAAGAAGTAACTCTGTTTCAGTTTATAATCATGTTTCGAAATGTTTTTTGTTGTAAGAATCTTGATTCTTGATGGCTTGCTTCATTCATTCAGTTATGTTGTGGTAAGGAAATGGTCAAGAAACAGTGAATACATAAATGAAACAATCAGCCTGCAAGTTTGATTCATTATTGAATCAACCAATCCACACCCAAATAACAGTGTCACAAGATTTCTTGAAGCTCAATTCTGAGTGATTTTAGATCAATCACAAATATTAAAATTCGAATTTTACTTTTATTGAATTTGAGTAAATTTTGATATGTAAAATAACTAAACCCAACTCCAACCACTTGTTTATCAAGACAGTGTGTGAAGGATGTGGGCTGCTGCTTCTCTCTCTGCACCTTCTTGTGCTGCACTACACACAATATTCCACAAACCCATCAAAACTAAATATTTTCACAATAAAGACTCGATTTTTACTCATAAATTGCTTCGAAATCCAAGGCAAATCAACGAGCCCGCCACCGTTTCAGTCAGCTTTTGTGCTACTTCTGAAGATTCTTTCCTCCATCCAAATCAAGATTTCAGTAATGTTAGTTGATTTATAGTTCCAACATTGTTCAACACAAATTCATTTATTTTTCTTTCTAAACCTCCTTCTGTGCTTTATCAAGAATCAGGAAAACAAAGGATTCTGGCAGAAATGGAAGATAATCTTTCTCTCTCTCTCTCTCTCTAGTTGAGAAACATATGTGTGTGACAAAACCCATGTCAAAGATTGGATTTTTAACGATTTAAGTGTGTTTTAATTAGGAAAATTCAGCAAAAATGAGCCGAAAAGTGGCAAAACTGGGGCTGGCGGCAGTTCTTGCATACGGTATATTTGATGGGGTGACATACACTAGTTTCTTTGTGGCTGCATTTCTTGGGTATGAGAAGAGCACTGGCAACAATCCTGCTGCTAATCTTCAAGCTCTACTGGGGGTAACACCTATGCCTTTTTCTAACGCTTTACTTCATATCTGCTTTTGATTATATTCATACATATTTATGATGTACCTATTACTTCTTCAAGTTTGATTTCTGCTACTTGGCATCTTTGTCACATTTGGCAAGACATATTTTGATACTATTTGAGAAAGAACATAGTCTAATTGTGTGTGTGTGTACCTCGTCACCCTCTAAGCTAACCACACGGATCATGTGATATGTGTAAGATCATGTGATGTGTTGTATTCTTATCCTCCAACTCTCATGTCACATGATAAGCAGTTCAAAGTAAAGGGTATATGATTTGCTGCTTTTCTTGGACAAAAGTGTGAAACTAAAAGTAGGATATTTTTATTGATGAAGCAAGTGAGGTCCAAACAAGTATAACCGGAATTTCTGTCTTAAGGATCTATTTTGCATGAATCTTGGTATAAAATTTGATCTAACAAAAGATTACATCCTTGATAGCTGAATTACAGTCAAACCTCTCCATTTTGGAGTAGATCACAATTAAGAATTGACATGTATGTTATAACTTCTTGTTTATATAAAAACTGGTGACATCTAGTTCCTGCTTCTTGCATGTAGATAGTTATTCTGATGTGGGGCGGGAACAACGTAACGAGACCATTTCGAGTGGCCGGAGCTGCTGCAATGGCACCTCTCATCGACACAGGATTAAGGAGAATACAGAAGTACTTCAACTTCCCAAGTGTTACATATGCTTTTGGCCTTGTTGCAGGAATTGTGGTTGGATTATGCGCGACTGCAGTCGGGCTGCTTGTACTCTCGAGATGGGGGAAGTGAAACGAGAGCCAAAATATTCCCAGATTACCTTCAAAGTCTTCACCTTGCTTCATGAATGGGAAGAAATCTTGCATCTTGTATGGTTCCAAGATAAATGAAATTATTTGTATACTAAGTAGAAGAAATGGGATTCTTTCTTTCTTGAGTTGAAGATTCCAAATGTATAAACACATGATTCTTCAACAAATAAATGGTACAACATTACTCACGAATGTCACAGGTTACAAGTTACAACAGGGTACATTGGAAGAAAAAACAAAAAAAAAAGAAACTACAAAATTACAAAATATAGGTTGAAGCTAAAAACAGTGCAGTACAACACTGAAAGATACATCTCGAGGAAACCAATCCACCAAATAGGAGTTCATCTTGCGGAAAAAAACTCTTAGGGGCGTTTACTTTGTATGATTGAGTATTTTTATCCTTAATAGTAGGATATCTTCAATCTCACCCTTTTAATGGGATAAGAATCAAGCAAAACTAGCTTGAATGATAAAAATAACCAAGGGCCTTAGGATATCTCAAAGTTTCAATCCATCAAAATAAACAAGGGATTAGTCATACTATTTTTATCTATCAAGGCTAAATCCTCCAAAGTAAACGCCCACTTACAGTTACAGGTACACGGCCCATGCGCTCCATCTCCTCACGTTAGCAGATAGAAACATGCCGTTGTGCAAGGTTGAGGAGGAACATGCCACCTGGTTGAAACTCTTGGCAGCAACACTAGGCATTGTTCAGTTTCTTCTTTTTACTACGCCTCTTGTGTTTCTTTCCACTTTGGTTCAAAGCGCTATGGCTTCTTTTCCCGACATTTCCTCGATCTTCACTGCTATAAATTCCAGCAACAAGGTGGTGAGATATTTCTGCAAGAGACGACCCTGCAATCGACTTTGGAGGAATAGGTCTGCATAAAGTTCTGACTCAGTATCAGTAAGACCGTTTTTTCTAAACCATATACCCTGAACCCAATTTTAGGTTTTTAACCCCTAGATGGCTCTTCAACGACTAATCAAATAAGCAGCTAAATCAGCTTCGAGCTACTCATAGGAATTTAATAGATGGTCTGAGGCTTATTATTGAAAAGTGAAAACATAGTTTCCAAATTGGTGATATTTGTATGCGTATCACTGCTAATGATTTCACTGTAATATCTAGGAACACCTTTGTCCAATTTATACGCTCTTGTAATCCACTTTGTCGAGGGTCAATGCACATAACACAGAGCAGGTAGTTTCTTACCGGGTGGAAAATCTGCTCTGAGAAATAGTCGACTCATGCCACAGCGTTGGTGGAGGTAGCAAATCGTGCTTTCCAATGATCTGTTCAAGGTGAAGAGTAAGATGAGCCAAAGTAGAATAGACGATAAGCAATTCAGATGGCATTTTCTGTACACACACTGCAACTGCAAGTTGGTGGTTTTACGCATGAAAACATCAGGTCATTAATTCTATACTAAGAGGTAGCAAATCGTGCTTTCCAATGATCTGTTCAAGGTGAAGAGGTTAAGATGAGCCAAAGTAGAATAGATGATAAGCAATTCAGATGGCATTTTCTGTACACACACTGCAACTGCAAGTTGATGGTTTAAGTTTAACGCGTAAAAACATCAGGTAATTAATTCTATACTAAGAGCTCTGGCTGGGTCTGATGCGGCTGTAACCTGTTTGAATTAACATCAAGACCTCCGCTGAGAGAATCTTTTTCTTAAATATTTTGTTGGCTTACATAATACATAAAAGAAATATATCTACAAGATAAATAGTAATTAAATAGGTACCTTTTGAGGCATTCTAACTCCTTCTGGTGGTCTAGGGATGTGAGGATGAAGATCAGGAAATTTATAAAAGACCAGCCTACAACGGGACGTGAAAAAACATCACATTCATCAATCCAGGCATGCAGCTAAGGTATCCAAGAAAGGTGCAAAGAGGATATACATACAAGACTTTGTTCGTCGTGATTATCTTCATGTCATGTAAAGGTGAAAGGATCTCTGGAGGGCAAATGGGCTTGTCGGAAATGTACACATACCCATTCATTCCATCACTTCAATGCATATAATATGATAATTCAGGATATAGACATGGCATAAACCCAATGCAAACCTAAAAAGAGCCTCTAGGGAAAATGACATAATTATACAAAATCTGTATATCTCACCTAAATCTTGGGTTAATTCTTGTTCTCACTTTAGCTCTCCGCAGCTTCGGATGATCTTTGTTCCGTTCCCAGAAAGTAAATATTTTTGCTGCTAATGGATGTGACATGTCAACAAATAGTTGATCAATGCCCAGAGTGTTCCGCCGCCTCTCCACATCCTAAAACACATCATATCATTCAGAAACTCATAAGCACAGGCGAACAACATGAAACTGAGATTTGGCAAGTTCACATTATTGCAAATTTGCAATAACTAAAAGCACTAAAGTGTTACCGTTAATGTATTTTCCACTTTTGCAATTTCACTAAGAAGACGAGCCTCATCAATAAAGGGTAATTTACAGATAGCCTGTCAATCAGCAAGAGAACAATATGAAATCTCTCAAAGAATTAAAAACACTAGACAAATCAAGAGCTTGTAAAAACTATGGACTTCAATCAGCCAATCCAATAACAAGGGCAAATAAGTATTAGTCCGAGTTCCCAAGAACAAAATGAATCTTGAACAATGAACTATTCTTGAATTCGAATCAGGGAGGTCCTGATGGGGAACTGATGTTACTAGAGGAAACACAATTTATGAATACGAATCATACCTTCCATTCTTGTTTTCTCCCATTCAAATCAAGATCAAACTCTAAATGAAAAATTGGACATTCAAATCATTAATTATTACAACGGAAAATAGAGAGAAAATTGTGGTGTTAATTGAAAACAATACCAGTAGGATAGAGATCCAGAATAGGGGATGATGGATCTGTCATTAATTTCCTGTAGAATAAAGGAAGTGCTCCTGCACTGCACACCGCAACAGCTTTCAGAAAGATTACTTGAATTCAAGAGTACATCCATTAATTGTTTACAAGAATCATTTAAGAAAAAACCTTGCAGCAGGGAGGACACCCATTAATTGGTCGATCGGTTTAAAGGGTTTTCCAAGTTCAAAGTGAATATCGAGCTGGTCTAGGCCTCGAAAATCAGATGCAAAGGGAGCATAATGGTATGGATAAAACCTGATAGTGCCAAACAGTTGGTATGGTTATTACCAGTTCAGTGAATAAACCATCAAAAAGTGAAGCAGCAAAAACACTTAACACGTAACCAACTGAGAAGTTCCAAAACTAAGGTTAGTAAAAAAAATCCTCGAGAAGCCAAAACTAGGTATCAGGTCTTCTCAACAATGCTAGCAACAGAAGTTCCAAATAAATCTTCATTGGACATTTATATTTGAAGCACTTAGTGATGTATGTGTTGCTTTCATGAGTGGCACATCAGAGAATGTTAACTCTAGGCCATTTACCAATAGTACATATGCGAACCACGATCCACAAAGGTAGAACAGAATCATCAATGTATTATAAAAATAGAAGGACCATATTTATGTAAACTTTCAGATCCTTTTAATAATTAATTAATAGTTGTTCACATGAAAACACTCATAGAACATTGAAAAAATTACAAACCATTGCCACGAGCACACTCCTTGGTAGTAATAATGCATGACCCAGCATATCCCCTCAACATATTTCAAGACCTATGTTAAACATAACAGAATTAAAAGATACATCTTACATAGAAAGATATAGAGTTACATAAACACGTCACCAGAAATATACAAATCATATGCAGCAAAACAGTAAATACAAAGATACAGTTTAAATACAAGTAGATATGCAATATAACAATAAATACAGGATAAAAGGATCTGAAAATATATGTATGCGTATGTACATAAGATTCTGCATGTCTACACCAGCGTGGGAAGATTCACTAAGATATCTACTGACAAATAAAAAAATATGAAAAACACTTTGTAAGCAATCAAAAAAGAAGAATACCATGATCAGCCCTGATCTAAGTTAAATTGTCAGCAGAGCATCTATTAAACTTCAAAAGCACAGAGCTAGCAGAATATATGAACTAGTTTTTCTTACAGCCTCGTTTTTAACTCTCTCATGGTCATCATCACTTTGAGCCTGAAACTTCTCAGTGTAGTATCTCTCTTTCCAACCCTCCTCTCCTAGATTTACCTGAAGAGGAAATGTATCATCCTCTTCCTCTGCCAATGAAAACTTTAACACAATGCTATGCCTAGTTTAAAAAATGAGGACCAAGGAAAGGATGTCGAACCTTGTCTACCAAAAATGTGGCATCAGATTTCGGATAGGACTGATTCAAAAGTAAGCAAAGGATAGTCTCAGAATCAAGCAGATGAATCATAAATTGGGAATTTCAAGATAGAAATTTAGAAGGTTGTTAGATTACATTCAAGATGGCAGGAAAACGTCTTACACGATCCTCCCAATGCAATTGGTTCTGAAAGTACATATCATAATACATGTAAGATTGTGGAATGCATTTAAAATCTTCCGGCCACCTCAATTAAGAATGAGTTGATCATCAAGTAGTGAGCAAAGTAAAAAAATATCTGGCTCAAAATAAACTGACAATCTAAGCACCCATATAGCTTTGCAGCACATGATAATGAAAAGAGAACAGCTTAAAGGTGTCCAAAACCTTAGTACATCTCAATTGAAAACCATATCCAGTTTCAAGCGATACGCCAGTATGAGGACTATACCTGCCTTCGTTTCTTGAAAATTGCAGTCTCATGTGAACCAAGAGTCTGAACAAAGTGCTCCACTCCTTTCAAATTTACCTAGGTATTAGCGAAATATGAAGCTAAGTATAGTTTATGGACACAAAATGGGGAAAAGCCATTCATAATAATCCAGCAATTAGAAATAAATTATCTACATGTCTCAAACAAAACACGCATCGCAGCATCTCAATTGAAGATCAAATAAAGAACCAGCACAAAGTGTTGAAAAGCTTCACATCAATAGGAGGCCAAGTTTTCACTAATATGAACTTAAACTTTTTGAACTTAGAAAATCTTTTTAGTGGAACATAAACAATGCATATCCATTATTCAAAGAATGAAAATAGAATATCTAAACGTAGATCTTCACTTTTAAAGCACCAGTAAAGTTGAACAAACAAGGTCTATAAGCATTTTATATTTGCATCACATACTCCATAGAAGAGCTACAGAGGATAGGAGGCTAATGAAGGAAAGGTTTTGTGTTCCATCCACAAAAATGGGGAAAAGAGGGTTGAAATTATATGAACTAACAAACTTGTATTTATATACCTCAGCAGCATTAGTGAGATAACCACCCATTCGGACAAACTCTTTTTTGTAAACAGACATAAGCAAATCAATAGCTCCCTACAAGTTCAGAGGAAAACAGGATGAAACAAATATACACGCAGAGAAAGTAGGACTTTTTTACTCACCCGGAATTCGGAAAGAACATGGAAAGGCAACAATACTGCATTGTGACTGTGTGCATAATTTATGCATTGTAACTGATAATAGGTAGCTTCATGCTACAATGAATTTACTAACGAACACAATTAATAGAATACCAACCTCTGATATCTCCAATGATGGCACATGGGGTAGAAAGTCATTTCCAACAAAAAGGCACATGAAAACAAAATCATCTATCAGTCTTTCAAGGTCAGATTTTACTGTTGGATCTGGTATTCTCAGGCTCTCTGCCAAATAGTCCCGGAGTATCCATACATTGAGAAACTGAAATGATGACAAAAAATAGCAAAAACACCAAAAAAATCAATATTTGCATTCTCATTTTATCATATTATGAGCAAGTAGAGTTATACATTACGTATATTTTATAAGAAGCAAACTACCAATCATGGGCTAAAAGTACTAGCATCTACCAATTTTCAAACATCATCAAGTTATAAGGTTCTTTCTAACATCAATATGTATATGTATATGTATATGTATATGTATATGTATATGACATTATAGCTTTACCCTCAATAAAGTGGCAGACAATACTAATTGAAAGAATCAGAGCTAGAAACGCAAAGAGAAAGATTTGGTTTTATTGCATAAAATAGAACGATAGGATTTTGGCTTTAGTTCCTATGTAACTGAGAAAGAGTATGATGAAATACATACACATGAAAAGTACAAGTCAAACCCAAACATATCGGAAAAACAAAGTGGGCTGCTTGAATACATAAGCAATAGCTGCGACCTCCATACCGTTATCATTTGTGTAAATTTCACCAATTTACCATGATATTGACCCATTTTTTCACAGTTAAGCTGCTACATTGTTAAAACCTATCAACATAAAAAAAATAGTCAAAACGATTAACCTGAAACTTCTGTTTTGATATGATGTCTTCAAGATATTCAGAAGGGACCTCCTTGGGCTTCAAATAGCTCTTTTCAGCTGTCTTCTTCATGTTGTGAGTCTGGTGACCTTTGCCATCGGGGGGCGCACTCTGGACAACCAATGCCAAGAACAACATGATCAGCTCAATATAATAGAAAGCACCCCTCCAGACAATGATCAAGTCCAAAAGTTTCTCAACATTATTGCTACACTTTAACAGAAGCAAGTAGGACACAAGACTCTTGGTTTTATCCTTATGGCCATATTATTACAACCACCAGGTGAAAAAAAGTGAGCTGAAAGACGTATCAGCTTGGAACCGATAGTGGATATATAACAGAGGGAAAGGATTTTTCTCAAGTTTGATCAGAAGCATATGGAAGCAGAAGGGGAAAGAATTAACATAGACATGCCATCAAGTGTTTCATAGAATACCTTTTCACAGAGAATGGATACTAGTTTCGAGTTCATAATTTCAGAAGTTGCTAAAATGTTAAATGGTTTTATAAACAAATTTTTATTGTGAAAGTGAAAGCCAAACAAGTGGGAAGACAACTAATGAGAATCTAATTAATGTCACAAACCTTATAACACAAGCAGGCAACTAGGATGAAGTTACCGAAAAGGCAAAGACGAGGTTACATAACTCTCTCAGAAAAAAGGCCTGGCAACATGGTGCAATTCAAGATGTCACACAAAAATCAATTGACAAATCGTACCTCCCTTAAAACTGAGAAATGAACTTCATGGGTAGCCAAAGCAAGCATGATTAGATCTGCATCCTGAAGGAATAGCACCACAAATGAACATTTTATTCTACATTTCTTTGCGAACAGATCATAAATGAGAGTTAGGAAACGAAACTGCTCCATGATTTTACCAAACCATACAAACAATGCCGTGTGTTTGGATCAAACCCAGGAAGATTTCTTTGCAAGCGGATATAAGACATTATTTTATGCTCTCCCTCGCCAGGTACAGTAGCATCAGAAAGGATTACCTGCAATTACCAGACATATTTGCATCAACTTCTGAGATAGTGAGATGAAAATACTAACTTAAAGCTGTAAGATTTCTTACCTTGACTCCCTTCCAACCAGGATCATTGTTAATCCTTAAATGTACATAATATTGAAGTGCAGATGACAGCGATTCCATGAATTCAGTCCCGGGAGTGATTAAGTTAGAGTCGAGCAATTTACTTTCTGAGTGTTCATCTTTCTTTACATAGTCACTTCCTTGTTTCTCTAATACAGAAGCCTGATAGCAGTCATATATCGACTCTCATTAGCCACCCTAAACAAGATGCAGAAATCTTAAGAATGTGCTTCTGAAACCACAAACACCATACTTACCGTATCAGCTGCATCTTTGGCTGCTCTGAATCGTCTTGCTCGCTGTTGATTCATCTTAGCCCTTGGTGCAACACCATCTAAGAGATGTTACAAGTCAAATTATATTATATGAGGGAAGGATGGGATGCTAACCACTTCCCCTTTCCTAATTAAATTGTAAATAAATGATTTTTCTTCAAAGAAATAGTGTGTATGATTAATAAGCGCCGACAAAACGACGTCCTACGTCGTGTGGCATTTAGAACACTGTTTCCACCACCATACAAGCATTTATAACAGCCTTCATTGAATGCTTAAGTGCTTACTCTACAACTAAAGCAACCAAAAAAACAAAACACTATTCCAAACTAACAAGCAAAAAACACAACTTTTCCACCTACCAATTGCCATGAAGAGAACCTTGCGAGGCCTAACCAATGAAAAAATCTGATCGATATACTTGAAAACCGCCGCAAATACCTCGTCGTAAGATTTCGGAGTGGACTATAACCAAAAAAAATCCAATATTTAACAACACCAAATTCATATTTCCGTCAATAACCAACATGAATTTCACACACTATGCGTAAAATATTACCCCGTTTTCAGGATGAAAACACGGATGTATAATGCCGTTCATGTCGAGATACAGGTTGTCGTACTCGACGCCGTTAGGGTTCGTCTTCGTAACGTCGACGGGCAACCTAATTCCGTTAACGACCGGCGGCGTATCCTCCAACACAGGGACTACTGACCGCGGGTACCTCTCGATCAGCCACCGGTAAAACGCCGGAATTCCCATTCTCTGAGAATTAAATTAAAATTGAAATAATAATTAAACTGAAACAATAGTTAGCTTCAAAAGTTGCAGCTCAATTTGTTTTGGAGGGTTAAGAGCCGAATAGCTCGACCGTTTGAAATTTCTTATACTCTGCTCATCAACTTTTATTTTGATAATATAAATAGCATTATAATAATTCTTAATCTATTTATATGGAGTAATAAATAATGATAGTGTGTGATTTGATGGATTAGATCTGTTAGGTCCTGAGGGTCTCGAATAGGTGTATGGGGAGAATACACCTATGGGCTATTTTTCAATCAATCCTCAATCAGAGGAATTTCAGTCAGAGATCAAAACGAAACTTTGCATGCAAACAAATACGCCTGTTTTACTGAAATCAGTTTTGACCAAACAGGGTTGACGACTGATACTGAAAGCTCTTCAGTAAAGAGTTATCAGTTAAGTTGCTGGAACTTAACTGATGCAAGTAAGGGCTTCAGTCGAGTTTGCTAAAACAGAGACGATAACATTCTTCCTAACTATCAGAAGATAGATCAGTCAGACTGATATCGTACGCAGCGAAAATTAAACTTAGTTTCGAAATAGCCTCGGTGGAGCAAGTTGTTGGTAATGGTTTCTCTTTGCAGTTAGTCAGTGTTCAGTTTTATCAATTGAAATAACACAAGTAAGAATGTAAAACTGAAAGCTGTAAACAACACAGAGACTTTTACGTGGTTCGGAAAAACCCTTTCCTACATCCAAGGTTGGTTGATCAGACCAACAATCCACTCCGCAAGTGCTTAACAGGTGCACTGCAAACCGAACCGTGTGCTTGCCGGGTGCACACAACCGTACACTGAAGAAAACCCTTCTCCAGTACCCACGCTTCACTCGCGTCGGATTTCCCTTGCTTAACACAACCCGTGCTAAGACTCTCAGAGTCAGAAAACCCTTCTGACCTCCGAATCACTCAAAACGCTCTTATGGGGGGAGGTTTGAATGAGTGCCAACTATACTTACAAAGAACAAATTCTTTGAAGCAAGTTTGACATTTGGCTTCTGGGTAAACAGATATATGCCTAGGGTCTAAGAGAATGTGTGTAATCAGCAGTGACTGATTTTGGCTTTGGAATTCTCTTCTTCGATTCAAGCTTTGGGGAGTTTAAGCTTAAGGCTGAGTAGCAATTTCGGCAGAGCTTCAGCTTATGTTGTTGAATCGGTGAAGGTTGAAGTGATCCTCGAGCGCTATTTGTAGGAGAACTCTTGAATAGATCCGTTGGCGTAAATCGTCCTCAAGATTTCTTCCGTTGGAGAGCAATTCGAATTTGGGCCGAGGTTTCAATCTTCGAGGTTCCTTGTCTGGATGGAAACGACTCTCTTTGATGGATAGGAGATGTGACGTCTCTGAAAAGTAACCACCAGATAGGAATGACCTCTGTAGAGATAAGATCCTGAGATCTTTGCATTTAATGCGGTTGTACTTTGTGAGTACGTGACTTCCTCTGAACGTTGGAAGATCAGTCCTAGGAGGAATGTTCAACTGATACTTGACTTTAGTATCAGTCCTTTGCGCGCATTAAGTAATCAGTCTTCAACTGATTCTTCAACTGATACTTCAGTTGGTATCTGCAGTCTTCAGTCCTTCGTTCTTCAGTCTTCAGTCTTCGACACCACAAACTAAACTAGAAACGAACTCTAACACTTGAGTTCAAAAACGATTCTAGTCTATTACAGTTAAGTCCTATGAATTTTGGTATCATCAAAACAAGGGTTAGGATATTCCACAAGGTTCCCAACAATTTCCCCCTTTTTGATGATGCCAAAACCACACAGCAGTTCTAGACAGCAAAAAGACTGAACTCACAGTACAAGTTCTAAACATGGGGTGAAAACAGTTCCCCCTTGACAATAGAACCTAAAAACTTGTACTAAGAGTTAAGAACGAAAACAATTCTAAAACAGAACAAGGAGAAGACAGAAAGACATAATCAGAGCCTGGACAAAGAGTCATTGTCTTCAGGTTGAGATCAAAAAGAAGTTCTTTTCATTGATAAAAGACTGATAAATCATCAGTCTAAGTTACAACTTGAAAACGAAAAAGAACAATACAGAGGACATCCAAACGACTCACGGTTTCTGATTGTAGAGATTGAAAACTGCTTCCCAGATCTGTCTGCCGTCCCTGGAGTCTGGATGAATATTCCAAATCTTGCATAAGGCTCTGACTTCTTTCTTGATCCTTTCTCTGTCGACTCCATTCTTGATCCTTGGTGGAGTCACTATTTTCTTCTGAGGGTCAGGAATCCTTTTTCCATATATTCTCTGAGCGTCTTGCATTTGAAGAACTAAGTCTCGTTCTTCCAGTTGCAACAGAAAATACTTCCAGGCTTCATTCCTGTATTCCCCATCACCTTGGACGTTTGCAAAAACCATCCATTTGGTGTAGCATTCCTTGGTTTTCTCCCACCAGTCGTTCAACTCTGACTTTATCCATTTGTCTGGTCGCTCAAACTTTTCCAGATGTGATACCATCAATCCATTCTTGAAGTAGTGTTCAAGCTTCTGACCTTCCTTTAGAGTTGAAACAAAGTCGATTTCTTCTTCTTCAGTTCTGGCTCATTTGAAGAGCTTTCTCTGCTTCTCTTTCTGTTGGCTTCGACTGAGGCAAAAGTAGGAGCAACCCTTGCGATGATCTCTTCAGCCTTGTTTTCAACCCTATTAAAAACAGAGGGGATCATTTCCGCTTCCCTTCGGATGCGCTTCACTATATCCTCTTCCCCCTTTTTGGCATCAGCGGGAGGAAGTCGGCTTTGCAGCTCTTGAAGATCATTGAACATTTTTTGAAGGAGGGCGGAGTTAGGGGACTCTTGAGGTCGTTGGATTTGCCTTTCCACCTGCGCTAGTCGTTGCAGAATAGGTTCTACTGTCTTTGTGATGAGGAGGTTGACTTCTGTTCTTGGAATGAATGTCTTCAAAAAGTCAATATGCATTTCTCTGATCTTCTCAGACAGCTCAATATATTGCGTCTTCCTTTGAATCTCCGATTCAAGAAAAAGTCTGTGCAATTCCTCGTGATCCTTCGTGATTTTGGGGAGACCTTTCTTTGGATCAAGCATTTCTACCTTGTATTTGATCAAAGCAACTTCTTCTGCTCCCATCCGATGTTGGAGCTCATTGATCAAGCCGGCATGATAGACCATGTCTGCGGTTGCCTGTTTCTCGACTTCTTCAAGTTTCTTCACAAACTTTTTACCATATATATGCTGTAGTTCGAGCTCGTGTCGGAGTAAGTCGATTTCAAGCCGTTGATCAGCAAGCTGTTCAAGCAGTGCATCCATCGGTTTTTCAACATCATCAGAAATCCGTAGTAGATTCCTGTGTGGCCGATTGTGTTTCCAGAGGGTAAGGCGCTCGTCAGTTTCTGAATCTGAATCAAATAGAACAGGTCCTTCTGCGCGAGGAAGCTCTACGTGTTCTATTGGAATGTCTGATTCGGCAGGAGACTTCTGCGCTTGCTGACGATCTTCATGGGCTTTGGATGTGGATACCTCGGCTTGACTGGTTGGAGCAGGACGTTCCGCTCTTTCTTCAGCAGGGATCTGATAAGTTGACTGCTCTTGACTGATGTTGATGCCTTCAGGAGGAGTAGGCACATCAGTGTTCAAGAGGGGTGTCGATGAAGGCTGAGAAGACTCGGAGATGTCTTCGACTTGTCCTTCAGAAACTGGGTGATCAGCATTGTCAACTGATCTCTGTTCGACTTCTGGTAGAGGAGCATCAACTTCAGGGATGCAAGTTCTGTCTGTTTCGGCAGAAATTGTTGGAGGAGTTGATGGCAAAATCGGCTGACTGATCGAATCAGTCATTGGTTGTTCAGCAGCAGCAGGATCAGCAATTGATTCCGCCGATTGATCAGTGTCACCAACTGGAGAGCTGAGAACATCAGTTACTTGTTCTATCATGAGAGGCTCTTCAGACGTCTTTGGCGTTCCAGCATCGTCGTTGAGTGACATGATACGTCTGAATTGTTTGGAAGAATACAAGTAATTCATGGCAAATTTGTCAAAGTCATGAATTACATCCCAAACACTTTCAATTTGAAAGAGGCTAATTAGGGAAGCCTCTTCCATCTCGAACGAGTCTTCGGCTTCAGGGCTATGAAGACTGTTGATTCTTGGGCATGGCGCCGTCTTCAGGAAGGTATACGTCAGAAGTCTATGAAGGTTCCGGTAGACTTTTAAGGACGTATCAACATCATCAATTAGACGTCGTAGGTGATTCGTAGCATTTTGTTGAGCTTCAGTCTGAAGTTCAACAGCTTCATGGGTACCTTTTGAAAGAAAGATGGAGCCTGGTTCTGGGACAGCTTCCAACACTGCTTTGCCTTTGGATGTTGGAGAGAGTTTCCAAGGCATCTCAGTAGGTCTTTTGGAGGGTCTTTTAGGGAGGATGGTACGAACTCGGCGTGGCACATTTGTGCGAGTAGGAGGATTTGATGGAGGTGAATCAGGGGCTTCAGAGTCAGATGATGGTATGGAGGAGATATCAATTACCTTCGCCTTGGGAGAAGATTTGGGTTCTCTTCTTGCCAGTTTGAAGAGGCGAAGACTGTCTGTGAATTCGATCATCTTCGGCCATTACACAAATTTGTGCTTCTTTGTTCCTTCGATGATGATTTGGGAGACCATGTTCCCTTGTCGAACCATCGTCGCCGGCCTCGTGTTGTGAGCTTCATTGAAGAGCAGCTTCAGATAGGCTTCTTCCCAGTTGTAGGACTCATTCTCCATAAGAGCTGCCATGACATTCTTCTGAGGTTGTGAAGCTTTGTCGGGAGTCCCGGTTGCGCCTATCCAGCACTTCTGGATAATTTTGCCCAGCATGGCAAATTCCGGATGAAGATGGGAAAGAGTAACTTGACTTTCCGTCGATTCGAATTCATCCTTCAGTGCAGACTTGAGAGTTTTGTTTGCTTCCTTATCAGTTAGACTGGAGAAGGAATTTCCATTGTTTGGGAGATTAAACAATTTTTTGACAATCTCAGAGACGTTGAGAGTCTCTTCAATGCAGATTGTCCCGTTGATGATACTGACTTTTGAGATCAGTTCTTCGAAATCGTTGAACTTGAGATTCTCGTAGAATTCTCTAACAGCATCATCGAGTAGGTACTTTGGTTCACTGGTGATGAATTTGGTCCATCCGTGCCGGTGAAGAATTTTTGAGACCTTTGAAAATTTCGGCTTCTTCTCAAATGATTCCTTGTGCACAGACTGCTCATATCTGACTTCTTTCTCTCTCGAAGCCTCCTTCTTGTTGTCATTTTTCTTCATGTTGGTCTTTGCCATTTCGAATAAGAAATCTGTGAAGAAAATTTTACAGGAAGTGATCTCACAGTAGAGTGCTGTGGATTTTGAAAGTTAGAGAAAATACAAAAATGATGGAAGATGTAATGGAGAAAGTGTGATTGTGGGAGATGAACAGTTTCCTAGGGCAATCGAAAAGACGTGGGCGGTTTGAAATCTGCGCGCCAAATCAGTTTTAATGAATTTTGACGTCCGTGATTAATGCCCGTCAGAGGAGTCCCTTAAAATAAGAGATATAAAAACAGATATGGAATATTTGGCATGATCTCATACTGAAAATAGGCGGCGTACAAAGCGTGCAATGATTTGAAAAGATATGCATAAAAAGAGGTTTTCAGAATTTGGAAGTCCAATGCAACGCGCAAAGTCGTCAGTTAATCATTATCACTCATAGGCCCTATTTTCTTTAATAGTCAAATCGAAAAGTGTATTCGAACAAGTTCCCAACAATTAGTCAGGACAACAGTCAAGTACTGAAAAAACTTAAACATAGTTCCCCCTAAATAGATAATCCATACTTAACTCAAGTAAATATAGGCAAAGAGAACAAAGTCTGAATAATCATAAATTAGCTTGAGATCAGTAAAAGACAATGTATCAAAAGTTGTGCAGAAGAACATAATAAAGAAGGATGAACTAAGACAATCTAAGAACATCATATACAAAATAAAGAGTTTCTGATAAGATGACATTCCTTGATCCTCCTGAGTCCTTAGTTGATGCGGAGTTGTTTGCTTGGCTTCCTTGGGGGACTTCTTTTTGGTTCTTCAGTCATCTTCCCTTTCCCTTTCTTGTCTTCTTCTCGTTTGTCTTTGTCATCAGACTCAGGAGCCTCGCTGAATTTGTTTTGGATTTCAAGTTGCTGTTGAAGATGAGTGACTGTTGATTCAAGAATCGCTATTTTGACTCTCAGCTCATAAGTGGCTTCTTCTTGAATGACCAGCCTCTCTACCAGCATTTCAAAACTTTCATCAGTGCAGGGTCTTGCAGATCTTTGCTCTTCAGCTGGTGTTTCTTCATCTCTTTTGTCGGCTGGAGCCGTCTGATGCGGTGGAGATTCATGATGGACTTCGGTGTCCTTAGCATCATCTTCTTTGAGAAGACCTCTGTAAGTGAGGTACAGTCTGAAGTTGGGTGCCCAGTCGTGAATAGCATCCCAAACATTGGTGACTCTGAATTTCTCAAAGATGATGTTCTCCAATGCTTCCATTTCTCCTTCAGTGAGAATTTCATCAATCTCTCTGTATTGAGATTTGGGCAAGGTTTTGACGAAGATGAAGAAGAAGTAACTGACAAGAGCCTGGAACTCTTCAGAATTCAGGGAAGCTAAGACTGAGGGAAAAAGGGTTGTGACACAGTGTTCAGACAGTTGTGTCACGAAGTTTTTGAGAAGGGCAGTTTGATTGACAGTGTCTGAGGATGAGGATGCGGCATTGATGTCAGCAGGTTCATCAAACTTTGCCTTCTTGTTGAACCCTTCCAGACAGTAGTGAAAGAAACCTCTGAGAGGAAGTTCTTCAGAATCAGTTTCTCTGTCATTGGTTGCTTGCGTCTCCTCTGGCTGTTGATTTCCTTCATCTTGTGGAGGAACAGTGGGAGCCTGTTGCTGAGTCGTTTCAGTGCTTGGAATTAGCACTTCTTCTGAGGCTTTTAGTGCAGCTTCTTCATGATCCTTAATGAGAATCCTCTGAGGAGTGTCAAGTGAGATCTTGACTGGAGATGACAAGCTATCGAACTTTCTTTTGGTTGAGCCTCGAGTTTTGTATCGTGGCTCTGAAGTGAGGAGAGGGATTTCAGTTGAATTTCCTTTGACTGAGCTTCTCTGTCCTTCAAACAGGTGGATGGTGGAAGACATTTAAGTGGTGTCATTCCAGAAACATGGTGTCTCCTTTGCACTATAAAGAATGAGTGCCGAGACTCTGGTTCCTTGTCGCAGATGCTTGGTGGAATGGGATTCCTTCTTCTCTTCAGCAAGAATCTGAAGATAGGCATTCTCCCAATTGAATGGGCCTTTCTGAAGCAGGGCGATCAGCACCAGTTTGTGTGGTCTTGAGAGATGACCAGGGGATCCAAGAGTGCCAAACCAGCATTTCTTGATCATTTTGGCAATGGGTCTGAGATGATGATGTATTCTTGAAATGCTCAGAACATTGGTGATGATGCGGTCGGCAGATGCATTGCTCATCAGAGCTTCTCTCATGAGCTCTGTCGCTTCATCATCGGTGAAGAATGGGGCTGGTCCATCAGTTGGGAGGCTGAACACTTCTCTTGCCGCTTGAGAGATGTTGATGGAAATCCTTGTTGAGTCTGAGAACTCTTCATTAGTGAAAACAGAAATCTCTGTTTTGAGTTCACCAGTCGATTCATCAGTCTTGATGTTGTCATAGAACTCTCTGATGATCGATTCGTTGAGAAGAAACTCCGGAGAACATTGAATGAACTTCATCCATCGATGTCGTTCTAAGATCTCGTTGATCTCGTTGAAATCAGCAAGATTATGGAGTGACTCCAGTGTTACAAAAGATTCGTAACAGACAACTTGTTGAGATGCTGATTTTCCCATTTGAATTTTTTGAGAGATTTTCTACAAAAGTTTGTAAATTGGTTCTCACAGAGATTGAACTGTGGATTCTAACTGTTAGTCTTGCAGAGAAAGATATACTCAAAGAATTTTTGCACAAAAGATTTCTCTGAGATTGAGTAAATCCTTAGTCGAAGATGAAACATTTTTGAAGAGAGTGTGAGAGATCGTGCATGAGGCGGTTTCAATAAACGTTTGAAATCTGTGCAAATGGAGTCGTGACACGTGGATCACTCCTCTTGTTAGTAAAAAGGGCGGGATCGTGTGATCGTGTGTCAACCGTTTTAAAATAAGTTTGCACGTGTCAATTAAAAAGATTTGAGAGTGTAAATAACATGACACGTCAGACTAAGCACAATTCAGCCGAAAAAGGATAAAGAAAAGCAGTCATAGATACAAGTGAAATCGTTGAGAGAAGCTTACACAGTGATTATCACTAGATACTTCGTTGTTTGAAGTGCAAGTTCCCCCTGAGTTTTATGACTGATTCTCCTTTGATTTCAAATCCGTTGGCTGTTGCTGCACGTTCCTTTCACATTTCATCTTTCTTCTGTATTGAAGTGATTCTTCACAGATCACTCATTCGAAGACTTCTGACGTCTTTTTGAATTCTGTCTCTGTTTCCTTGAGACGTTGTAGAAGTTCTTGCTTCTGAGACTGAAGAAGTTTCAGTCTGTTGATCAATCTGCGCTCCTGAACATCTCTTTTGTTTGCTTCGTCTTCATCTGTAATGAAGTGGCGCATGATGATCCTTCGAGCATCTTGCACAAGATCAATCTCTCTGATGATATGTTTGTGCTCCCTAAGGAGATTTTCAAATCTCGTTCTTAGGTGTTGATACTCTAGTCGTGTTTGATCATTTCTGCTTGCTTCTTTTGACTGATAGTGGGTTGGACTCTGATTTTCTTCTGAAAGATGAATCTATCTTCTTCATCAGAATCCAGTGCCCCCATCTCAAGTCCGTTGATTCCTCGGAAGTAAGTATGAACATAATCGTTGGAGGAGTCTTTCTTGTTCCTGTACATTGTCGGGAAAACAGGGAGAAGCACACAAGAAACAGAAAAAGAACACGGAGCAAGCAATCTCAAGATGGATCTTGAGAAAAGATTTTGAACAAAAAAAAAAACAACAATTGAAATAGCCTCGCATGAGTTATCAGTTATCAGTTATCTCAAAAAAAAAAAACAACAACTCCCTCAATAAAGAGTTATCAGTTAAGTTGCTGGAACTTAACTGATGCAAGTAAGGGCTTCAGTCGAGTTTGCTAAAACAGAGACGATAACACTCTTCCTGACTATCAGAAGATAGATGAGTCAGACTGATATCGTACGCAACGGAAATTAAACTTAGTTTCGAAATAGCCTCGGTGGAGCAAGTTGTTGGTAATGGTTTCTCTTTGCAGTTAGTCAGTGTTCAGTTTTATCAATTGAAATAACACAAGTAAGAATGTAAAACTGAAAGCTGTAAACAACACAGAGACTTTTACGTGGTTCGGAAAAACCCTTTCCTACATCCACGGTTGGTTGATCAGACCAACAATCCACTCCGCAAGTGCTTAACAGGTGCACTCCGAACCGTGTGCTTGCCGGGTGCACACAACCGTACACTGAAGAAAACCCTTCTCCAGTACCCACGCTTCACTCGCGTCGAATTTCCCTTGCTTAACACAACCCGTGCTAAGACTCTCAGAGTCAGAAAACCCTTCTGACCTCCGAATCACTCAAAACGCTCTTATGGGTGGAGGTTTGAACGAGTGCCAACTATACTTACAAAGAACAAATTCTTTGAAGCAAGTTTGACCTTTGGCTTCTAGGTAAACAGATATATGCCTAGGGTCTAAGAGAATGTGTGTAATCAGCAGTGACTGATTTTGGCTTTGGAATTCTCTTCTTCGATTCAAGCTTTGGGGAGTTTAAGCTTAAGGCTGAGTAGCAATTTCGGCAGAGCTTCAGCTTATGTTGTTGAATCGGTGAAGGTTGAAGTGATCCTCGAGCGCTATTTGTAGGAGAACTCTTGAATAGATCCGTTGGCGTAAATCGTCCTCAAGATTTCTTCCGTTGGAGAGCAATTCGAATTTGGGCTGAGGCTTCAATCTTCGAGGTTCCTTGTCTGGATGGAAACGGCTCTCTTTGATGGATAGGAGATGTGACGTCTCTGAAAAGTAACCACCAGATAGGAATGACCTCTGCAGAGATAAGATCCTGAGATCTCTGCATTTAATGCGGCTGTACTTTGTGAGTACGTGGCTTCCTCTGAACGTTGGAAGATCAGTCCTAGGAGGAATGTTCAACTGATACTTGACTTTAGTATCAGTCCTTTGCGCGCATTAAGTAATCAGTCTTCAACTGATTCTTCAACTGATACTTCAGTTGGTATCTGCAGTCTTCAGTCTTTCGTTCTTCAGTCTTCAGTCTTCAGTCCTTCGTTCTTCAGTCTTCAGTCATCGACACCGCAAACTAAACTAGAAACGAACTCTAACACTTGAGTTCAAAAACGATTCTAGTCTATTACAGTTAAGTCCTATGAATTTTGGTATCATCAAAACAAGGGTTAGGATATTCCACAAGGTTCCCAACAAGATCAAATTAGAAAGTATTTAGTGTTAGAATTAGAGTAATTATTTGATTTGATGAACACACTCCATACTTTAATCTCAAATAATATTACATAGAATTAATGTTATTTCTTGAGTTTTGACCTTTCTTACGACAAAATTAATCTAAAATAATCACGAGCTAATTTAATCTCAATCTAATTACATACTTTGACATTTAATAGCATTAATTATTTTTTATTTATTTTAAATATTTGATTTTGGAAAATAAAAGTATATATATTGACAGTTATCAATCTAACAATTAATATTAAACATTACAAAAATTTATGAAAGTAAATTAATTAAACAATGATCCTACTTTACTATTTTGTGATAATAGAAGGCACATGTCATTCTTTTTTTTTTTAATAAATAAATAAAATTTAAAGATCGTGCGACGAAGATACGTATTATTCTTAATTTATAATTGGTAGGTACATACTATAGTGAGAGTTTTGATCAATGATCAATCGAGTTCATGTCTTGCCCAAATTCTCTTTTAATATTAATCTTTCATGTTTAATTTTTTTAGTTTATTTTTTCTACTTCATGTTGGGCAAGATACAGTCCCTTGAAATCGTGACAAAGTCTCCCATGATCAGGGCAATGATAAGTTCACTCCCAACACCAAAATGGTGGACGATATTATTTTTTGCACGTGGAGATGGTTTAAAGTCATGTCTCCCAATCATTTTTGTTATTCGTCCTATGAGTGGTTGTTGAACCCCATTAGTTGTTTTCCTTCTAAAGTGTCTTGACTCCTTCTTGTTGGTGAATGGTGTGTTTTTTTTTTTTTGTTGTATTTTACTTGGGCTGGCGATGTTTGTTGGTTCTGTAACTAGTCTAGTCTGAAGGGGTGTTTTTTGTTGTATTTTGGTTGGGTTGGTGCTGTGTGCAGATTCTGTAACTTCTCCAGTTTGAAAAGAGTGGTATTGTTGGTACTTTTCTTACCTTAATAAAACTCATTTACCTTTCACAAAAAAAGTCCACCCCCAATTTTGTTTTTTTTACCGTGACAAAATGACAAGCTACACCAACTTTTTGTGGGATCAACATTATACCTACCACTCAAACTACGCCTATAATGGGCAATAAGAAACCTTACAAATTCATTTGTGCAAAAAGTCAAACAACACACATCGACAAAATCCATGCCACCGCCACTACCGGTCATCGTAAATCATAAATCAACCACTACCACCGCGGTCAATCCACATATCTACTACTATCACCATACATGCTTAACTTGGATGCTCGACGCAAGATCGTGCATAAAAAATTTAAGTGTCGAGCATTGAAAAATAGTTTAATTTGAACTATTGCTCGATACTTGAGCATTGCACATCAAGTGTCGAGTATCGAAGGTTGAGAGCATCAACCATTGCGCATCAAGAGCATTCTAGGAATTATTTGTAAAGAAATATGGAACCATATTTGTTGTTATGCAAACTAAACTGGAAATTTATATTTATATTTTATTTTTGTTTAGCAAAAGGTGAAACTTTATACAATTGAAGTGTATTGACTGCAAACTAAAATGGGGAATGCATTTTATTTTTTTAATTTCAGGTATTATAGTATTCAAATACTCGATTAACCTGAATCAGATAAATTTGGTACCCGAATACCCGATTAATATAGAGACAATTTTCAAAATTGAATTACTTTGGGTAATATAGGGTACCCGAATACTGAACTCGGATACCTGAGTCGGGTATTAGGGCACCCAGTTTCAAATTCGATACCGGTACCAGTACAGATCTTCGACATTTTTCGAGTTCAGGTACCCGAACCCGACCCGATTTCCACCCCTATGAATCAAGTCATCAATCAAATACAAATTCAAGTAAATCAAGAAGACGTTCTCCCCTCCAAAGATTTCAAGAAACTTTTGAATAGGATAATCATATGATCAAGTAGAGAATCGCAATCCGCACACTAATACATCTCAATCCATATTTTTAAGATTTGTACATATTTTATATTTCATTAAATTGAATATATTAAAATTTGCGTTTACGTTTATAAACTTAAATAAGTTCGATTAATAGTGAGTATTACTATAAATTGTCCTTAAATAAAAAAATGTATAGTAAAATAGTTTTATTATTGGTTTTCAAATGATTACGGGTATCGATTTATAAATTCGAAATGAGTTTAATCAATTGTATAATATCCAAATATATATTTTGAATTTATTTATTTTTATATTTCAAAACTCAATTACCATTTCAGATGAGATGAAAATGTTTTTATACTTATACAATTTATTATTAATGTTTACTTTGTAATATTTGAATTTTATTGAGATAAATAATCAATTATTATAACAACTTCTTTTTCTAAATCCAAACGAGTTTGTAGAGTCAATAAGTTACTGTACGAGTTTGTAGAAGGGTAATTATTAGGTATTTATACTATGTAGTGTTAATGTTCACTCAGTATGTTCTAGTATTATTAATACAAATAATAAGCTATTGTAACAAATTGTATTTAATTATTTAAAAAGTTTATAAATTTAAATGAGTTTGAGTATTTAGAGGGTATTACTACTATACGGATTTGAGACATAATCGAGTAGTAAAATTATTTTTTTAAACGGGTTGAAACGTGTATGAGTACATAAATTCTAAATGGTTCATAATTTTGGACATTTTGTTATATATTATATTTATCATTAATGTTTATTTTGTAATGTTTGAATTGTTATTGAGATGGCTAACCAATTATTGTAACAAATTATATTTATAAATATTCAAACGGGCATGAGTAATTAACAAGTATTATTCTTTGTGTTTGAAACTATAACGAGTAATTGAACCACTTTTTAATTGGGTTTTGAGACAAGTACTGATACACATATTTTGGATGAATTTAAGTGGTTGAACCGTATTATCCTCATCATTTTGATTCATCGTCGTGCTCCCACGATCAACGATTCAAGATGATTGAACACTAACTAAATATGAAATTATCTTTATAAATTTACTTATAATACAACATAAAATGATTCTCTGTTGAAACTTGACGGGTTAAAAATTAGTTAATGTTATTTTAAATTTTAGGAAGCTAACGACATTGCTCGTTGCTTTAATGCTAGTTCATATTTTTGTTAAAATCCCATCACGACTTAACGAGACACATAAATGGTGTTTGGATGAACTTATTTTTTTTTTTAGGGAAGTTTGGATGAACTTATTATAAGCTCTTCAAAACAACTTATAAGTTATCCTTCAAAGTGTTTGACAAATAAGCTCCTAAGGGCTCGTTTGATAGGGTGTTAGAGATAAGCAAATAGTAATTATTGGTGAAGAAGTAGTGTTGATAATGTATGGTTAATTAGTAAATCTCATGTTTGATAGTTCATAATTAATACCAGCATTAGACAAATTTGGTGTTTGATAGTGGTAGATTAAAATTGAGAATAGGGGTATTCTTGTTTGATACGGTAGGTGGGGATGTAGTTTAATCACTGACATTTTTACCCTCTAGTAACATCAAAATTCCCTCAATTCTTCTTCAATCACTTTCGGGGGGAAACTAAAATCAACAGAGGCGCCAATTAAGTTTCACACCATGATCTTTTCAGATACAAAGGGGGTTAATATACACAACGGACACAAAAAAATCGGCCATCTCCATTGATTCAGACAGTGGATTCAACTGAAGAACTCGGCAGATTCTCATGCGGGGACAATTCACATATTTTCGTCTAAAGAGTAGAACAATCATGAGCTCTTTTCACCAATGTGAGTTTACTTTATCTGTTTTCTTGATGTAGTATGGGTCGTGTCTGATAATCTCATTTAGCATTCCTCTGTAGCTGATTAGGGTTGTATGCTGCATGTAAAATATGTATTGCGGTGGAAAAGAGCTTTTGTTAGTCATAGCACCATCTTAATACCTGTTGCTTTATATAAGTTTAGGGCGTCATTGGTTTTGGTTTGAAATTTCTTATTATCCTTGCACTCGTAAGTTGAGGGTGTTACCTAATTGAATGTTTGCACTCATAATACCTGTTGCTTTTTTTGTTCCCCGTAAATCGACGACCCCAAACACTAAATCAATCATCAACATCCTGAACTTGATTTTTCCTACTCTGGAAGTTCGAATCCATAAGGCGCCCCAAATTTTTTAACAAAGATTCATTAATCGCCGCGCCGATAGCATCGGCTAAGTACTTGCAAATATACATATTTCTACCAACAGAGAAGGAACATTTTTTCATCTTCATAATGTAGAAACAGGTTTCAGAGAAGATGTGCACAAAAAAAGGAAGAATTATTATTAAGATACTCAAGCCCCTTTGCAACTGGGAAATCGGAAAATTGAGACAGAAATTGTATCACAAAATTGATTTAGAAATTTATTCAAGCCAAACAAAAAAAGGCAATAATTTGTTTCGGAAATTAAATCACAAACTCGGAGCATAAGTAACTAGCAACACAGATCTACAATTGTTGCTCGATCTTGGCTGTCAACAAGTCAAATGCAACCCGAACTCAAATGATGAAGAAAAAAGCCCTAACATCTATAGAGATTCAAAACTGATGTTGCGGTAACCTTGCTACCTGGTGGTCGCTGGTGAAGAGAGCGCCAAATTGTGAATGAGTCAAAACAGATCTGTGAATGAAGCGCGAATTGAAATTATAAAAGCTGGATCTTCGAATTTGAGGGGCAAAATGGTTATCACCAAAAGTAATAACATGTTACTGTAGCAATGGTGTTAATGGAACAATCATTACATATATATTTTCAACTATGAATTGTTATTTTCATCATATATCATTTCAATTTTATTTCTATTCGGATTTTTCCAAAATATATTTCCTTTTTATGAAAAAAAATCAACTCTCTAACTTATAAGCTCAATTATCCAAACACTTTAACAAATTATAAGCTCTTAAGAAACCATATCTTATAAACTCTTGAAACATCTTATAAGTTGTTGGAGCTTATAAGCTCTTTAGGGAACGTTTACTTTGCGTGATTGATAAAATGGATGATTGAGTATTTTTATCCTCAAGAGTATGATTACTTAATCTCACCCTTTTGATGAGATAAAAATCAAGCAAAACAAGCAAAACTAGCTTAAATGATATAAATAATCAAGGGTTTTGGGATATCCCAAAATTTCAATCCAACAAAGTAAACAAAGGATTAGTCTTATTATTTTTATCTATCAAGGCTAATCCTTCAAAGTAAACGTCCCCTTAAAACAAGCTTAGCTAAACACCCTCGAAATATTTCCATGACAAAAAAAAAAGGTTATTTTAAGTTGGTTTAATTGTAATTATATAGTTTGCACATTTTCGTTAATTAAAAGGTCAGTAATTTGAATATCTAAGGGGGTGTTTGGTAGCTTAGATAATTCTTAGTGGCAGCGAATATAAGTCGAGTTAAAAATGGTTGTGAAAATAAATATCTGACACCAAAGTTTGGAATGAAAATATATGTACTATTAAATGTTTGAGCTTCTTAAAAACCATCTTGCATAAACTGAATTGTGTATCTGGAAATGTACGATTCGGATTTGGAGGTTGAGGGAGAAAATATATAATTAGCACTTGTTTAATATTCATGCTTAGAAATGGACTAATTAATAAGAGTAAAATAAGTAATATAGTAAATATCAATCAATAATTATTACTATCATTAAAAATAATTATCTCAAGAGTGAGATGAAGTTATTTTTCAAAGATAAATAATGAAATAAAAGAGGACATTAGTTTTATCCCGAATCCCACCCTCTTGATTAATAATTTGGGGTACCGAACGCACATGTAACGATTATTTAACTATCTAGTAATGCTTATCAAACATTCACTTTATCACTTGTTTGGTATCTATGTCTAGAAATGGATTGATTAATAAAAATAAGATAAGTAATATAATGAATTGTTACTCTATTATTAAGATTAATTTATCATAGGGGCGAGGTGAGGTGAAATAAGAGAGGATCTTAATTGGTTTTATCTTAGGCCCTCTTGATTAATAATTTGGGGTACCAAATACATGTTGTCTAATTATTTAGATATCCAAACTTATTCCCGTTATCCAAAATTCAGTGATTGAAAGATGGCTCATCTCGCTAGATAACATCTTGAGTTATTAACTTGGTGGTGGATGATTCACAACTTGACTGCAACCAGTTTGAGAAGATCTCATCTTTTCGTCATCGAATTTTGTATATAGCGGAATATTTAAGTTATAGAAAATGCTGAAAGATCGAGATTTTTTAGGAGAAAACGAAAGTTCGAGACATTTTACAAAAAATGTTGAAATTAAGTTCGAGACATAAATGATAAACCACTGTAAATCCTTTTCTTTTTCTATATTTGATCCAAAAAAGATCTATACAATTATACATGAAACTTAAACAATAATGATCACCATGAAATTTTATGCATCGTCACTGCATCATCTCCTTTGGTGAGATCGGACAACGAGATTTGACAAAGGTGGGTTTTTAATTAATTAGACTTCTCCTCACATTAACCTAGCTATAATATGATGGTCTATAATAATCTAATTAACTCTGATAGAGAAGAGTATAAGTTAATTAATGAAATAGCATTATTGAATTGAAGCTAACGTAACAAAACGATTTGATCGGTCATACATTTGAAATCATCAATGGTTTTATTTGCTCTCACGTAAAGCCACGTGAAGACATCCAAGTTGGGATGATGTTCAAAAGATTCAAGTGTGGTTGAAGTAGCATGTAAGAGTTTAAGGATTGGACGAGCTAAGAAATGAAAAGGAGTGAGAAAAGATATTCATATCATATTACTAATTCTCAATCCAAATGCTTTTCTTGGAGTTGAAAGGCACACACTTTCGTGCCTTGCCCACGCGTTTTTGAAGATATCAACTTTCCGTGTCGCGATTGCACCCATATCATTTGTAGCGTCTTCAACACATGAAAATTGAGCTTCATTTAATTACCTCTTCCGTCCTATAATAAATGTCCTAATTTATTTCAGCACGAAAATTTAAATAAACATACTTAAAAACTAAAAAAAAGGGATTATAGCCAAAAAATACACGAACTTTGATAAAAGTTGCAATTTTCACCTGAACTTTCAAATTAGCCAAAATATACTTGAACTTATATTTTTTGTTGTAAATTTCACCTGAACTTGCAATGATTGAACTCCGTCGAGGTGAAATTTACAACAAAAAATATAAGTTCATGTATATTTTGGCCAATTTGAAAGTTCAGGTGAAAATTGCAACTTTTATCAAAGTTCGTGTATTTTTTTGCTATAATCCCCCAAAAAAATAAAATGTGATGGAGGTGACTTTTTTTATTTTAGAAAGATATCATTTATTGTGGGACAATTCAAAAAAAAAGGTAACACACTCATTATGGGACGAAGGAAGTATGATACTACTCTTCAAAAGGCTATGATTCCACTACTAACTAGAAGATGAGACTTTAACAATTCAAAATTCGGTCACTAAAATTGAAAATTCAGTCATTAAAATGATTAATGGTCATTTTTGGGGGGTCATTATTTGGACGATAGTTTCATCTTCTAAAGATCGAAAATTCGATTGTTAATTTAATGAACTGAGAAATCAATCATTATAAATATTGATTTTGATTGTAAATTTGTTGGAATAAATGGCTTTATTAGTCCATAATTACTTTGTAATTAATGGAATTAAATGGTATATTTGGAATCTACATTTTGAGTAGATTAATTTGGTATATTTACTTGTTCAAATCTATTAAGAATTGAATGAGTAATTAATGCCCAAAGATAGCCATTGAAGATGGAAATGTGGAGTGTCATCCCACATTGGAAAATTAAGGAAGTGTAAAGCTATTTATAAAGTGCTCTCCACCATAAAGGAATAATCAAGTGTGCTCCTCTATGGTGGACCTATGGTGCACCCAAGTAGGTTTTGACTTAGCCTTTTAAGGCTAAAACTCGATTCCTACGAGGAAGGTGCGAAGCACCTTCCGAGTCCGAGTCCGAGGCCGAGGCCGAGCACGTGCACGTCGCACTTGTCGCAATGGGCGCTTTGTAGGCGCACTTTGCACTTCGCTCGTTCGCGTCGTCGCGAGGAGCATTGAGGAGCCTTTAGTTTTGACAAATGAAACGGTGGCTCGGGTGACGTGGCAACATGGCTCGGCGGTTCGGTGACGTGGCAGGGTGGGCGGATGCTGACGTGGCACAGGCGGTTCCATGACATGGCGGATAAGGTCCGGGTGACGTGGCACAAGCGGTTCCGCTGACGTGGCAGGGCTGGGCGGCTGCTTGGGCCGAACCATTGCAATGGTTCGGTCATGGCACCCCTTGACCGAATGGATGTGATGGTTCGGTCAAGGCCTTCTCCCAACAGACGCACCCTTCCACCGCACCCCTCTACATACTATAAATAGGCCCTCCAGGATGTGGTTCAAATCATTCCATTCACATCATCTCCTATCATACTAGTTAGTGTTCATACTCAAGTCCCGAGTATCGAGCCGTTCGACCGGATAATGATCTCCTAGTGCTAAGGAATCGTCTATCGACCCTATACCGTTGTATCTTGGGGGCAATTACTATAGATCCGCAAGCACAAGAGCGGAAGTAATTTTGCCTTACGGAGAGAGATTTTATCTCGCCTCGGCTCTGAATTAATTCTTTTATCGTCATCCTATTTTCTACACTACCCAAATAACAATCGTAAGGCAAAATTAGTGTGAAAAGATGGCGACAGGAAGCAACACCAACAACAACAATGTTCCGCCCAACAACAATGCTCCACCAGTTCCGACCAACGTTCCACATGCTCCAGCACCTGCTGCTGCCGAAAAGCCGGAAAAATTCGCAGGTTCTGAATTTAAACGTTGGCAGTCTAAGATGCTGTTTTATCTTACTACTTTGAATATGGCTCGTTTTGTGAATGAATCTCCTCCAACTGTGGGGGAAGACGAGACTGATTCGCAACTGCGGATAGCATATGATGCATGGCATCATAGCGACTTTCTGTGTCGCAACTATATTCTGAATGGGCTAGACAACACTCTCTATAATGTTTACTCTAGCGCCAAGACGTCCAAGGAACTATGGGACTCCTTGGAGACGAAGTACAAGGCAGAAGATGCCGGCTTGAAGAAGTTCATAGTCGGTCGTTTTCTAGACTTCAAAATGGTCGATAGCAAAACCGTTGTGGAGCAAGTGCAAGAATTTCAACTGATCCTGCACGACATTCTTGCCGAAGGTATGGAATTGTCTGAATCTTTTCAGGTGGCCGCGGTGATAGAGAAATTACCACCACATTGGAAGGACTTCAAGAACTATCTCAAGCACAAACGCAAGGAAATGGGACTTGAAGACTTGATCGTTCGCTTGAGAATCGAAGAGGACAATAGAATCTCCGAAAACAAGACGAACAAAACTTCCATGGAGGCAAAAGCAAACCTAGCCGAGTCTAGCAACAAGAAGAAACGCAAGTTCAAAGGCAAAAATCCCGACTCAAAAGGTCAGAAGAGGATCAAAGGAGATTGCTTCAACTGCGGCAAACCCGGCCACATGGCGAAAGATTGTCGCAAACCGAAGAAAGACAAGCACAATGGTCACCATCAAGCCCACGTGACGGAGACAAAGTCTGTGCCCCTCGACTTAGGCGAACTTGACTTGTGTGCCGTCATAGACGAGGTCAACATGGTCGGGAGTCCAAAAGGATGGTGGATCGACACCGGTGCTACCCGGCATATCTGCGCCGACAAGACAATGTTCTCCTCGTATGAAGCTCTCTCCGGCGACAGAAAGCTGTATATGGGCAATTCTACCTCATCCTCTATCATCGGAGTTGGAACCATTGTGCTCAAGATGACGTCGGAACTCAAGATAACCCTACAGAAGGTGTTGCATGTTCCCGACATTCGCAAGAACTTGATCTCAGGATCCGCTTTGTGCAACGCCGGATTTAGACTAGTATTTGAAGCAGGCAAAGTTGTAATGACCAAGAATGGTCACTATATAGGAAAAGGCTACCTAGATAATGGCCTTTTCAAGCTTAATGCTATCCCTGTACTTGTACGTGACAATGAAATAAAGAAAAATGTTTCTTACTTGGTTGAGTCTCCTAATTTATGGCATGATAGATTAGGACATGCAAATCTAAATACACTACGTCGTTTAGTAAATTTAGACTTATTGCCAAAGATGTCTTTCAATCAACATCAAAAATGTGAAATTTGTGTTGAAGCAAAAATGGCAAAATCTCCTTTTCATTCAGTGGAAAGATCAACGAAACCTCTTGAATTGATTCACACCGATCTATGTGATTTAAAACTTGTGCAAACAAGAGGTGGAAAGAATTACTTTATAACATTTATAGATGATTGCACAAGATTTTGCTATGTGTATCTTTTGAGAAGCAAAGACGAAGCATTCGAAGCTTTCAAAACATACAAAAGTGAAGTTGAGAATCAACTTAACACCAAGATCAAAATGATTCGAAGTGATCGAGGTGGCGAGTACGTTGCACCTTTTGAGGAATTTTGTCGTGAAAATGGCATTATTCATCAAACGACTGCACCTTATTCTCCACAATCAAATGGTGTTGCAGAACGAAAGAATAGAACATTGAAAGAAATGATGAATGCTATGTTGATAAGCTCAGGCCTATCACATAACATGTGGGGGGAAGCTATTCTTTCGGCTAATAAAATTTTGAATAAATTACCCCAAAAGAAACAAGAAAAAACTCCATATGAATTATGGAAAGGAAGGAAGCCGTCCTATAAATATACAAAAGTGTGGGGGTGCTTAGCAAAAGTTGAAGTACCTAAACCCAAACAAATAAAAATAGGACCAAAAACTGTTGATTGCATCTTCATTGGATATGCAAACAATAGCAGTGCGTACCGATTCTTGGTACACAAATCGGAAGTACCCGATATGAATGAGGGAATGATTATAGAATCAAGAAATGCCATTTTCTTTGAAAAAATATTCCCCAAGAAAGAGAAGAATGACATAAGTTCGAAAAAGAGAACTTATGATGAAATTTCGCTTAAGAATAACGGACCAACACGTGAACTAACACCGCAACCAAGACGCGGAAAGCGAACAAAAACTGCGAAAACCTTTGGTCCGGATTTCGTAGTTTATACTTTAGAAGACGAACCAAAGACAATCAAGGAAGCATTGTCTGGTCCTGATGCCGATCTATGGCGTGAAGCTATCAATAGTGAAATCGAGTCAATCTTATCCAATCACACTTGGCTTATTGTTGATCTTCCTCCGGGAAATAAACCTTTGGGCTGCAAGTGGATTCTTAAGAAGAAATATAAAGCCGATGGATCTATTGATAAGTATAAAGCACGTTTGGTAGTTAAAGGCTACAAACAAAAGGAAGGATATGATTACTTTGATACATACTCTCCAGTCACTAGAATTACATCCATTAGAATGCTACTTGCTATAGCAGCATTATATAATCTTGAGATACACCAAATGGATGTAAAAACTGCATTTCTAAATGGAGATTTAGAAGATGAGATATATATGGAACAACCCGAAGGGTTTGTGATTCCCGGTCAAGAAAAGAAAGTTTGTAAACTTGTAAAGTCTTTGTATGGACTCAAACAAGCTCCCAAACAGTGGCATGAGAAATTTGACCAAGCAATGATGGCAAACGGATTCAAAATCAATGAATGTGATAAATGTGTATACGTTAAAGGAACATCCGATAATTTTGTCATTGTTTGTCTCTACGTTGATGATATGCTAATTATGGGTAGCAACAATAAAATAATCATACAAACCAAGGAGATGTTAAAGAGAAACTTTGACATGAAAGATATGGGATTAGCTGACGTGATTCTAGGAATTAAAATCCTTAGAACACCCGATGGAATAGTCTTATCACAATCTCACTATGTTGAGAATGTACTTAAGAAATTCAAAGCTTTTGATCTGCCTCCGGCTAAAACGCCCGTTGACCTAAGTATACACTTAGCCAAGAATCGAGGAGAACCCGTATCACAATCAGAATATGCTAGAGTTATTGGAAGCCTAATGTACTTGTCAAATTGTACAAGGCCTGATATAGCATATTCGATTAGTAAATTAAGTCGGTTTACAAGTAATCCCGGGAAGGATCATTGGACCGCATTGACAAGAGTGTTGAGATACTTAAAGCACACAATCTCTCATAGTATACACTATTCGAGATATCCCGCAGTTTTGGAGGGATATTGTGATGCCAATTGGATATCCGACACTAAAGACTCTAAATCCACAAGTGGGTTCGTATTTACCATTGGTGGAGGAGCAATATCATGGAAATCTTCTAAGCAAACATGTATAGCCCGATCTACAATGGAATCGGAATTTATTGCTTTAGACAAAGCCGGCGAAGAAGCCGAATGGTTAAGAAACTTCTTAGAAGATATTCCATGTTGGGAAAAACCTTTGCCCCCTGTTATGATACATTGCGATAGCATGGCTGCCATAGGGAGAGCAAAGAATAGTTTGTATAACGGTAAATCTCGACACATTCGTCGAAGACATAATACCGTTAGACAATTGATCACTACAGGAATAATGTGCATTGACTATGTAAAGTCAAAAGACAATATTGCGGATCCGTTTACTAAAGGTATTAATCGTGATCAATTGTATAACGCAGTAAGGGGAATGGGATTAAAATCCACACGTTAAGAACTTTCATAGTGGTAACTCAACCATAATGACTGGAGATCCCAAGAACTTGGTTCAATGAGACAACTAAATTATGGAAGTTCAAGTTGAGCACTTGAAAATTTTCAAAATCCATTCTCATAGCTGCTCAAGTGCAAAGCCTGCAGCTTGTGGTAAAGGGTAAGCCGTCAAAAGCTTTTAATGATTCCTATAGCCTTATTAGGTGGAGTATGGAAGGATACTCTTTATAGGAGATCACCTATACAAGTGAAGAAGTGGGGCCGCTTCAAATTATCAATAACACTTGTGAATCCAAGAAATGGTCCAAGGCCGAAATGGACACAACGTGAGAACGAAAGATATTAGATCTATTATTGTGTGTATGTTGTTGACTAGATTTACACAAAAGTTGACCGGTTCAAGACATCATGTTCACCGAGCAACGAGTAAATCCGATGGCATTACACTAAGGAAGGTTCAAAGCTAACAACTACCTATCCTAATGCAATAATGGGTCGTCGGGACTTAGTTTTTTGCATTTGCATTAATCATCATTCATGTGGGGGATTGTTGGAATAAATGGCTTTATTAGTCCATAATTACTTTGTAATTAATGGAATTAAATGGTATATTTGGAATCTACATTTTGAGTAGATTAATTTGGTATATTTACTTGTTCAAATCTATTAAGAATTGAATGAGTAATTAATGCCCAAAGATAGCCATTGAAGATGGAAATGTGGAGTGTCATCCCACATTGGAAAATTAAGGAAGTGTAAAGCTATTTATAAAGTGCTCTCCACCATAAAGGAATAATCAAGTGTGCTCCTCTATGGTGGACCTATGGTGCACCCAAGTAGGTTTTGACTTAGCCTTTTAAGGCTAAAACTCGATTCCTACGAGGAAGGTGCGAAGCACCTTCCGAGTCCGAGTCCGAGGCCGAGGCCGAGCACGTGCACGTCGCACTTGTCGCAATGGGCGCTTTGTAGGCGCACTTTGCACTTCGCTCGTTCGCGTCGTCGCGAGGAGCATTGAGGAGCCTTTAGTTTTGACAAATGAAACGGTGGCTCGGGTGACGTGGCAACATGGCTCGGCGGTTCGGTGACGTGGCAGGGTGGGCGGATGCTGACGTGGCACAGGCGGTTCCATGACATGGCGGATAAGGTCCGGGTGACGTGGCACAAGCGGTTCCGCTGACGTGGCAGGGCTGGGCGGCTGCTTGGGCCGAACCATTGCAATGGTTCGGTCATGGCACCCCTTGACCGAATGGATGTGATGGTTCGGTCAAGGCCTTCTCCCAACAGACGCACCCTTCCACCGCACCCCTCTACATACTATAAATAGGCCCTCCAGGATGTGGTTCAAATCATTCCATTCACATCATCTCCTATCATACTAGTTAGTGTTCATACTCAAGTCCCGAGTATCGAGCCGTTCGACCGGATAATGATCTCCTAGTGCTAAGGAATCGTCTATCGACCCTATACCGTTGTATCTTGGGGGCAATTACTATAGATCCGCAAGCACAAGAGCGGAAGTAATTTTGCCTTACGGAGAGAGATTTTATCTCGCCTCGGCTCTGAATTAATTCTTTTATCGTCATCCTATTTTCTACACTACCCAAATAACAAAATTTTCACTCATTTTTATTTTTAACGACCGGATATTCGATTGAAAAAAGAAAAAAAAAATCATTTTCAATTGTGGCATCCTAGCTAGCTTTGTCTTATGGGTCTTTCTAACGTGTTTTGTACTCAATTGTATATGCGTTGGTAAACTTTCTAATAGGGGTGTACATTCGGTTATTTAGTTCGATTTTTGTCAAAACCAAACCAAATCAAATTTATGTTCGGTTTTAAAAAAAACGAACCGAACTGAATTAACCGAAATTTTTAAAATTAAAATCGAACCGAACCGAAAAATCGAATTAATCCAAAAAATTCGAAAAAATCAAAAAACACGAAAAAACCAATTTTTTTCTTCTAAAATTACAAAAAAAAACTGTTCAAAATTAGACTATATATTTTATCATTATCCATCATTCATTTTAAGAACAAATAATTAAAATATTATAATCAGGGTTAGACTAGAAGTTAGATATTAGAAAATTATAATTAAAATATTATATATATAATATAAATATAATTCAATTTTCTATTTTGTTCGATTTTAAAAAATTCAAACCGGACCAAACCAAAAAACCAGATTTTTATGAAAAAATCGAATCCAAACCGAAAAATCGAAAAAATCGAACCATATTTTCAAATTTCGATTTGGATCGGTTCGATCATTCGATTTTTTGCTCACCCCTACTTCCTAGTGGGTCCCCACTCATGGAAGTGCTCCAAGTCTAGAGCGATCAACTTTGAAGTTTTTTTTTGAATAAACAGCAGTATAGAAGATGCGTATTATTGATATAACTACTATCTATCAATTTATTTAAATTATGCTTTAATATACAGTCTCATTCATGCATACGACATACCCTTAGAATATGTCGAGAAGGATATCTATTACTTGTGGTGTTGGTGGAAGAGTGACGATAGAAATAACTATCGATTTTAAAATAATTAAAAAAAAAACTATTATGATTAATTTTTTAAAGATAATGCTATCACTAAATTTTTTTAAATAAATTTTCATCGATTTTAAAATAAGAAAAAATATAAAACATAATTAAAAAGATAAAAATATATTAACGATCAAAATTTGGTCATTAAAAAAAATATAAAAAGTATTTAAAAATAAATAAAAATATGAAGAAAATACTACTCCCTCCATCCGCCAAGATTATGTCAAATTGGTTGGGCACATGATTTAATAAAATTGGTGATGATTTTGATGTAGTGGAAAAATGGTCTCACCACTTTATGAGATGCGTGGTTGAGATTGAATTTTGGGTTGTTTTTTTATAAATAAAGAGTGTTAGTAAGAATAAAATATTAAAAAGAATGGTGGGACCATTGCCTTAAAAGGAAAGTGACATAATTTTGACGGACGCCAATATAGTAATTGTGACATAATCTTGGCGAACGGAGGGAGTATTAACGATCGATTTTTTGATTGTTAAATAAATATTAAAAATTACAATTATAAACAATAGAATTTTCTATCCGTTAAAAAATATAAAAAAATAAAAATCGGTCGTTAACGCTGCATTTTCTAGTATTGATCTAATTGTAGTGTGATTAATATTCGAGATCAAAAGTGTTAGATTTGAATTCCTCATCGTACGATCTTTAAAATTATTTATTTATTTATAAAAATAATAATTGAACCCAACTATATATGTTTTCCTTTCTAACTGGGGACGTCAATCACGGCACTATATGCAGAAATAATATTTCCAGACAATTTAGAATTTTTGGAGCTTTCCAATGTCCAAACTTCTACATGTAGTTGGCATTTATCTATTAAAAAACTTTGTCAAGTAGTTGGGTTGAGGCTTCCATTTATAGTATGCTTTCGCAATCTTTGAGATACAAGTACATTGAGAAGCTTCAAGAGGAAAGGGTAACCACCATCTTATTTTGTTTGCATTCTCATATATAATTTTTTTTTTTTGAGCAAACTCATATATAATTATTTAATTTGTTCTTTTATATTCTAAATTAAGATGCTATACATCATTAAACTGTGAAATTACTGATTAATCATCTTCTTTTAATTTCTTGGAAACATCTTACATTCTTGCACAAATTTATGAATCACTGTTACATACATTAATTAAACTATATATATGTTGTGTATGCAGGTGACCTTAAAGAGGAGTAGGTGCATGGAGCCATTACAGGACGAGATAATAATAGATGATGTTTCATTTACAGTGAGTTACGTTGAACTGACTAATATTATTCTTTTTCTTTTTTTGGTTGAGGGAGTTCTAAATTTGAAAGTATATTAACAGAAATCACAAGTTTTTGGCATGAAAGGAAAGAATGTGTGCTGTTACAAGCAACTGGAGATGCCGGAGAGCCCGATTCGAGCTACGGATTTCCACAGTAGATTTTGGAGCCCTTCTGCATCTCATCATTTCCTGCAAATATTCACAACCAATGTGAGAATCCTTTTGATACTAACCATTTCATGTTTTTATGTTCACAAAAAAATGTCGGTCCGGCCCAAAAGCCTGATATTCGGGTCGACACATTGGCCCAGTGGGCTCGCCCCGCCCATTAAGTAGGCCTACTCGTAACTTATTCAAGATTCAATTCGGAAAAAGCTTGTTCAAAGCTTGATTCGATAGTAAATGAGCCGAACTCGAGCCTGACAGCACTCGGCTCGTTGAGGTTGCGAACATGTTCGAATTCAATTAATCACAAACTTTTTGCGAGCCTGATCATAAACATTCAATCGAGTTAGTAACATATTAATTAAGATCGAGAGCACATTTTAAACATTTATCGATCTTTTCTAACTTTTAACGAATTCGAGCTCAAACATCATGTATACGAGCATCTAACGAGCCGAACTTGAGATCTAATTCGACATTATCGAGTATTACACGAGCTGAGCTCGAGCTCAGTAAGTGGATGATGAGCCGAGTTCGATCAACAAGACAAAAACTCGAATCAAGTTTGAGCCGAGCTCGAGCATCCGAATATTTAAACGAGTCGAGTTCGAGTTTGTTAGTATTCAACTCGACTCATTTACAACTCTGTAGTTAAGTGTATTTTCAGGGAAAAATTCAATTGATGGCACATGTTTAATCAGCTCAGTGAATAAAATACTTCATGATATTTTAAATCCCATTTAGCAATATAGGTAACTGTGATACTCCTCAGATCTAGAGAACTAAATTTAGCTAAAAAGCAACTTATAACTAACTCAACTATCTATATATTATTTCTCTAAATTCACAGAACTCATTGCTGCCAAATGACACAAATGAAGAAGATGATGAGAACTTCAGAAGTGCACATTCAACCCCAAAAGCCTCACTGAAGCAGGACAACAACATAGAGGTAACAACACCACCAAATTCCAATCCAAATCCAAAACTTCCAAACTAACAAAATTCTCAACAAACAGATGGACTCACAGCAACGAAGAACATGGCCGAGGGGCCAGTTCCTGAGCAGCCTATTCCGGTGGAGGAACGAGAGCAAGAAAGAGGAGAGACGGCTCCAAACAGCCCAGCTGCACGCGGCCCTCTCCCTCACGCAGCTAGCTGCAGCCATTGCCGGGATCAGCAGCACCACGGGAAAGGAAGAGGGCTCCCCATTCCAGCAAGGCACGCCGTGCCAGGACATGGCCAACGTGCTGTCCTCTGCTGCAGCGCTGGTGACCAACGTGTGTGCCGAGGCAGCAGAGTCCCTGGGCGCCAACAGGGCTGAGGTCCAAGCCGCTGTCGACTCCGGGGTGGCCATCCAGACCCCTATCGACATGATAGCCATCACAGCCACAGCAGCAACATGTAATTAATCTCAACATAACATGTACTGTTACATTACACACACACATAACATGTGCTTAAGCAGGCTTACGAGGAGCTTCCCTTCTGAAGACGAGGGCGACGGCCGTCCCCCTATCGAGAGTGCAAGAAATGCTCAAGATAAGCGCTGAGATACGCACAATCATGCCTTCTGGTATGTAATCTATTTTCATACATCTGCTAGCTAGCTTCAAATGCCTCAAAGAAACGCGTCGGCGTTGCAGGGCGGAAGGAGTGCACGAGGGTGAGCGTCTACCTAAAGCATCAACATCTCATCTTCTGCTTCACAAAGAAGTACCTAAGAGGAGCCCTCACCTCAACAAAAGAGTGTAATAAATCAATTTAATTTCCGAAATAAAACTCAACAAGATTATAACACTCATGTTTTGCAGATCAGGTCACTAATATCACTCAGGAGAGAAGAGAGCAGCAAGGAAATTGCTTGCTATGTCTGAACACCAAGAATGGGGTTATAAAGCTACTATTTGAAGATGAAATGCAATCTAAAATCTGGATATCAACTATTCTCAATCTCTTGGAGGTGCACAACATTCATAAATATTGACATTTTTTGTGAAATGTGTGTATGTAAATATTTGCTTTTAACTAGTGCTTTGGTAACGCGAGAAATCCAACGTACGGAGATGAATCAAACAGCTAAATCACAATAACAATTGATATCAGCTTCTACACCACATGCATTTACTAAGGAGCCGGGATTTCATAATTTTTTAAATAATACTCATGCATCTACTGAAAAAGTATCTATGTTATAATGACATTATTTTTAATAAATTGATGACACAAGTTTTAATAAATTGGAATAAGAGTCTCGCTCTTATTATAATTTTAAATTGACTAGTAGAGATGACGTGCAATTACATGTAAAAATGAATTATTTCAATAAATGATTTTTTATGAGTCTAAATTTATATTGCGTTTCATTTTATAGTAACAGTTATCATTTTAATATACTTTTCGAACCAATTATTAGATAATGTTTAAAAACTATAGTGTTATAGAACTCATAAAATTGAAAAATAAAATCATTTAAATTTAATAAAAACAATTATTTTAATTACTTAAGCATCATCTCATTTTGTCGTCATTAGGAAGAAAATAAGATTGATATGAAATTCATGTTTATTTTCTAAGTTTCATCTTTACATAATTAATTTCAATTCCAAGAATTATAGCAAAATTAAACTTCTAATAAAACTACTCCCTCCGTCCCGCGAGTCTTGACACGTTTGGATTCGGCACGGGAATTAAGGAGTTGTAGATTAGTGTTTTAAGTGTGTAATTAATAAAGTATAAAATTGATAAAGTAGGAGAGAGAATGTAATAAAAGTGATAAAATAGGAGAGAGAATATAATAAAGGTGATAAAGTAGGAGAGAGAATGTAATAATTACCAAAAAAGGAAACGTGTCAAGATTCGTGGGACGGCCCAAAAAGGAAAACATGTCAAGATTCGTAGGACGGAGGGAGTAATAAATAAATGCTTTTTGTAATAACTTATGTGGATAAAGAGTTCTAACGGATACTTCTACTTAAATAATTATTAAAATATAAAACATACTATAATATATTTTTAGATTATTATATGTATGGTATATTAAATTACACAAATAACCTTACATTAAGTATATATGGTGATATAATAGGCAAATAAAATTTTTGTAAAACAAAGGTATAAATCGATTAATTTGGTTGAGTGTTGAATCTAGTAATGACAATATTGTTATAAAAAGAACATGAGTATTTTTTATGATTATGATTAATGGGGTATACTTACTAAAAAAAATAATGCGAAAAGGTATATTTTTTTATAAACGAACTAAAATAAAAAAAATAAGTAAGTACTCCCTCCGTCCCAGGCCAATAGGCCCAGTTCTTCATCTTCGCCGGCGCTGCTGCTGGCCGAGGAGGAGGACGAAGAAGATGCCGCGGAGGAGGAGCCGCTGGAGGATGAGGAGGAGGAAGACGACGGCGAAGCGGAAGAGCTCTGGAGAGTCAGCGGTTGAGAGAGAGAGAAGGGGGAGGGGGCGGCGGTGACGGAGAACGGCGGCAGTGGGGAAGTTGACGGAAAGGGCAAGGGGGAAGGGGAAGGTTCCCGGAGAGAGAGAGGGGAAAAATTGAAGTGAAATTATTTTGAATGAGTAGATTAAGGGGTATATCTCCTTTAATTAAGTAACTATTGAATTTTATTAAAGCCCTAATTATTTCCAATTTTAGACTGGACCTATTGGAGTGGGACGTCCCAAAAAGGAAAGCGAGCCTATTGGAGTGGGACGGAGGGAGTATCTTTTTTGGTGACGTGGGGAATATACCACATCATTGTATCCATAACTAGTATAAAAGGCAAATGTTGGCTTATAAGAATATCACTTTCCTCTGAAAGGCACTCACAATTGTCTAATGAATTTGTTATTTATCATTGTACAATAAATAAATAATTGATTATTATACAATATTGTTCTTATTATTTATAACACACTGATAATTAATATTTTAATATTATAGGTTGAGAATTTAAAATACTCACATTGATGTGTATGTGGAAAATACTAGAATTTACCCAAATGGACTAAACTATCCATGATATCGATCTCAATCATATTTATACTTATCCAACATGTTTATTACATGCATTACACATTTGAGTCAAAAAAGTATACTTCCAATCATCTCATGACACAAATTATGAAGATTGTATTACTTATTGTATTTAATTCGGAAACCAAGAGAAATTTGACTTGTCAATTATTTCTCCAGGTGGTCTTCTGTGAAACCAGTTTCACGATGAAATCAGGTTTCGAATGACAATACTTCAACATACAAATGACACTTTAACATCGTAAAATGTCATTTATTTCCAAATTTGTAAGACATGTACATAAGACCAAATTTGTAGGACATGTACATCAGACCAAATTTCAAATCTTTTGGTGAAATTTATTTCCAAATTTTAGTGTTTCAATTCATGAGGATTTTATTTTTTTGGATTTTGGGGAGGGGCGGTATGGTTTGAATCCTAGACCTCATTGTTTATAAATAAGAGTTTGCACCAATTCATGAGTTAATTCCCATTATATTTTGAGTTTTTTGCTCGAACTCAAAATTTTGTATATGAATTTTCCCGGTAAAAGTACGGTGAAGAAAGAACATGATGTGTGTTTTCTTCATTTTTTTTTCTTATCAGATAATGATTGCAGAATTCAAAATAATTAAACTATCAATAATCAAATTTAAGTTGAGAAAAAGAAATTTCTTAATATAGGTGTCCATGCTTAGGACAACCTACATAAGGAATAGGAGGGGGTATATTTTATAAGTTACAAATTAGCAAGTTTCTAGGTGGCAGAAGTCAAAGTTGTTAAACCTTATGTGAGATTTCTTCAAGTTTTCCTAGATTTTTAGCAATATCTTGTCAATTTATTTGAAAATATAGAATTACCACATTATCTTTCTCCTATCTATCAAACACCAAACCCCATGATTAAATAAGCTTAGGTAGGAATCACGATTATTCACGAATTTCTTATCATTAGATTAGTATGTGGTGACAATCGTCGATTTGGGCAAAAGTGGCCCATAATAGTATTCGTCACGTACCCAAATTTCTTTTTTACTTAAACGAACTTGGACACTAGCTTGTTTTTGCTTTTTCTTTTAAAAAAAAAAATGAAAAGAGGATCAATAATGATTCTCTATTTTCTCATTGGTGATTTGAACCTCCGACCTATCCGTTGGAGTGGAAGCGTCTTACCAATTGAGTTGCGCTTCTCAACTTGTTTAGACGCTAGTGGAGGCCGAACATACGATATGTATCTTGTGTACTGAGTTATTCTCTAGTTCGAATTTTGATTCACTGTGACATTTTAGTTTAGAAAGCTAATTGCTTGCAAATACACGAAATATACTTAAATTTTAATTTTTAATCAATATTATTTTTGGTTAATTAATACGTGAACTTTCAACATTTGAAAAGTTGACCTGAATTAAAGTTCTGACAACAATTAATCCTACGTATGTGGACACTGCAATTTTATTATGTGACATTTCAACCGATAATCAAAAAGCGTTTGTATGATTATATTAAATGCGTGATTAGAGGAAGAAACAATGTCGTTTGTATGTTATATTAAACACAACGTTTTAATTATCGGTTGAAATTCCACGTAAGAAACTTTTGGCATCCACATATGATTAATTGTTGCTGAAATTTCATTCGGGCTAAATGTGAAATGTTGAAAATTCATGTAATTGACCAAAAAATAGTGTTGGTTAATAACCAAAATTAGAGTATAACTTGTGTATTTACTATTTATAGACAACTAATTCAATTTTAAAATATTACAAATATAACATGCACTTATCTCTGTTGTTCATTTAATAGTTCGGAATTTTTGGCCAACTTATAGATGTATCTTCAAGAAATAGATATTAAAACCAATTATATGCCTATAAAAGATTTAAAATGTTTTTTGTACATTAAAAATAGAAGAAAAAAAAAACTCTCTCAAATTACCCAAAAATATATTGTGACTCAAGCTATTAAGTGATAATGGCCAACCAGAATAAGTATATGTTATATTTGTAATTTTTAATGTTCAAACTATAAATCATCATGTGATAAAAGTTCGACTATAATTTTGAAATAACCCCATGTATATTTATACTCATCAAGTAAAATAAATATTTTCTAAGGCGAATCATACATAGTCCTCATTTTTCCGCTATAACTCTTTATTTGAAAATAAAAAATAAAACACTACTTCACGCATATAGTCCTTCAATTTAAAATTACAATAAATTAATTACTTCATCACTATAGAATAGCCCCAAAAATCTTGAAAGAAAAATACGGTGGAGCTAAACAGACCTAACTTGTACAGTTGTACGTATATGAATCTCGTGATAAACAGGTGGGGCGTGTTTGGTCACGGTCACTGCATTTTGAAAATGGACTCAATTGTCCTCCATGTTTGGACAGTTTGGTATTTTGTTTTGTGGATTTTCATTTTCATTTTCCAATCCTCTTTCTCTCTCATAAATGGGGTCCACGGTGATTTCCCCCCCTTTTTTTCTCTCTCATAAATAAAAAACACACTCACATTCTAATCTTCTAAATGATTCGAACTCCTAATCTATTAATTGAAAAAGAAGCGTCTTACCAACAGACTGTACTTCATCACTTCGATTTGATGAATGATGAGTTTTTTTAAAAACTTTTTTCTTGGAAAAAAAAATGATAATGTATATATTGCTATTTTTTCAATAATTTTTCATTTTTTCCATAATTTTTCATTTTTTTCATTCTTCACCCACATTGCCTGGAGCTTCAGCGATTTGAATGGTGGCTTGCAATGATTTGTAGGGACAATTCGATTCTGTATTTTCGAGCTTGAGGGCTAAGAACGGCGGAGCTTCAGTTGACTTCGGCTATTTCAGCCAATGGAAGACACAAGATTGATGGGTGGCGGTCGACGAGATGAATGGCGACGCGATGGAAAATAGGCGGAGCTTCTTTTGGCGGCGCGATGGAAGACAGGTGGTGGTGGGTGCCGACGACCCAAAGCGCCGGCCCGACGGCGAGATGGGTGGCGGCCGACGAGATTGGGATGGAGGTAGGGGTGAGCAGTCGGTCCGGACCGGACCGACGAAACCGAGGACCGAATTTTCAATATTTTTTGGACCGAACCGGACCAATTGAAACGCTAGGACCGAACCGAAACCGGACCGAAACCGCCATCGGTTCTCGGTCCGGTTCGGTCCAAAACCGACAATTTTTAAAATATTAAAAATTAATAAAAATATTAATAATATTAATAAAAATATTAATAAAAACATTAGAAATTAATAAAAAAATTAATAAAAACATTATAAATTAATAAAAATATTAATATATTAATAAAAATATTAAAAATTAATAAAAATATTAATAATATTAATAAAAATATTAAATATATATTCGGTTTGGTTCGGTTTTCGTCGGTTTTGGCCTCCCCGGGACCAGGACCGAACCGAAATATTTTTGGTCCAAGAAAATAGGACCGGACCGGACCAATACATGGACCAAAACCGACCCGGACCGAAAAAACCGATCGGTTCGGTCCGGTCCGTCGGTTTTGGTCCGGTTTTGCTCACCCCTAGATGGAGGAAAAGAAGACACCTATTTTTGTTGAAGAAGAAGACAACTAATTCTTAGAGATTTTTTTTTTCTAATTCAAGTGATATTAGGGCTTTGTTTGTGTGATTTTGTTATTTGAGTAATTTTAAATTAATATATATTCCACATCAATGTTATGTGTAAATTTAAATCCATATCAACGCTACGTCAACATTCCGGTCACCGGAGCTAAAAATTGTGGAAAAAATGAACGGCTAATTCAATCTGTGATATAAAAAAATGATTTTTTTTAAAATTATAGGAAAAATAGAATTCGGACAAAGTTGGTGATATTTGTTGCAATTAACCTTTTTTATTATTATTACAAAAAAAAAAACTAAACTAGTCAAACATTGACTCTTTTAATATTTTATTAAAACTTTTAAATCATCAAAAAATTAAATAAATTTTAGAAATTGCATCACAATAAACTCAAATCTAAGATTATTTTACCATTAGGTCAACATATACATTTTAAAAATCAATCTATCAATTGATGCATACGCGTGTCTTATAAAAAAAATACATATAAATAAACAAATTATACTCAACGTATACATTTTAATAATTAATCTATACAATGAACTAAATTTATTTTTTTGTTCAAAAGGTACATGAACTTTTTATTGTTTGGAATTCGACCTGAGCCCAAAAGTTCACTGACCATTAACTTGATTATTTGGGGTCTAATAAGCAATCCGAAGGTACCGTTGGAAAGCTCTTAATGTTATCTTTATAATAATAGTACTTATTTTGTTGGATTTTAGTCACTGAAAGTGGTCAGAAAAAAAAATGTAGAGTTCCATGATATCAAATTTCATGCCAGTTAAAGACCACTTTTGGTGGATAAAACCCAACAATATAAGTTTAATTAGAAAGATATACAACATCAAGAGCTTTTCAATGGTATATTAGAATTTTCCATCGAAGTCCAAATAATCAAGTTATTTGTCAGCGAACTTTGTGCTCAGATCAATAACTACAAAATAAAAAATTATGTATCTTTTTACTAAAAAATAAATTTAATTAAAAATCAAAATTTAATATAATTCTTGTATTTATAGACAATTAACTCTAAAAAATCCCTCTAAAAAAGTTTATGATCAAATATTCAACTTAGGATTTTGAACCTCCTAAATTTTTGAATTGTGTTATTATCACCATTCAGGCATGACGCGTCGCATTGTATAAGGTTTTCCTAGTGTAAATTTTCAAGTTATTAAAAAAATGTCCAAAATCCTACATTTGGATAACGGATAATATTTTCTTTATAAGAAACAAGAAGAAAAAATCCAAAACGAGCACAATCTTTTACTAGTTGCAGAAAAGAAAAAGACCATATCCAAACAAACACATCGCTAATGTTAAATCCATTTCGACGTCAAACAGTTCAAAAATTTCGTTCAGCCATAACTCTTCTTAATTGAGAAATTGAAAAATGGTAGTGTTCTTCCGTTGAAGTCTTCCTTTATGAATTGTTTTTCTTCATTTATTGGTATTAAAACTTTCATAAATCTGGCATACTAAATTAAAAGATGTCTATATCAAGTTTCCAATGAAAATATACAAGACCTAACTTCAAATCGTTCTAAAATTGCAAAAGAAGAAAAAACATATTGTTCTTCGAATAAATAACCAAGTCCACTGAGTATGGTAGAATTCTTTTTTCATTTTCATTTTCTTTTTTAAGAATAGTTCCTCATTTTTCTCTTTGATGACTTAAATTCTCAATTTATTAGTCGGAGGAGAAACGTTTTGCTAATTGAGTTGCGCTTTGTTATATAATAGAACTTGACATCTAGAATATTTGTTTAGATTGAATAATTTGTTCATAAACAATAAAAAAAAGAATAAACATAAAACTACTTGTGTCTTATAGCTACTTAATTTTAGTAACTTATATTTTTCTTTTTTGAATTTACAAAAGGTATCTGAATATAATCAATTATTCAATTATGCAACTCGCACGCAGGCAGGACTAGAGCTGACAAAATTGACTCGGCCTGCCCGTGTTTAGGGCTGGGCTGGGCTGTACAAAATGTAGGCCCAAAAAAACTCGGGCCTAAAAAGCCCACCCAATCAGCCCGCCGGGCTGATCGGGCCCGGGGCTAAAAAGTCCGCCCGATTCATTTTAATATTTTATTTTATTAATTATTATTCTAATTATTTATTACCTTCTCCCTCCACTATGAAAGAAGTCTCATTTCTCTAGCTAATGTGGGATTGCAAGCTCTCTGTTTCTAATGGAAGGTAGACTTTTTTTTAACATGATTCGAACTTGAAGAAGCTCCAACAGTATTCTCTGTGGATTGAAAAAGAAAATCACTGGCAATTAAAGTATGATATCTATAGTATGCTAGTTGAACTACATTCTATACTATGATTCTAATTTATTCAGAAGATAATGTTGTTTTCTTCTAGTTATGAATCATATTTTTCTCTTTCTTGTTTGTTACTCAGGCATGGTGATAATCCGTGAGATTTGGTCGATCAACTAGAGATTGTTGTGGTAAAGCGTTGAGGATGAATCGTATGTAAACTTTGTGAAGATATGGTGAATGACTATTTTGCATAATTAATTTCATGTCTTTTGTTTTAGCTCCTAGCAGTTCCATGTCTTTCATTTTAGCTCCAAGCGGAACAGCAGCACCCTGGCAAGTTTAGACGAACCTAATAAGAATGGAGAGAGATAGGGAAAATTGGGCGGATATGTCTACTTTTTTGCTTCAGCAATTTAGGGTCAAATATTATGGTTGATGTTGCAATATAGGTATACGATAGTGCAGCATGTTGATTTTCTTGCTAAGCATTCTATGCTTAAATGAGTCAAAGTTTCATTTTAGTTACAAACTAGTGATACTTGTTCTCTTACTTTATGAATATGGATTATACAGTTGCCCTTGTTGCATTGCTTATACAGACTTATGGTGAAATTTACTTCCACACCAAATTTTATATTTCTATTTTGTTTATAATTATTATTTGAATTTATTTTAATTTATTTAATTTTTTGTAAAAATAAAAACATGATTTAGTGAAAAAAAATCATTGGACGGGTTTGGCCCGATAGCCCGGTCGAGGTTGGGTTGGGTCTGAAAATTGGCAACCCGGTCAAATTCGGGTCAATCTCAAAAGCTCGCCGGGCTGGGTCGGGTCGGCCCGGCCCGCCCATTTTGCCAGCTCTAGGCAGGACCTCACCACCATCCAAACGGTGGAAAAACATCACCGCACGCAGGCGAGAAACGCCATGTGTGTGGGACCTCAACATCAAACAAATACAACACTGTACGCAGGCGAGAATACAACACCACCTAAAGTGGAAAAACATCACCGCTTGTAGGTGAGATTTAACCCAAGACCTCTCACAGAGGAGTGTAGAACCATGATCAATATAAATCAAAATAATTATTTAAATAATAAAAGGACATTACTAAAAAAATTCACAAATCTTGATCTAATTTGGACACCATACATATTGTATAAACCGCAGCAACAATAACATATTTTGTTGACTTATAATAGAATAAACAAGTCCATAATATTTAATTAGAGCATCTCCAATGCAGACTCAGTCGGATCGATTCGGGCCACTAGAGCTTGGCGCGCTCTTAGGGTTGAGGCGGTTCGAAGCCAGCCGGACGGGGGGAGCCGGGTGCGAGAGGATTAATGTAAGGCGTGTGCAGTGCACGCACCCATTAAAAAATATGATTTTTTTTTAATTTCTGCAACAGTCTGATTTCGAATATATATTACAGAATGATGTTCAGCGGCTTTATTGATAAACACTCATTTTGCATGGTTTTTATGGTTTATATTCTGTAGTTTAAGTCGATTTTACACCCGTTTCATTATTGTTTGGAGTTCATTTACTATTATTTCGAGATTTCACGTTTGGGTGTAGTTTTGACTGTTTGGATGCAGAATTGAGTGATATTGGAGCATGGATTGTAAGGAACATGTTGAAGAGAAGAGTTTTGAGAGAATCGAGCCCAAAAATCGAGAAAAGACGAAGATTCTGGAGTCGGGACGGAAAATGAGCAACTCGGCGGTCAAAGGGAGTTGACCGCCGATTTTTGGAGCTTTAAAGGGTGAAAACGGCGACCAAGACGGCGATCGCCGGCCAGGTCGCCGATTTCCCTGGATGGATTTTGGCCTTCGGAGAGAAAAACGGCGGTCGCCGTTTTCTAGTGCAAATCGGCCAAAATTCGGCGACCAGAACGGCGACCGCCGAACGGGTCGCCGAATTGAGGCGTGTTTCCGTTTCCTTCCGCGTTTTTACGATTTTTCAAGTTATTTTCGGTTTAGAACTTGGTTTTTCACCCTAAGACTATAAATAGGTCCTCTTTAGACCTATCTAGGGTTCCCAGCTTTAGTTTTTCAGTTCCCAACATTCATATTTCAGTTTTATAGCTTTAGAACTTTTTAGCTTTCCAGTTTTCAAGGCTTGGATCAAGATTGAAGATTCAAGCCGCTACAATCGTTTCAATTCGGTTTTTATACAATTTGTTTTTACAATTGCGTTCAATTTAATTATGTTTATGTTTGATTTTACTATGTCTGGCTAGTTTTTTTTTATCTGAACCTAGGGTTTGTATATAGCTGATTAATTATGTGTTTTTAATTTATTGATATCAATTTGCCTTCCAACTTATGATTCATGATTCCTGGTGCCTGTTCTCTTGTGAATTATCTGATCAATGATTTACATGTCTAGCTGTTCAGTTTGAGTCTTGAATGCGATAATTGTTCAGCCGATTCAGGAATGCATGATATAGTGTTAGCCTTGAGTCTTGAATGCGATAGGTGAAGCTATAGGAAGCTATTCTTTATGTGCTATTGGGAGTTAGTTTATTCCTTGGAGTCTTGAATGCGAAAAGGGATTAATTAATCTACGTTCATAGGTGGTCGTTAGAGACGCTTGTGAATAATATAGTGATCTTCCATCAGGGTTGGATTAAAATTGGTAATTGAATCAATAGGTTAAATGCATGTAGTTGATTAGTGAAAGTACATCCCTAGGGTCAGAGTTTTCCATATATTTGAGTTAAGCAATCATTATTTATATGCTCTTTAATTTTAATTTAGTTAATCTTAGTTCATAATTCACCTTCAATTTCGTTTCACTTGCATACTGTGAGAGTCTGTGTAGGAGATAGATATAGTAATTTCGATTTACAGTCTCTGTGGATACGATACTCTGCTTGCTGTTTTCGTACTACAATTACACTGTTTAGTTGCAGTTATTGTTGCTATAAAAATAGTGATCAACTTTTTGGCGCCGTTGCCGGGGACTGTTTAGATTTTGCTTTAATATTTCCAATAGGACTTTATAGTACTGCAAGTTTTTTTTTTTTTGTTTTTATTTTTCTTTTCTAACTTTTACAAGTTGTGTTTCTGTAGGTTGCATATGAACACAAGATCTCACGGGAATCCTCTCTTTGAGTTTGACCCTGAAATCAACAAGACCTTGCGCAATCTAAAGAAGCAGAACGATCAAGTTGAGACAGAAATGATGGCTACTCCAGAGCAAATCCAAATTCGAGATCTGCAAGAGCAGTTGAAGAAGCTGCTTGATGCACAGGAGACGAGAGAGGCTCAGAAACAACCAGCTATCAATGAAGCGTTCATACCACAGTATGTGTACCAGGAGCCCCCACGAGTGAACGTTAACAACTTTGAGCTGAAAACGGGGTTGATCACAATGGTCCAACAGAGCCAATATGGTGGACAGGCGATCGAAGACCCTAATGCGCACCTGGCGCATTTCCTGGAGCTGTGTAGCACGGTGAAGATGAATGGTGTCCCTGACGACATTATCCGTCTTCGTCTTTTTCCCTTTTCATTGCGGGATAAGGCGAAGTCGTGGTATCATACGCTACAGCTGGGAAATAATATCGTGTGGGAAGATTTGGCTCATGCATTCCTACGCAAGTTCCATCCGCCTGGCCTTACATTGAAGCTGAAGATGGACATCGTGCAGTTTCAACAGTACGATGGAGAAAAGCTAGCGGAGACTTGGGAGCGGTATCAGGAGAAGCTCAGAAAGTGCCCAGGCCATGGATTCGATGAAGGCACACTAGTGATAATGTTCTACAATGCCTGCGGGGAGCGTACAAGGATGCACATGGATACAGCTGCAGGTGGCTCTCTACTTCAGAAGAGCAGTTCTGATGCTTGGAACATTATTGATAGTATGGCTTCCACAAGCTACCAATGGCCATCTGAGCGAATACAATTGAAGAAGGTTTGCAGCTGCTTCCAGTTCTGATCCTATTGCAGCAATGGTCACTCAACAAGCAGCGATGGCTACGCAGCAGTCAGCAATGGCTACACAGCTGGCAGAGTTGACTACAAAACTTGGTGAAGTTGAATGTTGGACGTCCTGAGCAAGCTGTGATAGATCCGTCAGTCATGGAAGATGTAAATTTTGTGAATGGCAGAAATTATGGGAATTTCCAGCGAGGACAGCCAGGAATGTATGGCAGAAGTCAACAATTCCAACAAGGTCATCAGCAATTCCAGCCAGGAGCACGCCCGCATCCTAACCTTTCTTACGGCAATCCGAACAACGCTTTGCAGCCTCCACCTGGATTTTCTGTGTCTAGCGGAGGAATTATCAATGAGCCAAAGAAAGAGTCGATGGAAGACATGATGAAGCAGGTGTTGGGAAAGATAGGTGGTTTGGAAACGAATGTAGGTGCGTGGAAGACCAACATGGAGACCCAAGTGAGTCAAATAGGAAATCATGTTTCATCACTGTCCAAACAAGTGCAGATTTTGGAGACTCAAGTTGGTCAAATTGCCAACCAAGCAGCTGCGCAGCACACACCAGGAAAGTTTCCTAGCAACACTGAGATCAATCCTAAAAATCAGTGTAATGCGATTCATCTAAGGAGCGGGACTCAGTATCAGAATCATCCAGAGCTGCAGGATGGAAAGGAAAAAGGTGTAGAGATCATTGAGGAGGAGGATTTGGAGACGATTGTTTGCGATTCGCCGCCTACTTCTAAGGCATCGAGTTCTGCTGCTGTGAAGGAGCCCAATCCTACTCCTACGTTTCCCAGGCCAGAGTACAAGCCTGTAGCGCCTTTCCCGCGTCGCCTGGCAAAGCCAAAGATGGATGAGAAGTTAGCCAAGTTTATGGAGGTATTTTCAAAGCTGCATATCAATATTCCTTTACTTGATGCTTTGAGAGATATGCCAGGCTATGCCAAGTTCCTCAAGGATGCAGTCTCCAACAAGAAGAAGTTGGGGAAATATGAAACGATTAATCTTTCCGAGGAATGCAGTGCTGTGCTACAAAGAAAGCTACCATTGAAGCAGAAGGATCCTGGCAGCTTTACTATAGCTTGTGTGATTGGAGGGCAGAATTTCTCACGTGTTCTATGTGATTTAGGGGCAAGCATCAATTTGATGCCTCTCTCTATTTTCAACCGGTTGGAGATTGGAGAAATCAAGCCTACATCTATTGCTTTGCAGATGGCAGATCGTTCCCTTACTTATCCCAAGGGAATTGTGGAGGATGTTCTAGTGCAGGTGGAGCAGTTTATCTTTCCTGCAGATTTCGTAGTATTGGACATGCCGGAGGACAAGAATACTCCATTGATCTTGGGGCGTCCGTTTCTAGCCACGGGCCGTGCGTTGATAGATGTTCAGGAGGGAGATCTGACTTTCCGTGTCAATAATGAGAAGATGACGTTGTCTATCTATGATGCGATGAAGAAGCCAGCTGAGCCACAAGTTGAGGATTGCAACCTAATTGATACTATGGTGGATTTTCCTGCAGCTGTAGATGATCCTTTGGAGGAGTGCATCACACAGTCCTTATATCCTTATTCCGATCTTGATGAGGCGTGTGATGAGATTTTAGATTATATTGCAGAGCTGGAAGCCGTAGAGAGCCATCCCATCGATCCTGTGCCCTACATGGATATTCACAAACCTGTTGATGGGGGAAGCAAGTCCACGGAAAAAGGAGCTGAGTTTCCTGCGCCAGCTGCAGCTGCAGCTGCACCCAAACTTGAGCTGAAACCGCTTCCTGAGCACTTGAGGTACCAATTTTTGGGTGAGAATGAAACGTTTCCTGTTATTGTGTCTGCTTATTTATCTCCGTTGGAGTTGGAGAAGTTGATGCGAGTGTTGAGGAAATACAAGTCTGCTATAGGATGGTCTATTTCTGACATCAAAGGAATTAGTCCTTCTATTTGCATGCATCGTATTTTATTAGAGCAGGAATACAAGCCTAAGGTGCAGCCGCAGCGACGTTTGAATCCGGCGATGCAAGAAGTTGTGAGAAAGGAGGTGCTCAAGTGGTTGGATGCAGGAATCATATATGCCATCTCTGATAGTGAGTGGGTGAGCCCAACTCAAGTTGTCTCTAAGAAGGGAGGCATGACTGTGGTTAAGGATGAGAGAGATGAGCTTATAGCTACGAGGCTGGTCACAGGATGGCGCGTGTGCATTGACTATCGAGCTTTGAATGCAGCCACACGTAAGGATCACTTTCCTTTGCCATTTATTGATCAGATGCTTGACCGCTTGGCAGGATATGAGTACTATTGTTTCTTGGATGGGTACTCGGGCTACAATCAAATTATGATAGCCCCGGAGGATCAGCATAAGACCGCTTTTACTTGTCCCTATGGCGTTTTTGCTTTTAGGAGGATATCTTTTGGTCTCTGCAATGCTCCTGCCACTTTTCAACGCTGCATGATGGCGATTTTCCATGGGTTGATTGAGAACATTATGGAGGTATTCATGGATGACTTTTCTGTCTTTGGTTCCTCCTTTGATAATTGTTTGGACAATCTTGCTCAAGTGTTGCAGCGTTGTGAGGAGACGGCACTAGTACTAAATTGGGAAAAGTGCCACTTCATGGTTCGTGAAGGCATTGTCCTAGGGCATAAGGTTTCTGCCCAAGGTTTGGAGGTGGATCGTGCGAAGATCGTGGCTATAGAGAAGTTGCCTCCTCCTACATCTGTGAAGTCGGTGCGGAGTTTTCTGGGGCATGCAGGATTTTATAGGCGATTCATCAAAGACTTCTCCAAGCTGTCCAAGCCACTTTGTGCTTTGCTAGAGAAGGATGTGAAGTTTGTCTTCACCGATGAGTGTCCTCGTCCTCCTTTGAGAAGTTGAAAGCTGCACTGACCACTACGCCAGTTTTGATCACAGCCGGATTGGAGTGCCCCGTTTGAGTTGATGTGCGATGCTAGCGATTGGGCCGTGGGAGCTGTGTTGGGGCAAAAGAGAGATAAGCTGTTCAAGGTAATTTACTACACTAGTAAAACTTTGGATTCTGCGCAGATGAACTACACTACCACGGAGAAGGAGCTGCTAGCTGTGGTGTATGCCTTTGATAAGTTCCGTTCTTATTTGATTGGAACTCATTCAATTGTCTACACTGATCATGCCGCCATCCGCTACTTGTTCACGAAGAAGGACTCCAAGCCCCGCTTGATTCGTTGGATCTTATTGCTGCAAGAGTTTGATATGGAGATCCGAGATCGCAAGGGATGTGAGAATGTGGTAGCTGACCACTTGTCTCGATTGGAGAATCCGATTGAGGGGGATGATCCGAAGATGGCCATCAATGAGTCTTTTCCCGATGAGCAGATTTGGGCGGTGCTATTTAAGGATCCATGGTATGCCGATTATAGCAACTACTTGGTTATTGGAGCTCTTCCCGAGGGGTTGTCGCACTATCAAAAGAAGAAGTTCCTCCATGATGTCAAGTTCTATTATTGGGAGGATCCTTACCTATACCGGAGGTGCGCCGATGGCTTTATTCGGCGATGTGTTAGGGAGCATGAATGGCCGAAGATCATTGAGGAGTGCCATAGCTCACCTAGTGGAGGTCACTTTGCAGCCAACCGCACTGCCATGAAGGTAAATCATAGTGGTTTCTATTGGCCTTCAATTTTTGCAGATTGCCATGCTTTTGTAAAGTCTTGTGATCGATGTCAACGCATGGGCAACATTACCAAGAGGGATGAGATGCCACAAAACATCATTGTCGAGGTGGAGCTATTTGATGTGTGGGGAATTGACTTCATGGGTCCTTTCCCTCCTTCTTGTGGTTTTTCCTATATATTGCTTGCGGTGGAGTATGTGTCTAGATGGGTGGAGGCGATCCCGACTGTCACCAATGATTCAAAGGTAGTCATTAAATTCTTGCAAAAGAATATTTTGACTCGATTCGGAGCACCGAGAGCGTTGCTTAGTGATGGGGGTTCGCACTTCAACAACAAGCTGCTAGCAAGCGTTTTGGCGAAGTATGGAGTAAAGCACAAGGTGACGACTCCATATCATCCTCAAGCTAATGGGCAGGCAGAGTTGGCAAATCGAGAAATCAAGCAGATTTTGGAGAAGAGTGTCGCCAACAAGAAAGATTGGGCCAAAGCACTTGGATGATGCTCTTTGGGCGTATCGCACCGCCTACAAGACTCCAATTGGTATGTCTCCCTATCAACTTGTTTTTGGCAAATCCTGTCATTTACCTGTTGAAATAGAACACAAGGCATATTGGGCGACGAGGAGAATCAATTTGGAGTTCAAGGAGGCCGGTCATACAAGAAGAGATATGTTGACGGAGTTGGATGAGTGGAGGAATGAAGCGTATGAGAGTTCCCGTATCTACAAGGAAAGGGCGAAGAAGTTCCATGATTTGAGCATTCGCACAAAGGAATTCAAGCCGGGACATGAGGTACTCTTGTATGATTCTAAGCTTCGACTTTTTCCTGGCAAGCTGCAGTCTAGATGGAGAGGTCCATATGTGGTTCACAAGAGCAATTGGAATGGGACTTATGAGTTGCTTGCATCGAATGGGTCCACTTTCACTGTTAATGGACATCGCCTCAAACCGTACTTCAAAGCTGAGTTGGACCACGACGTGGAAGTGGTCAATTTTATTGATCCATGATTGGAGGTATCGTCAAGCTATAGACGTTAATTTTAGCACTTGTTGGGAGGTAACCCAATTTTTATTGCTTTGTTAGTTTTTGCTTGTTTTTCTTTGTTTTCGTTTGTCGTTTCTTTCTTCTCGTTTTTACTTAGTTTTTTTTTTGTTAGTTTATGTTCGTTTTTATGCTTTTCCTAGTGTGTTTCGTTTTTGCAGTAAAAAAAAAAAAAAATTGAAAAATCGAAAAATCGAAAAACGGCGACTCGACTGGAATTTCGGCGACCCAGCTCTGAAAACGGCGACCAAAACGGCGATCGCCGTCCAGGTCGCCGATTTCCCTGGATGAAATTTACGCATGTTTCCGAAATTCGGCGATCGCCGAATTCATGACTGATTTTGCCGAAAAACGGCGACCAACTCGGCGATCGCCGAGTTGGTCGCCGAACTGCCCAGGTATCTTTTAAGTTGCGATTTTTTCTCCTTTTCTCCCACTTTTCACCTAAAACACACACTCAGCACACATAGTAGTAAGAATTTCGAAATTTCTTCATCCAATTACTCCCAAACGGCTTTGAATCTTCACAATTCCTTCCATACACCCTCAACCCACATCATTATCTTCCATTCCATCCGATTACTTCGGGTTTTCATCCACCAAATCGGGAGATTCACGAATTTGGGGTTTTTGCTCAAGAACACTTGAATTTTCGAAAATCACTCCTAAATCCTCAAGGTATGTGCTTCTAACTCTTAATCTAGTGTTATTCCTATGCTACTACTATGTTTCTTTGGTTTGATTGTGAAATTTTTGATGAGTTAGTAGAGCTAGGGTTTATGCTAGAAATTATTTTGTGAGCTTCATTGTTTAGGGAGTTTGAATCAATTGCTTTGTGTTGGTGTTTGAACTTATTGATAGATCATTGTTGGTGTTGATGAGTGATGGAATCCACAAGAGCATGCTAGTTCTAGAATTGCTAAGTTTCAAGGGGATATTGTCTTTACTTTGATTTTGATTGGTCTTTATTTGAAGATTATATGTGTTGTTGATTGTGGCATTGATATTATTCATGAGGCTTTGTATCTTTTGAAAGACTTAGCATGATGTGGGGAATTATGATAGACACAAGAAGTTGATTTTTGTCAAGAGAGAGGGAAAGGGGGTGCTAGTTGGCTTGTTTTGAAATCTTGTGGATGTTTACATGGTTTCTAACTAGCAATTAATCCAGGTACCATGGCCCCAAAGAAGCGTAGAACCGCCGGCGCCTCAAGCTCCCGCCAACCGGACGAATACACACGGGAGGACCCCGAGTTCCATGGGGTAGTCCTTCTATCCGACGATGATAGGGTCCGGTTTAAGAAGCTTGCCAAGAAGGGGATTGAAATCACACGGTATGCCGATCATGACCTTCTCCGGGAGATGGGCATTTATGACGACGTGAGAGACTTGTTCTACCATGTGGGGTGGGTCCACATCTTTAACGGTGGATGGCCCACCTATGAACGAGCAACGCTGGAGATTCTGAGCTCGTTGGATCAGTCGGCCTTCAAGGAAAACAGACCGAGAACCATCTCTTTCCAGCTCAATAATATTTGGGAGGCGGATACTGCGGTGACCGAGATCACCACGGCACTCAACTGCAGAGTAGGGGGCTACACCTGTGCACACTATTGGTGCCGAGTTCAATGATGGAGCATTCTGGAGAGAAATAGCCCTGCCGAGCGCTGGGGCATTTGTGTCGGGGACGTCGAATGCGGCGGACATAAGAAATCCTATCCTCAGAATGGTACACCGCATCTTAGCTTATACGGTGTTGGCAAGGAAGGACAACACTCATGTGACGAGGCAGGAGCTGTTCATCATATGGGGGATGCTCACACGCACCCCAATGGATTTGACTTACATTCGCCTTAAGCAGTTGTTTAAGGCATCCAGCGCGACCAGAGGAGTGATTACAATTGGAGGGATGCTCACACCACTTGCCCGCCGTTGCTCAATGGGATGCGTTGGCAGGTGATACGCTACTCAACGGTCGCCGAATGGTCCACATGCGATTCTTGACGAGCGTCCAACCCCCATTCAAGCTGGTGCAAAGTGATGGAGACCACTTCCCCCTGCCGAACCCGCCTCTCACCCGAGTGGGCGGACGCTTTGAGACGCAAAATTGGCTAATGAACACTGACTCCCACTTGAGGGCTATTGCAGGACAGCGGGTTGATGAGCAGGTCTTTCAGCAGGAGCAGGTGCATGAGGAGGAAGAGGAGCAGGAGGAGCCCGCGGCAGAAGCAGAAGGAGAGCAATGGGGAGCAGGAGCCCATTTTGATGTGACTGACCTCACCGACAGGATGCAGCGGTTGCAGGCCTTCGCCGAAGAACAAGCAGCGCAGCTCACGGTGATGCGCACTGATGTCACAGCGGTCCGCCTGCAGCAGCAAGCGATGGATGCATATCAGCGCGAGCAGTTTGCTCATTATGGCGCTTTTGAGACATACGCCCGGGAGGAGTTTAACCGGCAGGCAACCTTTGAGGCGTGGCAGCGGGCTGAGATGGCGAGACAGCAGCAAGAATATGCGAGGCAGATGGCTATGCAAGAGGAACTCCTACGACAGTTTCAGGAGTTCCAGAGGAGACAAGGAGGACCGCCATCTTGAGTGATGTGTAAGTATGCTAACCATAACTTTTATCTATTTTTCCCTCCAAACTTATTTTCGAGCATACGCTCCTTAATAAGTTTGGGGGAGGGGGATGGAGATTAGTTATGGTTTGCATTTTTAGCCTAGCATATTTTCTTGTTCTTTTTTATGTTTTTGAGGAGATTTGTTTCTTAGTCTTTTAATTCGTGGGCCTGTAATTAAATTGATATAATCTCTCAGACTTACTCCATAGTTTCTGTGCTATTTGAATGGTTGTTGCTCCATTTAGTTGATTGGTAAGGTGCCTGTGACGATTTCTGCGAAAAAAAGAAGGTAATTCTCAATTTTTCTTGATATGATGACATGATTTGAACCGATGTGTGTGATTGATGAGTAGATTTTGCCTTGACTTTTGACGTTGAACAAGCTAGTGAGGAATTGAGCCTTAACTGCCCATATTTGCAGTTTGTTCTTTGTTTTTGAGTGTTGTCATGCATGTAGTGCGCTTCTAGAACTTGCCATGAGTCTTGGTCGAGGTTGCTTGTTGTGTTCAAGAGTTTGAGATGATCTTAGGCCATTTTTCGTGATCCACGTTATATCCCAAACACTGTCCTAAAAATATTATTCCCTTGTTAGCCGTGTTTGAGCCTTTTTAACTTTTGATTCATTAACCGGATGATAGGGGGTGATGGAGTATATGGGGATCGTCGTGTGGTAATGACTGTGGGTTGATTGAAATAAGGGTGAAACATGATTCTAGTCATTCTTATAAGCTCTAGAAAAAGAAAAAAAAAAAAAAAGAGAAAAAGAAAGAAATTTTGATGAAAGTTGATTGAGAAAGTCGAGTGATAATTGAAAAATTCATGGATAGTCGACTTTGTTGTTATGAGAAAAACGATAGCATAAAAGAATGTCTAGTTTGATTTATGATGATTATATCCCTTGGTTTGTGATGATTATGGAGATGTTGTTAGGTGGAAGATGGAATTTATTCCATGCTTGAATGGTGAAGTCATAAGGTTGGTGAGAGCAATTTAATTTGAGTCACTTAGCCGAATTTCCCTACCTAATCCAATGTCCCTACATTAGAACCCAAATTTAAGACCTATTTGATCTTACCCTTGACACACTTTTAGCGATGGAGATTTTGAGACAATTGGCAAGCATATGGTAAGTAATCTGCATTTCATGAGTTTCGATGAGTGATACACGTCCTTTTTCCATCAATTGAGAGTTGAGCGAAACACTTTTATCTTGAGAGTCAATTGTTGGAATGTCGAGGTTAAATTTGCCATTGATTATGCTTGTTGGTGATTATTGTGTTCATGTGTTGAGAATTTGAGGGAATTCGAAAGGTTTTATTTTTCTGAGGCATCGATGATCCAATCATCTTACCCATTCGTGTTTATTGTTTTGTTCTTCTCGTTGTTCGAGGACGAGCAACATCTTAAGTTTGGGGGAGTTGATAAACACTCATTTTGCATAGGTTTTTATGGTTTATATTCTGTAGTTTAAGTCGATTTTACACCCGTTTCATTATTGTTTGGAGTTCATTTACTATTATTTCGAGATTTCACGTTTGGGTGTAGTTTTGACTGTTTGGATGCAGAATTGAGTGATATTGGAGCATGGATTGTAAGGAACATGTTGAAGAGAAGAGTTTTGAGAGAATCGAGCCCAAAAATCGAGAAAAGACGAAGATTCTGGAGTCGGGACGGAAAATGAGCAACTCGGCGGTCAAAGGGAGTTGACCGCCGATTTTTGGAGCTTTAAAGGGTGAAACGGCGACCAAGACGGCGATCGCCGGCCAGGTCGCCGATTTCCCTGGATGGATTTTGGCCTTCAGAGAGAAAAACGGCGGTCGCCGTTTTCTAGTGCAAATCGGCCAAAATTCGGCGACCAGAACGGCGACCGCCGAACGGGTCGCCGAATTGAGGCGTGTTTCCGTTTCCTTCCGCGTTTTTACGATTTTTCAAGTTATTTTCGGTTTAGAACTTGGTTTTTCACCCTAAGACTATAAATAGGTCCTCTTTAGACCTATCTAGGGTTCCCAGCTTTAGTTTTTCAGTTCCCAACATTCATATTTCAGTTTTATAGCTTTAGAACTTTTTAGCTTTCCAGTTTTCAAGGCTTGGATCAAGATTGAAGATTCAAGCCGCTACAATCGTTTCAATTCGGTTTTTATACAATTTGTTTTTACAATTGCGTTCAATTTAATTATGTTTATGTTTGATTTTACTATGTCTGGCTAGTTTTTTTTATCTGAACCTAGGGTTTGTATATAGCTGATTAATTATGTGTTTTTAATTTATTGATATCAATTTGCCTTCCAACTTATGATTCATGATTCCTGGTGCCTGTTCTCTTGTGAATTATCTGATCAATGATTTACATGTCTAGCTGTTCAGTTTGAGTCTTGAATGCGATAATTGTTCAGCCGATTCAGGAATGCATGATATAGTGTTAGCCTTGAGTCTTGAATGCGATAGGTGAAGCTATAGGAAGCTATTCTTTATGTGCTATTGGGAGTTAATTTATTCCTTGGAGTCTTGAATGCGAAAAGGGATTAATTAATCTACGTTCATAGGTGGTCGTTAGAGACGCTTGTGAATAATATAGTGATCTTCCATCAGGGTTGGATTAAAATTGGTAATTGAATCAATAGGTTAAATGCATGTAGTTGATTAGTGAAAGTACATCCCTAGGGTCAGAGTTTTCCATATATTTGAGTTAAGCAATCATTATTTATATGCTCTTTAATTTTAATTTAGTTAATCTTAGTTCATAATTCACCTTCAATTTCGTTTCACTTGCATACTGTGAGAGTCTGTGTAGGAGATAGATATAGTAATTTCGATTTACAGTCTCTGTGGATACGATACTCTGCTTGCTGTTTTCGTACTACAATTACACTGTTTAGTTGCAGTTATTGTTGCTATAAAAATAGTGATCATTTATTCCCATTTTTTTTTCTTCTATAAATATCACTTCATTTTTACTTCATTTCTCACATCATTTTCCAACTATTCTTCAAACAAACTTCTTCTCTCCAACATATTTTCTACAAAATGTCATCATCTTCTCACTCTTCATCTAACTCAAGCTCTGGCGATGAAAGTGTTGTCCAATTCGTCCAACTCGTGTCACAATTATGAAATTGCAAACACTGTTGGTCTACCGGAAAGTCCTCTTAGATGAAGGCGACAAACAAAGAAAGCTTACATTCGTCGGGATCGTGAAGCCGATGCATAACATCTTTACGAGGATTACTTTGACCCAAATCCTGTCTACCCCGACTCCTTGTTCTAGCGTCGTTCCGTATGCGCGGCCTCTTGTTTTTGGGCATCGTCAACACCGTGCAATCCGATCCTTACTTCCAACAACATATAGACGCACTTGGCAGACCCGACTTCTCACCGCACAGAAATGCACAATTGCTATTCCACAACTTACAAATGGAGGTGCAACCGACCAATACGACAAGTACTTGCGGATTATAGAATCTACATCGATGGAGTGCTTGACCAAATTCTGTCGAGTCATCGTCCAACTCTTCGGCTCGAAATACTTGAGGAGGCCGAAGTCCACTGACTGTCAAAAGCTTCTTGCATTGCACAAGGCAAAGCACAGGTTCCTCGAGATGCTAGGGAGCCTGGATTGCATGCACTGGACGTGGAAGAATTTTCCAGTGGCGTGGCAAGGAGCATACACTCGAGGTGATCAGGGCGAGTCAACGATCATCCTCAGAGTTGTGATCACATCCCAAAATCTTTGGATCTGACATGCGTATTTTGATAGCATTTCAAGCTAATGGCTCTTACTTCACAATGGAGTATTAACTGATCGATAGCATTTACCCTAATTGGGCCACTTTCGTGAAGAGTTCTTCATTTTCGTCGGACAAGAAGAGTAGAAGATTCAAGTTGGTGCAAGAAGCGGCTCAAAAGGACATTGAATGAGCTTTTGGCATCCTTCAATCGCGTTGGACAATCATCAAATGACCAACTCGTCTTTGGAAGAATGAGTAGTTGAGCGGCCTCATGTTTACGTGCATCATTTGCGCAATATGATCTTTGAAAACCAAGACGACTATGCATCAGAATGGGAAGAGGAGGTCACTGACAAGGCCTCAAGTAGCTTAGTCGCATCGGAGCTTCATCGGAAGTATTTTGGCTCGACAATCCTCCATTCGCAACCGCGATCTTCACAATCGCATCAACTCACATTTAATCGAGTGTGTTTGGACTCGTTTTGGTCCGATCGAGCCATAATTAAATTATTGTAATTTTAATTTTAATTATTGTTTTTATTTTAATTAATGTAATGTTGAAATTTAATTTTAATAAAATATTGAATTTTGAAATTGAACAGTTAAAATAAAATAAAATAAAAATGAAAAACTTAAAGCCTCTTTTAGACCTAATGCATAAAAAAGGAAAACTTTAAGACGAGGAACAATTTTTTTAGAGCCTCTTTTTTTTTTTTGATCGGACAAAGTAATGTTAGAGCCTCTTTTTAGAATCTTGCATTGTTGATGATCATAGAAGATGTTATTATGTCATGATTTCTTTACACGTCTCGGTTAATTTTTTAATTATCAAAAAATATTGAATGGGGCTATTTTCAACAAATCATCAAAATATATTTGTTATTGCAATTGTTTATAACACTTATATAAAAACCAAATTTAGATAAAAAGTCAATACTAACTTTTTTACCCACTAAAAAATTAAGGTATCTATATATTGAGTTGAGTGTGCAAGCACCTGACCCCCACCCTACCACAAGTATACCCGTTTTATACGAATTTACGAAAAAGGCCCTAAAGTTTTAATAAAATGTCAGCGGAAGCATTTTAGTAACAGGAATTAGGAAACAAAGATACCCCTGGCTGCCATTCATTCCCACCCCTTTAGGCCAAAACTCGCATCGATCCGTTAAATCTGAAATCTCGCCATCACCTGATTGATCCAACGGTCACCGTCTTCCGATGGAGAACTCGCCGGTGGAATCACCGGACGTCGGCGTCTCGGCGCTGGCGGAGCAAGCCAAGGAGCTGCAGGAGACGGCCTCCTCGCTCATCTCTCGCACCTCCCGCGAGGAAGACGCGCTCCGTCAGCGCGTCGCCGCACTCGACTCCCGCATCAAATCGCTTCGTTCTTCTCTCCGCGGCTCCAAGAATTTCGATAAAGTATGAGCTGCAGCGATTCCTGCGCATGCATGCGAGTATTTGTTCTCTGATTCAATTTTCTTTTTCGTTTTTTGTGTGTGTGCTGATTGTTTGGATTGGATTTTGGGAATTCCAAGCTGGAAGAGGAGCTGACGAGAGTGAGGTATATATTGAGTGAGGGAGATGCAGCGGCATTTCTTCCGAGCAGATCTCATGGTTTGTTTGATTACACATATTTGGTTTGATTGTGCTGCATATGTGAAAAATGGATTGTGATTGTGAGTTTTATTGTTACTATGTGACTAGGGATGTTTTTGAGGATGTTTTTGGGGCCTATTAATGTGAGAGCTAATAGGAAGGATGTGCAGTTGAAAGTGAAAGAGGAATACAATAATTTCAGGGTATGATTCCAACTGGTAAAATTACTTTTCATGTAATTTTTACTCCATTCTGATCTTAATTTGGTTGGGGCTGTTTTTTTTTTAATCATTTTTTGTAGCTTTTTTGACACAATAAATGTGCATATTGCTCATCCTATGTATCATGTCGGGACGAATGAAACAGTTATTAGATAGGGACTGCTGGAAGACTTGGCATATTCAATCTATTACTGAATTGTATGTCAAGTATAGCTCTTAGTAATACTAGTAAGACAAGATTGGGTAATTACTTGTCATGGTCTTGATCTTGTTATCCCATTGCATGAATGTGGGGAGTCTTTGTTAGATTCTTAATGATAAAGAACTTAGTAGCCAATCTTACTATGAGACAATCTTTCAGATGAAGTCATGGATTTTAGGTAACCAAAAAAACATTATTTTGCAGACTGCTAATTATATGTATAATGTATCATGTCATGATTAATGAAACAGTGATTTGCTGGAGACTACTGGAAGACTTGTTACTTAAGTGTGTATCAAGTCTAGCTTTTGATACTAATAAGATGAGATTAGATAATCACACGTCATGATCTCGATCTATCATCCCAGGACAGGAACATTCATATAACATTTGTAAGCGTCTGCTAACATTTTATTATTATAAGCTCAGGGGGCCTCATAACTTACATTGAATCGCAGTGTTTTTGAACCAGTTGAGACTTATAAGTTTTTATCTTATATTGGCCTAAAATATTGGATGTAGATGAAACCTGATATTCATTAGCGATCTCTTGATCTGAAAGCCATATTAGAAATAATCTTGTTTGCTTCGGATGCCTGCCTGCTTATCCAGAATTTGAACAATTTTCTTAATTATTGCTTGGAAAGCATGCACTTTTTGCAGCAGCTGAAAATGTTTGTACTGACAACAGGATAGAACAGCATTTTTGTTCCTCTGTTTGCCATCACTATTGCTTATTTTAAGGTCATGGATTTGGGGTGGATGCTTACCCGCATTACCAGTTCAACTTTACCAGGTATCACATGGCAAAACTCTGTTCTTCTGATTTTGAACTCTTTCAAGGCACATTCTCTCTCTCTCTCTCTCTCTCTCTCAGTATTATTATTATTTTCTGGAGGTTTGTATGTGACACTTATGTTGATCAATTTTTTCTCTTACAGGCATGGTTGCTATATCTCTACACTGGTTTGGCTTTGAGAGAAAACATCTTGAGAGTTAATGGAAGTGATATACGTCCATGGTATTTTAGTTTTTCCTAAATCTCCTTTATTTTTAAAAGTGGAGTTTTTTGTATTAGTTAAAAAATTGCACTGTTCAACTTTCCGCGTTAGCAATCTGGTGTTGATATGTGGATAGGTGGAGAAAATGTTGACAAGAAGATCAGATGTGATCTAACTTCATATATCAATAGTTCTATACTTATGGCTTTAGGGATCTTCTTAGTGTCTAAGCTATTCTTTTCCTTCTGTCATCTTTGATATTCATTTAAACCTTGAAGTTTCGATGTGAAGAAACAGCCCATAGTTTAATTTAGTCATGCTTTTACTTATGCAGGTGGATTTATCACCATTATTTTGCCATGGCTATGGCTCTCATCAGTCTAACTTGGGAGATAGACCAAGGGCCTGACTGTGCTAAAAAACAGGTAGCGAATGCATATCAGCATTTCCACCCACATAAAAAGCAAGTGCTCCAACCCACCAAATGTAATAACATGGTCATTGCAGATAGGTGTACAACTATTTCTGAAATGGGCAATAATGCAAGGAGTTGCTATGATGCTTCAGAATAGATACCAAAGGCAAAGACTTTATACACGTATTGCGCTTGGCAAGGTAGTTTTAGCTTGCCTGGGATATTTGATTTCCTTACCACCAACTTCTCCATGTGCTCATTTTACATCTTTTCAAAAAAATTGACTCCTTTGTCGGGTGCCCTACTACATAATAAATACCAAAACTTCTACAACATTTAAATTTGTAAATTGGTTGTCTGTTCGATTTTTTTTACAAGTTATTGTTAATATATTGAAGTTTGTAATCTTTTTGTGTCTTATGTGTGATTTTTAACATGAGTTATTGCCTTCACTCGTGGGCTAGAGGGAAATGGTCCTTCAAATTGATTGAGGTGCAGTATTTTAACATAAGCTGTCAATAATGTTCTGCTATTGCTAAATGTAGGCTAGGAGGATGGATGTTGTTTGGGGAGAAACTGCTGGAGTGGAGGGTCAGCTATTGCTGCTATGCCCTATACTTTTTGTTTTGCAGGTCTGTTTAAGTCCCTTCTTCTCATGTCAATAATCAGACAACTTTAATGCTTGTTTATACTTTGTTGGAAACAACTCCTTGTGCCAGTGATATTTGTAAATCTCTCACTGGACTTTGCAGGCTCATTAAGTGGAGGCCATGAATCTTTTCATAGCCACTCTTGTTGCTTTTCTCGATGGCTATACTTATGATTTCATTACAGCCCGTGTTTTTCCTCAAATACATGACAATTATCCTTTCTGTTTTCAGGGTTTTGAAGCTTATGTTGGGGTTTTGTTGCTTAATACTGCTCTAAATGGATCCAATTTGGATTGGCAGGTAAAAGTAATTGTTTAAACATGACTTGGTGGAACTTTTGCTGCTTTCTTCTTCTTCTTCTTCTTCTTCTTCTTCAATATTGGATATGTCATATGTCGATATCCAAGTTCAGTTTCATTAAAAGTTTTTTCCTACCATTTTGGTATCTTATTCACCTACGTAAATTTATCTACTAATTCAGGTAATTACATGTGGGGTTCTTCTCATAGTCATGGCTGTCGGAAATTTTGCTAACACGGTGCAGACCCTAATAACAAAATCTAGGGTTAAGGCAAAAATCAAGAGAGGTAAAAGCAGGCAAGAACTAAATCAACTGAATCAGGGATCTGATGACAAGAGTTTGTAATTGAGGAAAAACAGCTTGCAATTTGAAGTTTGCTTATTTGTGCAGTTTCTTTTCTCACAGCAGGTTTTTGGCTTTCATGTTTTATGATAGTAAACTTGGATTTTAGAAGTTAGAAATCTATAATTGTCATATGTTATAGGATTTTACACTCACTGTTTGGTTTCCTATAGAGAGAATTACCTATGGTGTTGCGCGCTTGTGCCCTTTATCGAGATTGTTCAAACCCTTAATCGGGCTCGTTTCATCAATACACGTCATGTGCACAGTAGAGACATCAAATTTTATGAGAAAAGAGAAGAGTTCCAAGTGCAAGATATAAATACAACAACAAAAATACAATGACTATATAGAGGGGCTCCATGACTAGCTAAGACTTATTCCAGTTCCAACAAAATCGCCAACCTCCATTATTCAACTGAACACGTAACTAGAGAGAGCACTCAGTAAGAGGCCCATCCTGAGCCAACTGGTGTCATCTCCGGCACAAACAAGTTGGGAGCTGCTGAGCTCGGCCCAAACAGCCCGAGCTTCACCAGCAGGCGCTCGACTAATCCGCCAGCGGCATACGACACACCCGAGACCGAGATCCCGAGAATCAGGAAGGTCATGACTGTTTTAAAGTAAGACTTTGGGGGTCTCTGCACATAGACCTTTCCAACTGTTAGCATAACTATGCAGACTAGAGAAGCTGCTGCTACCATCAAAAGCTTCAGCTGTTTGTCGTCCGACCCACGGAACGAGAAGCCATACAAAACTGGAGGCACCAAGCCGAACATGATGTATGATATTATGACGAGTACAGCATGCAGCGCAAAATTCTGTCTCCGGCCTAGGAGCTGTCTGTAACGATCCGCTTGCTCGGTTATTTGGTTGGAGAGCTGCTCCTCGACACGGTCACATCTTAAATCCCACAGCTGCACAGTTATGCAGAGAATACTTTCGTGAGGGGTCACTATTTTGGGCGATAGATTAGATTGACAATACATATGATCGAGCGTTTGAAGGATTGGACAATACTAGCTCAATCTATCTAAAGGCTATGCTTGATGGAAGAGGCTTTATATAAGGCAATGAATAAATCTACAACTTACATTGTGAGCAATGATAAAAAGACCTCCAATCAGATTTGCAGCTCCCAGAGTCAACACATTCACTGCAAATGACATTGTAGAACAATCAGACCAAGAAAAACATTATAATTATGAACAGAGTCCAGACATGATTCTTTTTTGCAACGGCAGTAACATAGTCCTTTCGAGATTATTGTAAATGAACCAGTAAAGATTGCATGCAGCATACTTACATGTGGTCGCACCACCACCAGCGGCTGATGATACGACGCTAAGGCTAGTCATGGTCTCTGCAAGCCCACCATAAACTATGCTTTTGATCACTTCAACTTTGCGTTCTTCTCTAGCTCTACGTCCTTCGCTATCAGCAGTAGTAGTTTGAGTTCCCGACTGGGATACTACTATAGGAGGGGTTATGCCTTCATCAATACAAGGCAACACAGGTGGATGCGTATCTATAGTTATTCTGGTTTCGTTGCCTGCACCTGCATCAAGATTTGGTGATAATTAACTCGAGAAAAATGAGGACCTCATTCATCTCTCTAAACAGTAACGCGCAATTTAGGCATGTCTATTTGCAACTATTTAATCTACCTTGTGCAGCTGGTGCATCTCCTATATCTGAAGTGATCCCAGTTCTGAGTGGCTTGTCATGATGGAATTCGAACGTCGTTGTAGTGGTCATCTGCTGAGGCACTTCATCAGGGTAGACCTCACCTGTAGGTTCAAAGAGAATGCTACCAATTTCAAACACATTTCGTTGTTTCATCCCAAGATCATACTTGCTAAAGTATGATCTATAGTAAGTTCTGAGGTAGAAACACAGATTTAACCAGAGGTTTTACCGCTATCACTGCTTCTGGAATCGACATTTCTGCTGTCAATGATTGATGTAGTCACAATAGTGGCTGTAACATCTTGCTCGTCGTGAGGAATAGATACCGAAATGTTCAATGTGCCATCCACATCTTCAGCCGTTGAAACTAATGGCGTTGAGAGCTGGACGATGTCCTTATCTAGACTGGTGTGAACTTCTCGGCCAGGTTTTGATTCCATTTGTTGATCTGCGGCTAACACATCGGACTTCATAGCATCTGCCGCACCAGAGGGAGGTAAGTTATTACAGAACTCACCCCAAAAACTAAATTAATTGAACAAGGGTAAGATATCCCCATTTTGAATGGGATCTTCCTCAGATTTCTGTGTGAAAATCAATCAAAAAACAGTACCTACTAACAACGGGAGCTTTAGAACATTGTATAGGTCAGGAAGAGTTAGATCCCGGCCTTCGTGTGTATTAGTTTTCCCAGTAGTTCCCTCAAGTTGTTCAGGAGCACGAGTAGGTGAGCCAGTATCTTGTAAAACTAAAGGTAGACCACTTTCATGAGCAGGGTCAGACGACGGAATGGCTGAGCTAACTTGTTGCACGTTTGTCTCAGAACTACTTCCTGCATGTGAATGAACCGAGTTACAGGAACACGTAAAAGCAATTAGGACGTTGTCTACATAAATAAAGTAGTTATGAAGATGCAAGATAAATATTTTCCATTCTCGATGCCTCGTTGTTTAAGCTAAAAAATGCATATTCGAGCTTCAACCTGCGCAAATCAGCCGTCGTCATCACAAAAAATATATTCAAAGAAGTAAACAAGGAACTAATATATCCTAAGTTCTATTAAAGATCTCGAGACATATGCATTAACAAGACTCAGCTCTCTGCAGGAACAAGGTAAAGAAAGAGACGAAGAAAAAGAGTACCTTTCTCAACGGGTGCTTTCTGCCTATATGGTATAAATATGTCGAACCAGTTCTTTTTTATGCCCGGTGCTTGCTCGTCCTGTGCATTATCTTTCACTCTTTTGCCACCAAATGATGGGAACAATTTGAACCCGTCCCCTGCATTATTTCCCACTCAAATAAGTAGCAAATAGCAATATTATTAGCACAAAATTATCCAAGCAGGAAAAAAAAATGCGTACCAGTTGGAATGAAAATGCTGAAGCATGATAAGCATCTAAATATAGCAGGCCCCCTCTCACGTTCATCTTCATCTATTGTTGGTGTTTGAGCATCGTCATTATCAACTCCCCCTTCTTGATAAACTTGATCCTCGGACGAAACAGCACCTACGGCTGCAGTTCCTGTTTTGGGACGCTTAACCTCCTCATCGGTAATCCTTATCCTGCGCTTTCTTTTGCTAAGAATCACCCTCTTTGTGATACAAGACTTGCAATTGGGACAGTAGAGATCATGTGTGGTTTGCTTCTGTATTACTCTTTCAACGTCTGATTCTGTTATTTCCAGATCATCCTCATTTATCAGCTCTGTTTCTGCAGGTTTGATCTCTTCAGAGGGCTCATAACTCGTTCTACCTTCTTGAAACGAACTAGAAATGCCGTTACTCTCAACCTCTTCCTCGTATTGATTGCTTATCACAGAAGCACCATTGAACTCAATAGCAGGACCTTTCAGGAATGGCTCCCTTATAATATATGTAGATGTAGAATTAACACCTGCAACCAAATCTACGAAACAATGTGAAGTAAACAATATTGTTATATCCAGATCATCCTAATTTACAAGGTCAATTTCTGCACTTTCGATCTCCTTACAAGGCTCGTATCACAACTTGTTTTACCTTCTTCTGATGAACTGTCAGAAGGCCGAAGATTTGAACTAGGAAAGCCGTTCCCCTCAACCTCCTCCTCGTGTGGATTGTTTATTACAGAAGCACCATTGAACTCAATAGCAGGACCTTTCAGGAATGGCTCCCTTATAATATATGTAGATGTAGAATTAACACCTGCAACCAAATCTACGAAACAATGTGAAGTAAACAATATTGTTATATCCAGATCATCCTAATTTACAAGGTCAATTTCTGCACTTTCGATCTCCTTACAAGGCTCGTATCACAACTTGTTTTACCTTCTTCTGATGAACTGTCAGAAGGCCGAAGATTTGAACTAGGAAAGCCGTTCCCCTCAACCTCCTCCTCGTGTGGATTGTTTATTACAGAAGCACCATTGAACTCAATAGCAGGACCTTTCAGGAATGGCTCCCTTATAATATATGTAGATGTAGAATTAACACCTGCAACCAAATCTACGAAACAATGTGAAGTAAACAATATTGTTATATCCAGATCATCCTAATTTACAAGGTCAATTTCTGCACTTTCGATCTCCTTAGAAGGCTCGTATCACAACTTGTTTTACCTTCTTCTGATGAACTGTCAGAAGGCCGAAGATTTGAACTAGGAAAGCCGTTCCCCTCAAGAGAAGAGACGTCATGTTTTGTATGTGCAGGGCGTTCCAAGATTAGCGTCTTACGAACATACGTAGATATAGGATTAACACCTAAGCCTACAAAACAATGAGCAAAACAATTGTAACACGGTCTTACAATTCTGTCCATCAACTTGCAATAGAGGAGTAACAAACGACTAATTTACTGTAAAGAATCCGTTACCACAGAAAAGTTTTCGTGTTATTATCTTTCCCCGTTTCCTTTACAAAAATGTTATTATCATAACTTGTTTTACCTTCTTGAGATGAACTGTCACAAAGCGGAAGATTTGAACTAGGAACATCATTCTCCTCCACCTTTTCCTTGAGTTGATTGTTTACTACAGAAGTACCATTGGACTGAATAGTGGGATCAAGAGATAAGATGTCATGGTTTGTACGTGCAGGACCTTCCACGATTAGCGTCTTACACATATATGTAGATATAGGGTTAACACCTAAACCTACAAAACAATGTGAGCAAACAATTATAAAACAGTACACTTATTAATATGTACTTACAGCAGTGCAGAGAAGTAACAAAGGAATAATTCTGTAAAGAATCAGTTACCATAGACAAAATTTCGTGTTATTATCTTCCCCGTTTCTCTTACAAAACTTAAAAACGTTATAGCAGAGGCCTAGAAGATCATAGGTAAGCACGACGAGATCTACAACTGACTAGCAATTTTAATTTATTCCTTTGGAACTACATACTGGATCGAAGGGCATAGACACTTTGACGTATATGTATCTTAACCAAGATTCTTTGGTATAATTTTGGTATCTACTGACCTTGAGATATAAAATTTAAAGTTTTGACATTGATCAGGTTATGCAACACTCCTCTATGATTTTGAATACGATCAACACAGACACTTCCATTGCCATATGTCCAAGTGCAGATTCGACACTTCCATATTCCTTCATCCAGAAAAACAGAAACAAGTGATTGCAATTGCAACAATTGCAAATAGTGCCTAACATTTATACAAATAAATGAGAAAAACTCTCATCTACAAAGCCAAGCACCTCAACCTTTCTAACTTTTAGGTACATCAGTGCATAGTTAGGGGAAGAGGCTTTTAGCTCTTAGCTGCAGATAGTTTCAACTGACAAAAACAGAATGCTGCAGCTAAGTTAGTGTTCAAGGTTCAGTCTGCTGTCTAAAGGCTCTCGTCGAAGAAACTTAGACGCAACACATTCTAAATCTACCATTATTACTTTACTATAAGAAGCAATCATTCAAATCTACCCGCCTCACCCAAAACCACCAGCTTGCAGTTGCTCTTTCACTATCGTGCTGTTTGCTTTGGATCCATTAACTCGATTATATATTGATCGTTTTCCTGGTTTCCATAGATGCAAGGCATACTTGTGCTGACCAGCTTAAGTGAAACTCATATATCCAAGAATTTAATTCCACAAACAAACTACCTCAACAGAGAATTTTGATAGAAAAACCAATTTTTGGTACAGCCAGATGCATATTTTTGCTCTCAACAACTGCAAACCTGATTCAGATCCCTAAAATCAAGATATAAAGGTTTTCCAACAGGCCACATGCCATAATCTATATATATATATACTGGAAAACAATATAAATAGTGAAGAGGGCCCTTTTACTTTTTTCCACATATTTTACAGACAGGTAGGGTTTTGGAGTGGGGTTAAAGACACAAGAATATCAAGCTACTATTTTAAAATTTTATCTTTTCCAGACACATTCTTCATATATACTCCAATAAAAACAAATAAGGAGCCATGACAAAATACCTTCAACTTTGTCATGGAAAACAAGATTCTCTGAATTGTTCTCGCCATTTGTGGCTTCTGCTTCATTCTCAACAACACTTTCATTCTCCTGTATTTTGTGCTCACCATTAATGGCTTCCGACTCATTTTCAGCCTCCTCCATTTTCTGGTGTTGTCCTTCATTTTGAGACAGAATTGCGTAGTTATTTTTCACAGAGACTCCATTACTCACTCCACCATCAACTTCAACACCATATTTTGCAAACATTTTGCTCTCATTTCTCTTTCTTGTCGATTTTCTCACTAATGGAGTGGTTTCCGCAGCTGCTTCCTCCTCCACCTCTGCCGGCTCCAGCCTCTCTTCTTCCTTTTCCATCTACGCACACACACTGAGAGAGAGAGAGAGAGAGAGAGAGAGAGAGAGATTATCTTTTTCTTTACACAACAAGGCGTTGCCCACGTCTAATTATGGAGAAAAAAAAAGCTGTCAATCCCAGTGCATTGCGTGCGTAGGATACAGACAATCACAATAATATTAGTTTATTACATGCACTATAAATGCAAGAGCTGAAAATAGTTGAATCATGAGAGAAAGAGATTGAATGAGCCTTATCTCTACGAACTAGAGAGTTGACAAAATATTAGTAAAAAAAAAACATTCAATTCTCCCGAAAAAACATTGAGGATTGTGACTGGTCAGAGGTGAGAGTGTACACAAGAAGAGATTCTTGCGCAACCCATAAATATGAACACAATAAATTGAGGAGATTATATTTATTTATGGTATGGAAGTGAGCAGGAAAGGCTGTTTTGAGGGCAACGTGCTTCACTCTTTTGTTTACATATAAAATGTTCAACAAAGGTTAGCTTTTCTTTTGTCTTTTGATCCCAAGTGGTTACCCAAGAATTTTGAAAAGATGTTTTTATGACCAATTATTAAATGAGAAATTTATTATTTTAATAATATTTATTAATATAAATAAAAAAATATGATCAATGACGTTTATATAAAATTTAAGGTGAAAAGTTATACATAAATTATACTCATTTAGAACTTTGCTACTCTTATATAGAGTATTAGTGCATCTTTTACTAATGGTCGATCACTGATACTCGATTACTTGACTTGCAGTGGTTGAATATGTCGAGCATTGATGCATTTATTGCTAATGTTTAAAATATTCGATTTATATTGGTCGAGCATGCCGAACAAAGTTCACGATTTAAATAATATAGAATAATGAGATCAAGTTTTAAAAGGAATTTTGCTTTCACACTAAATATGAATAGTGTTTGTTATTATTTCTATAATAAGTATTTTGATTTTGAAGTTAACCTTAAAAGTTGAAGCTTGTGAGGAAATTATACACCGTAGCTATACATGAAATAATTAATTAATAATTTATAATTAAAAGTTAAATACTAAAAAATTATTAATTCTAAGTGGACATAACCAATCGTTAACTATTAATTTTATAATTAAACTTTATAAGAGATTGGGATTGAAGAAGGATAAAATAAAATAAGAACTAAAAAGAGATGTGATATAAATGATCTCACATGGGTCTCTCGTGTGGTAAGAACAGATGTCTCATTTTCTTTAACATGACAATTAACTTGGATTTGAGTTGACGGAATAGAAGATGGATAAATTGGGGACACAATTTTTTTTTTTTAGTATATTATATAAAAAAAATTAAAGATTGTACTACAGTGAACTCGAATCCAAGACTTTAGATCTTGAACATTAATCATTTATCGCTAGACCAACGCACGCACACAATTGAGAAAGACTTTTATTTCAGTTTTTGGTTGTTCCCCTCATATACAAAGAAGGCTTACATCCATTTGATTTCAGTATAACTTTGGATGTGGTTTTTATTTTTATTTTTATTTATTTAATATTATTGATTTATCAAAAATAAAAATTGGATGTGATTTTTCATACCAGTGAATCAAAATTCGATGTGATTTTTCATGCCAGTGAGTCATGAATGGGGGGGCGGAAACAATAGAAAAGAACTCCATGTGTACCAATGTCCAAATCTAGGAATTGCTCATTTACAATCGCAAAGAGAAAAAGGGAAATGGGGGTGTGGTTATATTTTTACACATGAGTGAAGTTTACTCAATGTAAACATTCGAGTATAATAATTAGGAGTTACTTTCGTTACAAGAATTTTTTTTTTTTAGAAATTGTTAATTTAGACCACACGAGGAAAAATAAATAAATATAAACATATATATATATATATATATATATATATATATATATATATATATATAATTGAGTTGAATTTTGAAATAATTATATAAAATAGTGAAAATTAATAATTGTCTCTTAAACATAATTTTAATAAATTATACTATATAGTTAAAATTCAGTATTTTGAATGGAGTTACTCTCATTTTTTTCATGATTATACGTAAGAAAACACAACGTCTCTATTTTCCTTACTGTCGCATTCCCTCTCTTTCAAATCATAATCCTCTCGTCGCGCTGTTAAATTTTTTCCTTCGACGCACAACCACCGATCAACTATCATCTACTCCGGTCATTTTTTTTTTAAATATCTCTCTATTCCCAACGAGCCCCTCTTTTTTTATTTTTGTCATTGTCGTCGTCAACATCCTCTTCTCTAGAATCCAGTGAAATATGAGTTTCAGGAGTTCCAGATCTACGAGAATTATAAGATGCAAATCCAGATTTAAGAATATCTAAAACGAAATGGTACGAATGAATTTCGTACCATTTGTTCCAAGATCTATCGCGCCAAGCGGAAGAGATGGAAGAGGCCAATACGCCCACTTGCTGCGACCATTTTGTCTGTACCAAGACTGTCAGGGCAATGGTTAGAATGATTGATGCAAATCGAACCATTAGCACCATTCGTATCATTCGCCCTAGATCTGTCCCGCTATTTCGAGGAACAAGTGGTACCAAAAAATGAATTTGTTCCATCCATGCCGAGTGCAGAAAGAGAGACGTATTAGGGTGAAGAAGACAACAATCTTAAGCCTTTTCCAATACATCACTGCCTCTCCCGCACAACACTTTTCTCCAGTGCAAGAAAGTGAAGTAAATGATGAAAACTTAAGGTTTAGTTTAGGGATTTACTTATATTTTGTGTTAGTTGTGAGATTTGTAAGTTTTCGTGTTGATTTGATCATATGATTTATATTTGTATTGTTTGAAAAATAAAGAAAATGAACAAGTATTGATTCAAATTTTGTTCACCAATTATACTTAGATTTGTTGGAATAAACTGCGGGTCTGTAGTTTTGTTATTGCACCATTTTTGTGGGACTAATGGTACGAAATGACATATTCGTACCATTCGTCTCAAGTGTTAGAGCGACAAACCTTGAGACGAATGATGCGAAATGACATATTCGTACTAGTCGTGTCAAACACTTGGCGCGACAAACCTTGGGATGAATGGTACAAAATTACATATTTGCCATATTCGTGCTGAGTGTTGGTACAAACTGTAAGGCTATAATTTTTGTTGAAATAAATTACGCCATTTTTGTAGGACGAATGACACGAATATGTATATGTCATTTCATACTATTCGTCCCAAGTGCTATGGAATGGCCTATTCGTGCCAACACTTGTGCGACATACCTTGGCACAAATAGGTTATTTCGTACCTTTCGTCCCAACATTTAGCACGACAACTCTTTGAACAAATGGTACGAATATGTCATTTTGTACCATTCGTGCCAACACTTGGCGTGACAAACCATGGAACGAGTGGTACGAAATGGCATATTAGTGTTATTTGTCCCAGGTTATGACGCGACAGACATTGGGACAGATGATATGAATCAATAGAAAATAACATAAATTTGAAATAGTATTTTATTCATATCTTCATTTTACAACAAATCCAATAGCAAATACAAGTACAAATCTCACAAATAAAACGAAATCTCGCAAATCCAACTAAATGCCTGAATTAAATCTATAATGATTTCGAATAGATACCACATTATGGGAAAGGCTGGAGATTGGTTTCCTCAGCACCGCATAGAATATTTGTCGGTACACTTGGTATGAAATTACATATTTTGTATCATTTGTGTCGTGCATATGAGCGACAGATCTATGAACGAATAGAATGGACGGTGCTAACAAGTGCGTTGGCCTTCCATTCTTCCGGCTGACACAACATATTTTTGTACAGATGATACTAATTCGTTCAATTCGTACCATTTCGTCTCAGATCTGAATTTGTATCTCATAACTCTCGTAGATCTACAATTTCTGGAAGTCATAGATCTCTGGAGAAAAAAGTTGTTCACGACGGCGTATGGGTGGCTAAGAAAATGAGTCGTTAGAGAGAGAGCAGTTCGTCGGAAATAAAGAGAAAAAGAAACTCGTTGGAGATATACCCCCCCTCCCTACACACACTATATATATCAGGTGTAGTTCTATTGAAAATTTTATTTTTAGTGAGAAATGAAAATAATGAACAAATCAATAAATTCTACGAATAAATCAATATAATTAATGAACAAACTTATCTATAAATTTTGCCACGTCCAGGATTCGAACCTTGACCAAAATGCTTGTTCATAAAAATTATTAACTTATTCATCAAAATTACTAACTTGTTCGCGAGTAATCTGACGAATTCTCAATTTTCAATACATTTATCATTCTCAACGTGTGTAGAGAGAGAGAGAGAGATAGAAATGAAAATTACCAAATGTAAATGACTAAATGTGTGAGAAATAAGAATGAATCTGAAATATGAGATTTAAATCCCATAACTAATTATTTATCTTGGAGGGGGCAAAAATTTCATATGAATTTTAAATTTTGGACGGGGCAAAAATTTCACAATACTAATTGAATACACTGTTCGTACATTATAATCAACTTATTCTTGTAAATTTATATTAGCTTATTTTATATTTTTCTTTTTCATGAAAGATAACGATGAGTTTCAAATCTACTAGAGCAAGAGAGCAATTCGTAAGAGATTTAAGATCTGTGAGAGAGAGTGAGAAACAAAAAAAAACTAAGCATCGATTAAAAAAGGGCAGGAATAATTTCATTCGAAACACTAAAAATTGACTTTAGTTTTATTAAAATAATGTTGGATGAATTGATTTTCTACCATAGTCAATAGATACTTCACACTAGAAACACGGTATAAATATAATAAATATAATTTGTGGATGAAATTTCGTGCACTTTTCAATGTGAAAACAGTAAGGGAAATTATTAAGATACACCAACTTTCTAGTTTCTACTACCTAATTAACTATATAAGTAGGCTATAAATGTTGCAATTAATAATGTTAGGAACTCGAAATTAACTCGCAATAGTACAATTATTGTTATCAATAGGAGTATTTTATATGATTTTCTTTATAGCACTGACATATCAATATAATAATTGGATTTTATTGAGAAAAATCTAAAACCTAAACAAGCAACACATTTGTGAAAAGATGTTTCCTCGTCCCAAAAGATGTTAGAATTATTTGTACTAGAGTAATGAGTAATGTAATACGCAATTCTACTATGTTTACAATAAGTCCAAATATATTAATAAGATTAGCATTTGTCCTCGTATAATATACAAAAAATATTTTTATATTTTTATGTAGAAAATAAATACTAACTTAGTTATCACATCACACAGACAAGCTCTCTTTAAGAGAGCAAACATTTATCAACTTAAGACAATAATTGAACTTGACTGCTGGTAATGATTTGGTTAACATATCAGCAGCATTGTTCTCAGTCCCCACTTTAACAACCTTTACAGTGCCCTTTTCAATAATATCTCTCACAAAATGTAACTTCACATCTATGTGCTTAGTGCGTTCATGAAATGCTTGGTGTTTTGCAAGATGAATGGCACTTTGACTGTCACAAAGTATAGAGACTGATTCCTGCTGAAAACCAAACTCTTGAATCATCCCTTTGAGCCAAACACTTTCTTTTATTGCCTCAGTTAAAGCTATATATTCTGCTTCTGTAGTTGAGAGTGCTACAACAGATTGGAGCATTGACTTCCAACTAATGGCTGAACCAAACATTGTAAACACATAACCAGTTTGAGATTTTCTTGTATCAATACTGATAGCATAATCAGAGTCTACAAATCCAGCCAACACCTCACCACCTATAGCAGAAACTTGCTTGAACACAATCCCAACATCAGGAGTTGATTTTAAGTATCTGAGTATAACTTTCAAAGCTTCCCAGTGAGCTTTACCCGGATTTGCCATAAACCTACTAGTGACACTAATAGAGTGGGCTAAATCTGGCCTTGTACAGATCATAGAGTACATAATACTCCCCACAACATTGGCATAAGGAACTTACTCATCTCCTGTTCTTCTTCCTTAGTACTTGGTTTCTGCTTTTCATCAAGTTTAATATGTTGAGCTAGTGGAACACTTACTGTCTTTGTCTCATTCATATTGAACTTCCTGAGTACCTTGTGAATATAGTCAGACTGAAGAAGCATTAACTCACCCTTTTCCTTGTTTCTCTTAATATCCATTCCCAAGATTCTTCTAGCCTCCCCAAGATCTTTCATGTCAAATTCTGCACTTAAAGCTTGCTTCACTTCAACAATCTCTGTTAATGACTTACTAGCAACTAACATATCATCCACATATAGCAATAAAAACACTAGACCTCCATCTTTACCCTTTTTCTGATACACACACTTATCATAAAGAGATCTGCAGAAACCAATACTTAACATGAATTCATCAAACCTTTTATTCCACTGCCTCGGGCTCTGTTTCAAACCATAAAGTGATTTCTTTAACAGGCAAACCTGAGACTCTAAACCTTTAACAATAAAGCCCTCAGGCTGATTCATGTATATTGTTTCATCTAGTTCTCCATTCAGGAATGTTGTTTTAACATCTAACTGATGCAGTTCTAATCCTAATTGATTAACTAAAGACAGCAAAATCCTAATAGAAGTATGTCTTACAACAGGAGAGTAAATTTCAGTAAAGTCTATACCTTCTTGTTGTGTAAATCCCCTGGCTACTAGTCTAGCTTTATACCTTACCATTTCAGTGTTTCCAACTACCTCCACCTTCCTTTTGTAAATCCATTTACAGCTAACACACTTCTGTGTTTTTACTCTTGGTACTAATTTCCAGGTCTTATTCTTCATTAAAGACTCAATCTCTTCCTCCATTGCTTTAATCCATTGTTTACTATCCTTACAACTGACTGTTTCCTTGTAGTTCTTTGGCTCCTGGTAAGCAATCTTTTCAGCAATGTTGAGAGCATAAGAGACTTGTTCAGCATGAGCAAATCTAGCTGGTGGCCTGATCTCTCTTCTGACCCTATCTCTTGCCAAGTGATAGTCACTCAAACTATCCACATAAGTGTCTTGATACTCTGATTCTTCCTCTTTTATACAATCATCATCAGTAATTTCTTTTTGAGTTTCAGAATCAGCAGATCTGGTAGTGGACTCCACCTCAAGTTCAGCATTTGACAACTCTTTCTTATATGGCATGACATCTTCTTTAAAAATGACATCTCTACTTACAAGAGCCTTTTCCCTTTCCTGACTCTATACACCATAATTTGTAACCCTTCACACCAGTGGGATATCCAATCATAATACATTTCAGAGCTCTAGGTTCTAGCTTGTCTTGCCTTGTGTGAGCATAAGCAAGACAACCGAATGCTCTTAAATGAGAATAACCTCCTGACCTGCCATTCCACATTTCTTCTGGAGTTTTCAAATTAATAGCAGTAGAATGACACCTATTAACTAAATAGGCTGCTGTAGTAACTGCTTCTCCCCAAAACCTTGCAGGCAGTCCAGAGCTACTCAGCATACACCTTACTCTCTCAAGTAAGGTCCTATTCATCCTTTCTACTACCCCATTCTGTTGTGGATTCCCTGGTACAGTAAGATGCCTGGTGAAACGAGAAATAATACTGTGAATGAAAGCAGTAAACGACACTGGATTTACGTGGTTCGGTCGAGAAGACCTACGTCCACGGGGTGTGGGGGTTTTTTCACTATAATCGAGAGAGTTACAATTTACAAGAGATGAATGAATAATGAGATGATCCTCCCTTAACCCACTACTAAGTCTCTATTTATAAGCATGTAAATAAGCCCTAGGGCCTCAAGCCCATTTACTAAGATAATTGGGCTTAAGCCCCTTTAATACATTGACCTTGGTCTGAATCGCCTATGCTTGCTTGACTACGCCGGAAGCTCTATTATTTCTTTTATTATCCCAAATCTTCAATTAAACCTGCACTGGTTAGCTTAATAATAATAATACTAATCATAAGCATAAATAGAAATGTTCCCATTATATAGTGCACAGCGCTGGTGCATATTTCAGTCCTCATCAATGCCTTTTGATTCCTTTAGCTTTGCAAAATTCACTGAACTTTTCAGATATAAACTCAAGGCCATTTTCAGTTCTTAGGTGTTTAATCCTGCAATCTTTTTCATTTTCTACTTCACTGCACCATTGAACAAACTTGTCATATGCATCAGATTTATGTTTAAGAATGTACACCCATACCTTTCTGGAATAATCATCTATGAGGGAGATGAAATAACTTCCTCCACCTATAGTGGTAGTCTTTGAAGGACCCCACAAATCACAGTGGATGTATTGTAATGGAGCAGTGGAAAGATGTTTACCAACAGGATACACTAACTTCTTACTTTTGCTTAAAATGCATGATTCACAGTTATTAATACTAACTTCATGTTTAACATCAATAAACCCCTGCTTCTTAAGCTCTAATAAGCCTTTTTCACTAACATGACCTAACCTTGAGTGCCATAACAAGGATTCAAAAGTTGAAACATGCTCAGTTTCTCCTATTACAGTGGATCCCAACAGATGATATAGGCTATTCTTCCTTACACCTTTCATAATGATTTTATCATTTTTAACAACATGCAAACTGAGGTTTTAAGATTTAAACTCATAACCTTTTGATTGCAGAGAGCCTAAAGATATTAAATTTCTCTTTAAACTAGGAATATACCTGACCTCAGTTAGTAGCCTTAGTGAACCATCATGGAGTTTCAGCTTGACTGATCATATCCCCTTCACAGGGCAGACTTCATCATTGCCAAGAATTACTGAGCCAAGCCTTTTTTCCTGCAAATCAACAAACCAAGATTTAGTTGGACACATATGAAAAGAACAACCAGAATCTAGTATCCACTCAGTTTCATTTGAGCTTGAAATTATATTCAAGGCTTCTGCTTCTTGATATTGCTCAGCAACATCAGCAGTGTCTGGAGTGGATGATTTATGTGCTTGCTTATTCTTCCAACTGAAGCAATCTTTTCTGATGTGGCCTGGTTTTTGACAGTAGTGACACTTTCTGGTCTCCTTTCCATCTTCATCTTTGGACTTTGATTGAGGCCCTGACTTTGCTTTCTCTTTCCATGGTTTCTTGGTTTTTCCTTTATGAGATTTGCCTTTGACATTCAAGCTTTCATTTGGTGCTTCTGACTTTGAATCTGCAGCTCTTTGAAGTTCTTTAGACTTCAAGGCATTGATCACTTCATCCAGAGTGATTGAAGTTTCTCTGCCATATAGCATGGCATCTTTCAGATTGTCATAGGACTTAGGCAAAGCATTCAGCAGTAAGATTGCCTTGTCTTCATCTTCCAGCTTCACATCTATATCAGCTAAATCATCAAGAGTTTTATTAAACTCATCTAGTTGGTCAAGAATCCCTTTATCCTCTGTGATCTTATATGAGTAGAGTCTCCTTTTCATGTACAGCCGATTTGCAAGAGATTTTGTCATGTACAAACTCTCCAATCTTTCCCAAACTCCTTGTGCAGTATCTTCCCTTGCAACCTCTCTCAATACCTTGTCTCCAAGACAAAGTATAATTGCACTGTGGGCTTTCTGCAGCATTTCTTGGTATTGTTCACTTTCTTCACCTTCCTTCTTGGGAGTTTTACTTGGCTTTAAGGCCCCAAGCAACCCCTGCTGAGTCAGAATGGCCTTCATCTTGAGTCACCACAAAGCAAAATCGTTTTTTCCAGTAAACTTTTCGGTTTCAAATTTTGCCATCGCCATTGATGGTAAAATTCACAGACTAAAGACAAGTCTGCTGTGAGCTTCTTGATCTGAATTTTGAGATTGTGAAATTGCCGATCCTCTTCGCCGTGAAGAACGGTTTCCCACAGACGGCGCCACTTGTTGCGCAGCAGCTTCCAAAACACACGAACACAGATCGCAGCAATGGAACAGTAGCTACACCTTACTCAATATTCTCTCAATACAAAACTCACTCAATTTGTAAAGCTATAAAACAGAAATGTAAAGAGACTCAGGAATTACGTGGTTCGATCTGTATAGATCTACATCCACGGACACACAACCAAGAATTTCCACTATGAACAAGAAGAAGAGATTACAGACTCCACACTCAGCAACAAGACCAAGAAAACACAGTCTAACAAGCTAACTTCAAAGCTACTGCATATACACTTCTTGACCTCTATTCAGCTGAGAAAACTCTTAAACCTATTCTCTTATCTTCAGAGAATATATATACAAGAATTGAGAGAAAACTAATAAGAAACTTGAACGAGAAGTAAAGCTGAAGTTGGCTCGATTGAACTGAATTCTGTTGTAACAGAATTTCTTCTTTCTTGCTTTCTTTTCTGTTAACTCCTTGCACTTCTCATATTTGCTCCCAAGTCCTTCATCTATGTAGTCATCAAATAACAAGTGGAATATGAATCTCACTTTTATTATGACTGAATTGTGTGAGATACACTTATAAAAAAAATGAGTACTCATTTGGTGGATGAACCAAAAAGAAAAAATGGATACTCATTTGACGGACGAAGAAAATATTAAATAAGGATAAATATAAAGAATGTCATAATTATACTCTTAAATTTTAAAATGTGACACTTATTAATAAACAAATAAATATTAAAATATGACACTTGATAAAGAACGGATAGAGTGTATTAATGTTAGACATAATTAGTTAGTTTCTTTCAATTATTGGAACAATAGTATTTAAAACTATAAGTGCATAATTGAAATATTTAAATATGTATGTATTACAATATAGTATGTACAAATTACAATTCAAATCATTATCTTTTTCAATTGATAATCGACTCAAGATAAAGTTCCACAAATACATTTCGACTACATAAATAAATAAATAATTTCTTTAATTTATCGTGAGATTCTAATTTCTAGATACATGTGGATAGTCGTTCAGTCTTTTAACGATTGAAAATTCGATCGTTATAAATACCGGTTTGGTCGTAATTTTTCATTATTTAAAATTTTTAATGGTTGAGTTTTTTAATTTAATGACCTAAAGTTCGATGGTTAAAAAAAAATTCTATTTCAATTGTAGCAACCTCGCTTTGCCTCATGAGTCTTTCTAATATATTTTGTACTCAATAGCATACGTCTTGATAAACTTTCCAGTTGGTCACCCATAATTGAACTGCTCTAGGTAAAAAACGATTAACCTTGAAGTTTCTTTCAAGTAGTCACAAATATAAAAGATGGATATTATTGATATAATTAGCACCTAGCAATTCATTTAAACTCCTCTTTAATATGCAGTCTCATTCATGCATACCCTTAAAATATACCGAGAATGATATATAAACTTGTGGTACCGACAGAAGAGTGATGACAGAAATAACAATCAATTTTTAAATAATAATAAAATTAAAAAAGTTAATATTATCGTTATTTTTTAAAAAACTGTTGGGGGTCCCGGAGGGTTGACTGGACAGGTGTATGAGGGGGGGGAATACACATGTAGGCTATTTTTCGCAAATCAAAACAAACTTAACCAGATTTCAGTTGAAAATAAGTTGTAGACTGATACTGAAAAGTCTTCAATAATTTGACATCAGTTGAGCACTGGGCTTAACTGATATCCACGTAAGGCTTCAGTCTATAGTTTGTGAAACAGAGTAGAGTTATTAATTTCCCTGACTATCAGTTGAGTCGTCAGTAGGATTAATAACTCGACAGCGAAAATTAAACTTAACGCGAATAGCCTTTAGAAAAGGTTTGTCACTTATAAAATCCTTAGTTACACTTTTCAGTTAGTCTAGTTCAGTTGAAAATAGTTTAAGCACATACAAAGGAATAACTGAAAGCAGATAAAGAACACAATGATTTTTACGTGGTTCGGAAACAACTTTCCTACTCCACGGCCAGATGATTAGTCTGACAAACACTCTTGGCTAATGCTTCAAGGTGCACAGCAAACCCACCAACCCACTCTGAATAGGATTTTTCTCTGACACTTAGCACGCCCTGACACTCTCGTGCCTAATCAGCGCCTCGCTAATGTCTTTGGAGACAAAACCCTTGGTCTGAACTCTCTCTTGGCTTACCAGGTGCTAGGGTAACCAAACTGTTTAGTTTTCTGGTACTAAACAACCACTCAAACACTCTTTTCTCTCGGTTGAAAATGAGTTTGGACTCTTCCAACTAAGACTACTGAGAACAGGCTCTCATGTAATTTATACTAGGCTTAAGATAAAACAAGAAGTGCCTAGTTTACTAAGAGAGTTTAGATAATCAGCTAGACTGATTTTACAACGATGAATTACTCTCTTCTTCGATTCGAAATCTATCTATAAAAATGCTGGCTCTTGAATTCGACAGAGCTTCAGCGTATGTCTTCGAATCGGTGAAGATTACAGACGTTTCTCAAGCTCTATTTATAGGCGATATCTTGAATAGATCCATTGGAGAGATGATCTTCAGGATTTTTGTCGTTGTGAGAGGATGTCACTTCTTGGGCTGAGGTGGCAATCTTCAGATACTCCATGTAGTAAACATTTGAATTGTCTTGTCCTTGGAGTGGTTGTTTCTGCATATTTACACGCAAGGGGAAGCTTTAATACTTACAAGGACGATCTTCAAATCTTCGGCATTTAATGATGTTGTACTTGAGCATTTAATGCGGCGTGTCTGATACTCTTCACTTTAGTTAGATGCAGAATGTCGACTGGTGCTTGACTTAAGCTTTAGTTCGATGCTGATATTGTATTGCATGAAGATCTTCGACAGGTGACTGATGACTTCAGTTAGGATGCGTCCTTCTGTTTGTCCAGTTCAATATGCTTCAATTGTGCTGCCTTCGATCTTCAGTCTTTGCCGCTCCAATCGAAACTAGTGAGGACTAAAAACACTTAAGTCCATAAGAGAAATAAAAGAGAATAGAAGCATTCTAATGGTTTTGGTATCATCAAAATTAGGACAAGGGTATATCAATTATTTCCCAACAAAAACAATAATATTATCATTAAAAATGTTTACAAAATTATCCCCGATTTTAAAATAATAATAATATAAAAATTAGTAAAAAATAAAAAGATTAATATTAACGACCAAATAAATGATTGATTTTAAAAAATACTACAATATTAACGATCGAATTTTTGGTCGTTAAAAAAATAAAAAATACAACCCCCGTCCATGTTACTGGAGATATGTCTCTTATGGATAAGGCTACAACAAAGAGATGAAGAGTTAGAAGAGGAAAGAGAGAAAACGATTGATAGGGAAGAGTTAGAAGAGAAGAGAGAGGAGAGGAGAGGATAGATAAAACAAGATAAGAGAGTGGAGAAAAAGAGAACCAGAAAGATAGATATTATTAAGATACGTTTCATTAAAAGAATTGGAAAAGAAACCTAAAAATTCTTGAGAGCACAAGAAAGCAGATTAAGGGTCAAACCTCATTAAAACTATCATCACAGGAAGACTGATCTACCTTAGACATATTATACTTCCCTACTTAAAGAAAACCTAATGGAAAAAAAATTTAAGAGAAAAAAAGAATGTCAGTTTATGAGCAAACCAACAAAAACGGCAAGGAAGAAAGAACCAAAAAATGGTAAGCGGCATGAAGAGAATAGGTGGCAAGTATAGAGCTTCGGACTAACCATCACCCTATAAGTGCCGCTATTCCAACCAATACCCAAAAGAGCTGGTAAGGAACGATAGGAAGCTCCGGACTAACCATCGCCTCCCAAAGAATCTTACCATAAACCGAACAACATAATAGAAGAACAAGAGAAAACCACATCAAACATACATAAGAAAGAACATAGATTCTCGAAAGATGATAAACATCACTCCCCCACCACACAAACATACCAATGTGCGTGGGTGCAATCCGCCAAATGCAGCACAGATTGAATGAGAATCAGAACCAACAGAACCAGTCCCCTCAAAATTCAGCCTCGAGCACACCTGAAAACTATATACATTTAGATAGTAAAATTAAAATGTATACATTTTGATAGTAAAATTAAAAATCATAAAAAATACTTCCTTCGTCCCAAAGAAAGCGGTGTGTATTCCATTTTGAGCCGTCCCAACGAAAGTGGTGCATTTTATTTTTTGGTAATAATTTTACACTACAAATAATGTGGTCCCATATACCTTTACACATTTTTACACTACAATCTTATTTTCCTTAAATCTCGTGCCGAAAAGAAGCGCACCGTTTTCGTTGGGACTGGGGAAATATATATTTTTTGTTCCATAAGAATGTATCACTTGAGGACGAAATTTTAAAAAATATTTGATAGATAATAATGCATTGAGTGAAAGTAAAATCATACTATTTCATAATAGACGTGATATATTCTTATGAGACGAAGAGAGTATCACATTTATAGCGCATAAAATTACAAATTTACCACTCTTCCTTTTTTGTGAGAATGGAAGTCTTTCCACTCTATTCTCACTTATATACAAACAAAAATTAACAGTATTTCCACTCCCTTTCTCATTATTTTTGTAGTTACAGCCTATAAGTAGTGTCAGTAGCGACTCTAGCTACACTTTATGAAAGAAATAAATTACTGAATAGTACGTAACAGTGAAAATATTTATGTTGGAAGTATCTCGAATATATAAAAGAGAGGACGGGTCATATTAACTTATATTAACTCTAACTACTATATAGAGGTGTTTCCCCATACATATGAAAGTTTTCATTATGTACCAATTACTCACTCCGTCCCACTATACGTGAGACTTTTTTTTTAACACGAAAATTATGAAAAATGTATTTTGTTTGTAGGTGAAAAAGTGAAAATATATTTAAAGGGTAAAATCTTGATCAAAAAAGGAAAAAGTCTCACTTACAATAAGACGTTTTAAATAGAAATAGTCTCAGATATAGTGGAACGGAGGGAGCATATTATTCAAAGTACATAGTAAATATTTGTGTGGTGAAAGATGAAATGGATTTTTGCTTGAAAAGCGTCACGTTTTTCACGAGAAAGGAAGGGATAGAGCCGTCTCCGTCTCTGGTTGGTACACCAGCTTTACAATTTGTACGCTTCAGGTTTGAGTTCGTCAACTAAATGATTTTTTAGATAAATTAATTAGCCGTATTCACAATAATTTCTCCACCACCTACAGCCCCACTTCGTATATTACAAGGCTTCAACTTCCGCTTCACTATAAAATTGAATCATTATATTTTTATAATATTTTATTTCACTAGCGTTTGCTTCCCATACAAGCGTGAAAAATATTTTTATATTTCTATATTTATATAAAATTGATATCAATTCAATTATTATATTTATAAATATAATGTAAAAATAATTTTAACTGAATATATTTGAACTGAATATTGAAACAAAAAAAAATTAAAAAAATAAAGAAGAATGATCAATAATAAAAATTGATATTGTGAAAAAATAAAAGAAAAGTTAAAAATGAAAATAAAATTAAATAAATGAAAAATAGATTTATTCAAAAAAAGATAAGAGGGAAGAGAGAGAATTTTTTAAAATTTTAATTTTAAAATAAGTATAAATTTTACATTTTAAATCAAATATTCACATATAATATATCAAACTAATGCTCTTATCACTATCTTTTATCACTATCTTTAATTTGATATGCATATTAAATATTTTATAATTAGTTGAATTTCAAAATTTTAGAAAGAAATAAAATAAAATATAAAAAGATAAAGAAAAAAATATATAATTTTTAAATAAACCTTCAATTTTATTAAACTACAAAATTACCATTTAATTTTAAAATCAAATTGAGATTAATTTTAAATTTAAAGTTTGACTTTTTAGTATGAATGAGCACTCCCAGCAGAAATCCCAAAATTATGCTCCTATATTTCTCCCTAAAGCTTTCCTATTTAATTTTAGGATCTCGATTTTATAAATGCATACACCAGATCTCCTATTTTCTACATAAAAATAATAATTATGTGTGGGCCCTACTAATTATAAGCTTAAAATAAATTTAGGGTGGATGTAAATTTAAGATTGAATTTAAGTAGGTGTAAAAATTTTTGTGGGCACCATCCAATTTAGGGGATCTGCTGGATGCATTTTTTTATCTCATTTTCAATTGTTTTAGCCTAAATTTAGAGTTAGTGATGCATTTAGGTGATCTGCTTTTTTTTTTGATCGGGGAAAAAATTTTATTCATGAAAGAAAAAAGGGGACGGCACCAGAGGTGCCGAAATCCAACAGAGAAACACACAGACCAGCACAAGTCGCTCATCACATAAACAAAAGCAGCCCTCCCTCAAACTAAGGAAACCCGAAGAGAACAGAGGGGAAGAGCAGCAGAAAAACCAACAAAACCAGCACCACCGCCAAGCTCATTTAACCAGCGAATCCACCAAACGTTCCTGCTTGAAAGGGGCAATCCCACCGCACAAACTGCATCACCATGCCTCCTATGGCAAGATACAGTCCGCCACCGAGAAGCTCTTAGAGCACCAGAGGTCAAAACTCACACCAACATCAACCACCTTAAAAATTTTAGCCCAACTCCAAACTCTACCCTTCACCTCTAAAACCAATCTATCAACATCCCAAACAATACCTTCAAATCTACTCTTGTTTCTTTTTTCCCACATGAGCCAAATGGTAACAGCCCAAAGCATTTGTAGGAACTTACGGCACTTCTTCCCTCTTCCAAGGTAACAGAAAGTCGAAAAATGCATCACCACGGTCCTCGGTCGAACAGTAGAAACACCAATCCAATTTTGAATGTTGTTCCAGATCATCTCAGCTTTCGGGCAGCAAAGGAAGAGATGGTCCACCGTTTCTTCCGTTAAGATGCAAGCATTGCACCACGTCTCTTCCACATCCAGCTTCATGTTTCTCCTGAGGAGGTTGTCGCATGTTGCAAGCCTATTTTTCAAACATCTCCACGCCGTGACTCTAACCTTGTGTGGAGCCGCTACCTTCCAGATCTTCGCAAGCACATCTTTCGAGCTAACAATTGTTGAGTCCTCCGACTCCATTGCAGCGATGGCAGCATAGGCGGATTTGGTCGTATAGCTCCCATCTTTATTAGCATTCCACCGCCATCTATCCTCCGAGTCTTGCTGCAGCACCACACCTGAAATAAGCATCGATAAATCATTAAGCAAACCTCTCTCCCATTCGAACAATTGTCTTCTCCACTTAAACTCCCAAACCCACTTCCCTTCAACCCACTTCCCCGACTGCTCTATTGACACCTCTCTATCAGTACACAACCGGAAAAGCCTCGGGAAAACATACCTAAGAGGTTTAGTCCCCACCCATCTATCACCCCAGAAACTAGTGTCCCTCCCATTACCAACACACCGCGATAAATTTTGTAGAAACCAACCCCCATTCGCACTCCCTCCCAACCTGAGAATCTTCGGCCACCACCCCCCACCCAAACCCGGACAGCCCAGCCCCTCCTCCCCCCAAAAAACCTCACCATGAACTGACCTCACCACCTTAGCCCACAGAGCCTCTTTTCCATCCAAGTATCTCCAAACCCACTTACAGACAAGAGCCGAACTGAACCATTCAAGGTTCCTAAACCCCAGCCCTCCTTCACTCTTACCCGAACAGAGGACATCCCATTTAATCCACGCAATAGCCCCCGAGTTCCCCCTGCCCCCACCCCACAAGAACTTGATGAAAACAGAGTTAAGGCTTCTCACGACCGCTTTTGGAACACAAGAGAACGAGAGCTGAAAAATAGGTATTGCTTGCAAGACAGCTTTGATCAGGGTGATACGGCCTGCCAAAGAGAGTTTCTTCTTCTCCCATCCGCCAATTTTCCTTCGCACTTTTTCGACAACGCGATTCCAATCAATAACACTATTGCTACGACCTCCGACCATGACCCCAAGATATTTGAGCGGTAGAGCAGACACTTTGCAGTTAAGCACCTCCGCCATTCGTTGCACCTTTGCATCATCCACCCCCAAACTATAAAGACTGCTCTTGTTAAAGTTAACTCTTAAACCCGAGACAAAATGGAACAGAATAAGGAGATTTTTAACCACTGTAGCATTCTTTTCATTCTCGTCAAGGGTAAAAATTGTATCGTCTGCATATTGCAAGTGAGAAATGCAGATCTTATCCTTACCAATAACCGCCGGAGTCAGCCAATGTTTAGCCAAAGATCTCTCAATCAGCGCATGAAGACCTTCCGCCGCAATGAGAAAAAGGAAAGGAGACATCGGGTCTCCCTGCCTCAACCCTCTTTCCAATTTAAATTCTCCAGGTGGTGACCCGTTCACTAAGACGTTGGCGGTAGCCGTCGAAACGCATCCCATAATCCACTTCCGCCAAAGGGGGTCAAAGTTGAGCAAGTCGAGCATCGCATCTAAGTAGTCCCATTCAATTGAGTCATACGCCTTTGCGAAGTCTATCTTGAAAATGATTCTCCTAAGTCTCTTCTTTTTAGCCTCTGCAATGATTTCATTCAAGATAACCACGCCATCTAAGATATTACGGCCTCCGACGAACGCACTTTGGTTCTCCGAGATGATTGACCCCATCACCTTACTCATTCGACTAGCAAGAATTTTAGCAATGATTTTATAGAGGCTGCTAATCAATGAAATAGGTCTAAACTCCTCGAGCTTCCCTGCGCACTCAGATTTCGGAATAAGGAGGACTCGCATGTGCTGCAGATTAGCACCATATTGCCTCCCAAATTTCTAACCTTAAGCTTCCCGGCACATTCGCTATTGATCTCATCCATAATGTCCTCCCACAGGAATTCAGATTTGAGAAAGCCGGTGAAAGCTCCTTCAATCCACGCCACCTCCTCCTTGCAGGATTGAAATTGGATCACTTCATCTGCACATGGCACACCCTCCAACTTCCCTGTCACAACATCTTTAAAAGAGATCCCCTCCTTCCTCCTTCCTTTGGGTGATATCAAGGCCTTTGTTCTCCTTTCGCCCCTCCCGAAATCCTTAACATGTGGTGCGGTTGTTTTCCTGCTGAACCTCGGATTGAAGACCCTAATCTTGTAACTTCCGATCCAAAGTTTATTAAGCTCTAGCAGCAGACTCTCCTGATCCGTGACATCGACAAACCTAACGAAGCCGAAAGGTTTTCCTTTCAAATCTTTTTTCCTGGGACAGAAAACATCCACAGGTTTCCTCACCTCACCAAATTTCCTCATAAGGAAGTCGAAACTACAGTCGTCAGGAATGTTGTTAAAGAAAAAGGTAGTCATTTTCTCCATTTCACGCAGCATCTCCTCCTTCGCATGCCGACTCCGACCAGCAGCTGCGCCATACCTAAAATCAGCTCTCTTGTGGTTTTGGTTCCTAGGGTTAGGGTAAAATTTCTGCCTTACCGGGTTGCTCTCGGAACTGGGATAACCTACCCTTCTCTTCCTCACCTCTCTCCACTCACCCTCCATGATTTCTTTGCATTTAGGTGATCTGCTGAGAGTGCTCTAATGGTAAGCTACCAGGCCGCCAATTTAATCGTATTGTAAACTATAATACATACACAAAATATTTTTTGAGGAATTATCTAGAATATACAGCTCATTTGAAAACTATGTACAACATCAAATAATTTAAATAAATGGATGTAGTGGGAAAACGGCACTATCATCTATTATTTTCAGTTTCTTCTAACATTTGCATTGTATTAAACAGGAGTATAATAAAACTAGTCAAAAACGAATAAAAATAAATGAAAGAACTAAAACAATTAATTTCAAAAGTCACAGGAAAAAAAAAACAATTAATTTCATTATCCTTGCGATCGCATATGGTATTGACTATTGAGAATGACTAATTATCCTCTAGATTTTCTTTTATGGCTATAGAGTACTAATTATTCGTTTCGGAGCACAGGTCTTCCATGCGTAATCTTAAATTTTAATCATAATTAAAAAAAATCTAATTCAAAATTAGTAATCTTAATTTAAAATTAATAACTTGTAATTAAAATTATAATTAACTACTCAATTAATCTTTAATTAATTCATAAATAAATTGCAGACCATCGTCTGAACATAAGTTTTTGAGTCGAATTTGAAATATCAAATTGATTCGAAAATTTAAAACTTTATTTAAATTATGATTAAGAAAATAAACTTGTAATTTTACCTATATAAACTTTTGTCTTCAATGATTTGTCGGGACAGACTTGAATGAATCATGAAGAAAGGATGAAGAAAATTGAAATGATCGAAAGGATGAAGAAAATTGAATAAATTATGATTAAGAAATTGAAATGATCGATTCGTATTTGTAAAAATATTTTAATATTCAATTTGGTATACGATTTGATTTTGAATACTAAATTCGATTCGATGTCATTTTCAAATTATTCATTTCGATTTGAGTATCCAATTGAATTCAAAACTATTTAATTTGAAATTCTAAAAGAAAAAATATGTAAAATATTCTTCTAATTAATATAGGTATATATCCAATATATTAACCTAATAAATACATAAACAATAAATGCTCGATGATTTGTAGATTTGTAGCGACTGAAAAGTAGATAATAATATTAATATAAATAATATATATATATATATATATATAATATTTTTGAATGTCGAACCAAACATATACAAATATGAAATCGAATATCATGTTTTTATCCCCCTCAAAAAAAATATATCATGTTTTTATATTCATATTTGAATATTAATCTAATCGAATTGAATATTTGTAATCGAATACAAATAGAACAATTCCGAATACAAATATTAAAATTTTAAATCGAATATCGAATCGATCAAATATACTCCCATCGTCCTCGAAAGATAGTCTATTTTGGTCATATTTGGACGTCCACAAAAATTAATTTTCTTTTCAATTTTAGAAACTTTCTACTCCATGGTGGGCTCCTTTAACCATTTACAATACAATTAATTATTATTATTATTACTTTTAAATGAGATTATTTCTTTATATATAATATATTTAATTATTTTTATTAAAATTCGTATTATTAGATGAATGGAGTATTATACAATCCTATCGAAAATCTGCAATTAAAAAGAAAACAAAAAGGAAAAAAAATCGGGAGCTGAATAAAGAAATAAATTCGGAAACTGACGTGACATTTTAAGCCGAATAAGGAAATTTGGCACTCAAAAAAGAAAAAACAATTTGGGAACCGACGTGACTTTTTAATTTCAAATATCTGACCAATGAAATCCTATCCATTCTCTCAAAAAAAAGAAAAAAGAAAAAAAAATCCTATCCACGGCAGCAAGACTGACACCAAACAATGGGTCGCCTAGGTAATACTCCCACCGTCGTGTTCCATAATTTTTGGTTACAGAAATTAAAAAATATACTCCCTCCGTCCATCAAAAATATGTCACAATTTCATTTTTCGTCTGTCTACAAAAAATATGCCACATCCATTTTTAGTAGTAGGGTCCACACCATTCCACTCACATTTAAAGTGGGACCCTTACTCCACTACCAACTTCACTCACATTTTATTAAAACCGTGCCGAAAGTAAAGTGACATATCTTTGGTGGACGGAGGGAGTATGAAACATAGATAGAGTAGATTGATAAAAATTATTTAAATATTAATTATAAATAGAGAATATATTGTCAAAAAAGAAATGAGACATTATTATTGAAACATCCTAAAAAAAACGTGTGAGATTACTATTGGGACGGATGGAGTATAAAACCCATATGAAAATTGTATTTATTTTATGGATAACTAGTGAATAACCCGTCGAAATTCGACGGGAAATTGAATATATTAAATTGTAAGTATCATATACTCTCTCCATTCGCGATATCGTTTTCACTATTTATAATTGTAAGGTCCATGTAACACTTTATTAATTTAACCTTATATTTTCATCAAAAAATGTCTTTATTGTGGGGTCCAAACTCCACTCACTACAATATCCACTCTTATAGCACCTACAGTGGGTGGTTCGATGGGGGTGACTCGAGTCACCCAATCAGGTTTTCCACTGCAAACGGCGAAGTCTCAATGGTGCCCCGATTTATCGGGTACAACCTAATCCCTTTAAAGTCGAGCGCGTGTTTAACACGCGTAGAAAATAAAATAAAATAAAATAACGAAAAAACCGATTAGTATAGGGGACTCGGCGCAAATGAAGGAGATGAAGAAGTGATAATGAAGCGCAGATCAAGCGGCGCCATTATATGAATAGTTTAGGGTTTTAAATTAGAATTGGGGTTTTAATATTTGGGCTTTTATTTTTAATTAGTTTTAATTTAAAATTATAAAGTAGTAAAGAAAAATTGAAAATATTTAGGCTTGTATTTTTTATTGTAATTTTTTTTCAATTTAAAATTTATATATAAATATTTAGTAATTAGTATTAATGCAATTTTTTATTTTAAGTAATTGTGTTATTTAAATTTGTGCAATTAAATTTAAATACAAAAAATACAAAAATCAAAATTAAAAAGATCAAGTCAGCTATGAAGTCGCTCCACTGCGACCTCTTTACTCAATATGGTCCCCCTTCTATAAGGTCAGCTATCAAGTCACCCTACTGTGGATGCTCTTATATATCTACTACTGTCCATCGTTTTTCTTAAAACCTACGTCGTCCACAATGTGAAAATGATATCGCGAATGGAGGGAGTATTATATATATATATATATATATATATATATATATATATATATATATATATATAGGGAGAGGTTCAGGAAAGACGAACCAATTTTTGAATTGTTTATAAATAGAAAATTCAACCTCATGATCCATAGCAAATTAGAGAAATCTAGTGATATTAATTAAAAATCACATAAATTTTCATTAGATTTAAATGAATAATATTAGTAAATAGCAATTAGAAGTCTCAAATTTTAATTATTTAATTAATTTTAATGATTTTGGCTTGGACATAAAAAGGGAAATTGGATATGGGAGAAAGAAATATTTCTTTTGTGTTTTAAAATTAAAATAAAATGAATCAGGCAGGATGTATAATTGTATATTGTTAAAACAAAGAACTGTAGAATTGTTAATAAATAAAAATAAAATTTTGTAATAAAGCTACATAGGAGAGTGAAATAAGAAGAAATCGGGAATCTCAATTCATGGTAATGCATCACATATTGTGTTAATAGTGGAATTACTTGTTATGATAAAAAAATATTGGAATTGAATATTCTCCTATTAGTTGAAGAATTTGATGTTGAATAGCTAACACACTTTATTTAACCATATATCAAACGAATATCAATTTCCTTAATGGTAAATAGCAAATTACATAAACGTTGATACATAATTCTAAAAAAAATCAAACATGATATAAGCTGAATATGATTAGAGTAGTATACCATTGAATCAGTATCATCAAATTGTGTAAGACAGTTGATGTAGAAAATTGTAACAATCGTTAAATCATCTTGTCCGACGCTTATTACGATACCGTACTTCGCCATCGGCTCAATCACTTAGTTCTCCAATATCAAGATCTGCACATATTATTTTGATCGTTAGATTGGCTTTTGTATCTTTACTCCACAATCACTTCTCCAATCTGGATGGCAATACTCTTAGTGCCGTAACACCTTTTATATCAAAATTGTGCTTCCTTTAATCGGGAATATCGAAATGAATGAGCAAAATAAAGATGAAGTGCATTAATGATTTTAATTGCAGATTTGTGAAATATATATAGGCAGAAAACAATTATAAAATTAGGAAATAAATTAAATGTCATTAATGATTATTTTGTAACGTCATTTTTTAATGTGTTGATTGAAATATCTTAATGAATAATTAATAGTTAATTATATTTTAAATGCAAGGTGCTTGTATTAGGGTGGAAGTTATGGTAAGATAATTATCATTAAAAATATGAAAAAAAATCAATAAAATGTAGAATTTAGAAAAATGAGAATGAGAGAATATGAGGATGCCACCTAGGAGTGAGAATTATTGTGGTAGCTTCAACATGTATCCTATTTAATAATAGATAGATTAGGAAATAAATTAAATGTCATTAATGATTATTTTGTAACGTCATTTTTTAATGTGTTGATTGAAATATCTTAATGAATAATTAATAGTTAATTATATTTTAAATGCAAGGTGCTTGTATTAGGGTGGAAGTTATGGTAAGATAATTATCATTAAAAATATGAAAAAAAAAATCAATAAAATGTAGAATTTAGAAAAATGAGAATGAGAGAATATGAGGATGCCACCTAGGAGTGAGAATTATTGTGGTAGCTTCAACATGTATCCTATTTAATAATAGATAGATATTTCATGAGAGGGTATCCTAAGGTTTTGTTTGATATATTTATTTAGAAATGGTGGGGTTAATAAAATTATGATAAATAATATATAAAAAAATGAAATTAGTTATTTATTTTAAGTATTTGATAAATAAGATAAAATTTTAGAATAATTAATATTTTTGTTCGATAGAAAAGATATAATTACAAATCAAAACATCAAATTACAATTTTATCTTTATATATAAATTTAAATAAATAAATTTAAAAAAATAGAAAGAAAAAATAAGTTTTGTCATCTTCGTCCAAATCCCTACACAACTACCCCCCAGTCCCCACCCTCCCCCCAGGGAACCTAAGGCTTCGGCAGCCTCCACCCACCACAACCTAGAGGTGAGTATTTTAATTTAGAATCAGATTTTTGTTTAATTTGATTGAAAATTCATTTTTTTTTTTTAAATTCAGTCCAAGCTTAACCATATTATTTGAAAATTCGAATTCAATAATTCAAAGTGTTTCGAATAAAATTTGATGCGAACCAAAAATTCGAAATGTGAAAAAAAAAATCAAAATATATATCAACTTAATCAATTAGATAATTATGATCGAATTAAGGTTCTAATTAATAAACCATTAATTATAATCAACCAAGATGAGAGTGTTGGATTAGAATTTATAAATATTTAACTATTAAGGCGAGGCACGTCCCGATGATCTGCATGATACAAACGTGACTGAGTTGCCGAAAGTTTCTTATGCTGATAAGGTTGCTCCAAGGCCTGCGCGCAAGCCGGACATACCTCTCCACAGATTCCATGCCTTGAAAGCGGTCAAACATGGGGAGTCGGCGTCGATCGCTATCCCTCGTGATCTTTATATGCAACAGGTCTCCAACTTCAAATTTTCTCTTATTGGAAGGCACCTTCTTAATAAAGGAGAAAAACCAAGAACTTCTCTGGAGCTCAAGGCTGAATTGCAAGGAATTTGGAAGCCGAAAGATCCGTGGACCCTTATGCCTATGGGTAAAGGTTTCTATACTATCAAATTCCAGACGAACGAAGATAAAATTCTGGCCATGGAGAGATCGGGCTGGGATCTTGCTTCGGGGCAGTTGCTGATTCGTGAGTGGGTGCGGAATTTTAATCCCTATAAAGCGTCGTCTTCGTTTGCTCAGATTTGGGTCCGAATTTACTACTTACCGGTTGAGTATTGGCATCCAGAAATTATTGCGGGTATCGCTGGGATTTTGGGGCAACCCCTCAGAACTGATGCGGCTTCTTTAAGCGGTGAGGTTGGTCATTTTGTGCGTGTGCAGGTTGAGATGGATTTAACGCAACATATCCCTGAAACTTTAATTGTGGAAGGTGGTGATTGCTCCTTTTCGGTGGAGTTCAGTTTTGAAAACTTTCTGTTGTTTTGCCCTCGTTGCAAAATGGTGGGACATTCTGCTGATAAATGTCGTAAAGTGTTGAAGGGGAATTCTGGTAATAAAGGTACAAATAAACTGGTGGAGAAGACGGAACAGAAGCTTCCTGATAAGAAGAAAACTCTTGCTAATAAGGATTGGCAAATTGTTAATGGTAGACGATCTCAAAACTCATTTCAGGTGTTAGGTGATGAACAATCGGAACATTTGTCTGGTCCGGATCTGTTGGACAAATTTACTCGGCCAGTGTCGGAGAACAAGCCGCAAAATGCTACGTTTCGCAATGACCCGGAGACTGATTTGACTTTAAAGACTTTCAGGGAAGGTGTGGTGGAGGATGTGGATTCAGAGGAGGAGGAAATTGCTCATGGGTCAGCTGGCAATGTGATTGTTGATGTGGGCAAGAGGCAACAACAGCAGAGCAGTCCGACACGCCAACTGTTTAGGGACAGTCCGGAGGCTGCTAGACAGTCACCATCAGATTTGAGCATGCTGCGTTCATCCTTGGCTGAGCAGCGGCAGATTGGTGAGATTGATTCAGCGCTTAAACAGCAGCATGACCAAGATCCAACGCTGAACATGAAGGCTGAACACGCACATCAGATGCTTGATGGAAGTTCGAAGGCTGATTCTGTGCAGATTGGTTTGCCGATGGTTAATCGGCAGCATTCGTCGGGAGATGCGTGTACTGAGCAGAATCAGTGGGTCCATCCGGGGGGACAGCAAGACTCCTCTGGAGTGCAGACGCCGTTGGGATCTGATGGAGTGCAGATGATTAAGCCTATGACAGCGGAGGTTTATGATAAAAAGGTGGCGGCCTTGGAGAACCAAATAAAAATTGACCGTTTGCAAAGAAATTTGGGGCAGACTAGTACCGAAACCACGGGGAAACGGGGTCGTGGGAGGCCTCCGAAGCATGAGCAGGTTCAGGTGGCGCGCAATCACAACATTTCTCTAAAACAACAGGAAGAAAGTATCAAGCAGCGGCTTAGGAAGTCGGTGGAGGCGGGACACAAGCCAAACCCTTATGTGGTTGATCGCAGCAATCGCGAGAGTTTGCGAGTGATGGATTCTGTTGCTAATAAACGTTGGGCAGACGAAGTGGAGCTGGCTGACAACCAGTCCACGCATTCTTCCACATTTTGATGAATATGCTCGTTTGGAACGTCCGGGGTCTTACGGACGAGTCTAAGCGTTTGATGAAGGAGTATTGTCATTCCTTTGCTCCTATTGTGCTGGGTATTATTGAGCCGAAATCTAAATTTCAAAAAATCCAGCAGAATTTTTGGTTATCTTTGAACATGGTACCTTGTCATCAGAATTGCAGGATGCCTCGTCGTTCTAATATTTGGTTTCTGACGCACCCTTCGGTCCAGACTAGTGTTGTCTTCTCCTCTTCTCAGGCTGTAGTGGTGGATTGTTATTGGCAGAACCGTAATTTTCGCGTGGCTGTTATTCATGGTTCGAATGATGCTGGGGAGCGTCGTATTTTGTGGGCTGATTTACTCTCGGTTATTTGCAGAAATACTGTGTTTATTGGGGATTTTAATGCGGTGAAAGGATCTAATGAGAGGATTAGTTCGGTTCTCCCGTACAGGCGCGCTTGTCAGGACTTCTGTGATTTCATTGAAGCTTCTGGTTTTGGCGAGCCCACCACTTCTGGTCTGCGCTTCACTTGGTCGGGTCGTCGATTTTTGCCTAGGCATGTGGAATCGGTGCTTGATAGAGCACTGATCTCTGATGGGTTCGCGGATATGTGGGACTCCATTAATTCTCACGCTCTTCCTAGGATTTCTTCGGACCACTCTCCGTTGGTGTTTCAATGTAAGCTTGCCATGCCTACTGGTAAGCGTCATTTCAAGTTTCTCAATATGTGGGTTCTTCACCCGGATTTTCAAAACATGGTCGCTGAGTCGTGGAATGATAATGTTGATGCTCATTGCCCTATTTTTCGAGTTATGTTTAAATTGCGCCGTCTTCGTGGTGTGATTCGCTCTTGGAATAAGACGGTTTTTGGTAACGTCGATACTGCCATTCATGAGTATCAACAGGATCTTTTAGAGATTCAAACTCATATTGCTGAGTCGGGATATACGAATGATTTGTTTGATGAGGAGGTGTCGGCTCAGGCTAAGATTAATGTGCTCCTTTCTAGAAAAAATAGTATGCTTCAGCAGAAAAGTCGTATCAATTGGCTTGTTGATGGGGACCGGAATACGACTTTTTTTCACAATATGATTAAGTTCCGGAACCGGGGATTTTCGATTGGCCATTTGAAAATTGATGGGGTGGTTGTGCATGATCCGGAGGTTATCGAGGCGCATGTTACGGATTTTTTCTCGTCACTATTTTCTGAGGATAGACAGACTTCGGTGGATCTTGCTGAGTTGGAGGCGAATATTGATCCTTGGGTTTCAGAGTTGCAGAACCGCCATCTCACGAGTATCCCCCTTGAGGATGAGATTTCTGCTTCGGTGTTCAGTATGGATGCTAATAGTTCTCCGGGTCCGGACGGATTCTCTGGGCGCTTCTTTCAGAGCTGCTGGTCTACGATTAAAGTGGATATCATTGATGCGGTTAGAGCTTTCTTTTTGCATTCTTATCTTTCGGCTGGTTGAAATGCGAGTACTTTGATTTTGATTCCTAAAAAAGATGTTGTGGAGACTGTGGCTGATCTTCGTCCTATCATCTTGTCCAATTTCTTTTTCAAAATTATTTCCAAGATTTTGGCAACTCGTCTCAGTTTGGTGGCTGCGGAGGGGGTCTCTCAGAATCAGTTCGGATTCATCAAAGGAAGATCTATTCATGATTGTATTGTGCTGGGTTCAGAGGGTTTTAATTGTATGAATAGATCGGGTCGTGGTTCGAACATTGCTTGCAAAGTGGATATTCGCAAAGCTTTTGATACGATGAGTTGGAGGTTTATTTTGCAGGTTCTTCGTGCTAATAACTTCCATGAGAATTTTATTAGATGGATTTCTATTATCTTTTCTTCGGCTAGAATTTCTATTTTTTATAATGGGAATCTTAGCGGATACTTTGCTTGCTCTCGGGGTGTTCGACAAGGGGATCCTTTGTCCCCCATTCTGTTTGGCATTGCGGAAGATGTTCTCAGTCACCTTTTCATCAATTGTGTGAATTCTCGTCATCTTCAGCCGATGAGCTTCAGTAGGGCGAGTAACTTCCCTACTCACTTGCTTTATGCGGATGATATCCTTATTTTCTGTAAGGCTTCTCAGAAAAATGCGCGTAAAATCAAGGAGATTCTTGATTATTATGGGAGTTTGTCTGGTCAAGTTTGCAGCATCGAGAAGTCTCATGTCTTCTTTGGTTCGGGGGTTGCTGTTGTCATGCGTCGTAATATTACCCGAGAACTTGGGTTTGCTGTGGGATGCCTTCCTGTTACTTATCTTGGCGTTCCAATCTTTACGGGTCACTCTCGTGCTTCTTATTTTACCAGCATTTATGACAGAATTGTTCAGAAGTTTTCTCGCTGGAATGGATTGCAGCTCTCTATCGCTGGAAGGCTCTGTCTGATTCGTTCGGTTATTCAGAGTTCTGTTATTCATTCGATGATGATTTATCGATGGCCAAAATCTCTTCTCCACAGCTTAGATAAAAAGTGCCGGAATTTCTTATGGACAGGCAGGATTGATCAGCGACCTACCTGCCCTGTTGGTTGGTCTCGGGTTTGTGCTATTCGCCAGGAAGGTGGCTTGGGGATTAGAGATTTCGGTATCATGAATAAGAGTTTTATGATGAAGCTGGCTTGGAAGTGCATTAAAGGGACTGACTTCGCGTTTTCCATTATTCGCACGAGGTACCTGACTGGTTTTGGGAATGCTAAGTCTTCGCTGGTTTCTTCGCCGGTCTGGACTAGTATTCGTGAGAATGTGAGTGAGCTGGTGGACAATTCATATTCCTTTATTGGGGATGGCTCTTCTACTTATTTCTGGCTTGATGATTGGCTTGGTTATAAGTTGGTGGATAAGCTTCAGGTTCCGCACTTCATGCATGAATTTCTCCATCAATCGGTGGCTGATTATTATTTTGAGGGAGCTTGGCATTTCGCTGAGGATTTCTTTATTCAGTTTCCAGACACGGTTTGTGATATTTTATTATTGCCTATTGGGGAGAGTGAGGACTTGAGGTTCTGGAAACATTCTGTTATAGGTGATGTTACGGCGGCTCTTGCCTATTCTCGTATCTGCCATAGCTTTCCCAAAGTCCGTTGGGGAGATTGGATTTGGGAGAATTATATCCCTGTGAGACGCTCGATTGTTTGTTGGCGTATAATTCAGAGCCGCTTGCCGACCCTGGATGTTCTCATTCGTCAGGGTACCTTGGGACCCAATCGGTGTTCTTTATGTGGTGCTGCGGAGGAGACTATATCCCATTTGTTTTGGGAATGCTCGGTAGTGCGACCGATCTGGATGAATTTTCTTGGTTGGTTTCATCAGGGTGATTCTGGGCATGCACCGGATATTCATAGCTTCCTGGTTTTGGCTTGGAATGCTAAGTTCAGTTCTCAAGTGAACTCCTTTTGGAAGTTAGGTGTTTTGTCGATTCTTTGGCGTATCTGGGAGGGGAGGAACCGAGCTATTTTCAATGATGAGAGTTTCGATCCAAGGGCTGTGATGAGCTTCGTTAAAGTGGCGTTTAAGGAGCTCGATGCGTCATCGTTTAAAATCGGTTCGGTTTCGAATTCTTGGCAGGATTATTTGATCACCCGTAGTCTTGGTGTTGTTTCTCGTGCGTCTCCGCCTCCGTTAATGATTGAGGTGTATTGGTGGCCTCCTGTTGGCCAGTGGATCAAGGTCAATACTGATGGTTCGGCTGCGGGTTCGCCAGGTGCTATTGCAGCTGGTGTGGTTTTTCGGGATAAGTTTGGCTGGGTCCGTGGTTGCTTTCACTTGAAAGGTGGTCGTGGTTATGCGTTTGAGGCTGAATTACATGCGGTTATTACTGCGATTGCGATTGCTCATGCTCGGGGTTGGATGTTTCTTTGGATTGAGGCGGATTCCATGTATGTGGTAAATCTGTTAAGCTCTCGTGCCCGGGATGTTCCTTGGAGATTTGTGGCGTCTTGGAACCGCACGCTGCATCTTCTTACGGATATGCAGATTATGGTTTCTCACATTTACCGGGAAGGTAATTCTGCGGCTGATATTATGGCTAATCCTGATAGGTCGGAAGGATGGTGGCCTCATGCGATTGATGATGTCAGGAAGGCTGTTGCTTTGGATATGGCCACTCACAGTTTTGTTCGTGTTCGTGGTTGATGGCTGTGGGGGCTTGTTTTAGCTGCCTGATGGGATGGTTTTGGCTGTTGAGATAGGGCGTTTCCTGGCCTTTTTTCAGCTGCTGGGTGTGCTCGGCGCTGGGGTTTGGAGAGTCGGGTCCTGTTGGTTGCTCCGCGATGGCGTTTGGCTATCGGCGTTGAGAGTTTGGAGATGTGGTTGTCTCTGCGCGTTTCGCTAGTTTTCTTTGGCCTCTTTCAGCTCGTTCTTTCAGGTTAGTTGCGGTGTTTTCAGCTCGGTCTGTGCTTGTGCTTGTTTTGGGGTTGCAGAGCCGGATTGCCTAGGGACGATGGTTCGGCCGGAGTTTCTGAGGCAGCCCTTCCCGCTCTTCAACTACTCTGGGTCGTTTGTTTTTGTTTTTTTATGATTACTCTTTTTTCTCCTTAGAGGTTTTCCCTTGCGGGTTTTCTCTATGGAGGTTTTTTCGAGACTCGGCCCTTAGTCTGCTCTCTTTTGTGCTTTCAAGGGATCCTTTTTTGGCTGTTTTTTTTTTTCTCTTTCTCTTTATAATATAACCTTATTATTATTTTAGAACATATATATATATATATATTATAATATTACAATATTATTTATATCACAAATATAATTCGAATTTCAAATCTTTTCAGATTTTAAAAATATCAATCTGATCGCATCCGAAAATTCAAAATTTGCTTAAAAATCAATTCGATTCAAATTTCAAATTTCAAAAGAATAGGAATATAACCACCCCTTCCCACCAAACAAATGCTTGCCAGAGCGCCCCCCACCATAAAAAACCCACGAGCTGTCACCTTGCTTCAAGGCTCCGTCGACGTTTTCCCAAGATGTGAATAGAACCACTGCCTCAGCCCCGCCCCGACAGATTCTTGCAGAGTCGCAGTTGCCCGCCCGCTAGGGATGGCAAACTGATAAACATGCATTTTTATGTCTTGGTGTGTCATATTTGATGCTTAGTTATGAAGATTTTGTGTGTTTGATGGTTTATTTGAACTTATATTGGTTTATGGTCAAGAACTTGTCACTTCCTTGTTGTTTGAACAAATTTTCAGAAATAATGAAGCAGAATTTGAAAGAATTGGCTGAAATACAAATTGTAGTTCGTCTCGATAGGAGTTTGTGAGCGAAAATTGATCGTAAATTGGAGTTTGATCCTACACGTTTTTGACCTATATTTTGAGACCTATGTCATATAAATACCCCACAGAAACATATTGAAAAGAACTTTTATCATATTCTACTTTTCTTGAGAGCTGTGAGAGACAGACGGAGAAGACTGCAGGAGCAAGAACTGAAGATTCACATATTTCTCTACGGTTTTATTATTGAATTGAATCTGTTAGTTATTAGAATCTGTTGAAACCTTTACCTTGGGATATTTTCTCATATATGTTTTTCCTATTTTTTAGCCCAGTTTATTTCTTTCCTGCAGCTTGATATATTTGTTTTCCAATATTTATTTTTCTTAGTTTAAAAATCAAACCTTCAATTCTATTGTCCAGATAGAGAATAATAATTTAGGATATGAATTAATATTAATTGGTCTCTGTAAAATACGACTTTGCTTGCTACTGTACACAATAACACCCGTACACTTGCGGTGTGTTAAAGAAATTAGCGAACACAAAAAGGTATTCGCAAGTGAAATTTTCACCTATCCAAATATATTTAATCTCGCACACCCAGAAGTTAAAACACATAGAGTACTGATGCAGCACACGTGCATAAAACATGAAGAACAAGAACACCAAATTGGTTACCTAGTTCGGTGATAAAACACCTACGTCTGGGGGGCCTCGCCCATGGCAAATTATCCATTAGTGGCAATAAGATATACAAATGACTTACACGCGAAGAGTCGTTCTTCCTAACCTCTATATCTTCCCAAACCTCTACCAAAGTGAATAACTGAGAGCAAGACAACGACTTACCCTCTAAGTGTGAATGCTACACATTCACAACCTAAACCCAACAATATAATCATACACCAATAGGCTGGTGCAAGAAATCAAAGTAATAATCCAACCCACAATGCTTACAAGATGAAATAAGCGACAAACTAGAACACAATTAAATGTAGTGTATGCTCTGAACAAAGGCTACGAAAATACTCTAAAAAATGTTGCAGAGTCGCACGAAAAACAGCAGCCAACTCTGATCCTCATCTTCGCATATATATATAGCCAAACCCTAGAAGTTTCCAAGCTCGAATAGGACTCTTTTGGATAACAATTGCAGAGCAGTTGAGGGATATCTGAAAGACCTGACCGAATGACTCTATCTCAATCTGAATATTTGGTTTTGTGTATATCCATAAAAAGGATAGAGGATGTCTCCAACTCTACCTAAAAACCCGCAAGATAAGGCTATTAGGTGTCTTCAACCAACTTAGAACATCAGAAGCGGCTCATGAAACGACTGTTCTAATCTGCCAAGTCTACATTGGAAGACACTCTTATTTGTCTACATAATGACAATCAAATAGAGTATAAAAATTCTCTAACAACAAGTATCTGACTCTAATAGGTGCGGATTTGAGGGGCATTTGATATCCACGGATAGCTTCGTGGTTAAAATTCACTATCCATTTAGTTCACGGGTACGTGTTTAGATATTTACTATCCATATCCGCGAAAATACCCATGAAAATACCCGCAAAATACCCTTGAAATATGGGCTTTGTATATGACATATCAGATATGAGCCCAACCGGATTTTAAATTTTAATTGATGAATTTGGATATTAACTTTAGATTTAAACTTTGCCATCTATGGATTTGAACTTCGATGAAAGATGTGGATTTGAACTATGTGATTTGTGGTGATTTTTTTTATTTATTAAATTTGTTATTAATTTAGATTTAAATTTTGGTTCGTGGCCGATGAGTGGCCGGTGGTGGATAGCCGACGAGTAGCGAGTGGCGGGTATCTAACTGGCAGCAGATTGGCAGAGACCCGACGGGTATCCGCGGGTGGTGGGTTTGGATGGCATTTGATATTCACGGATAGTTTCTTGATTAAAATTCACTATCCATTTAGTTTGCAGGTACTGGTATGGATAGCTACTATCTGCGCCCGTCGTACCCAATTGCCATCCCTACGCCCTGCCCGAGTTTTTGGTGGAGCGCCCCACAAGAAAGATCTCAGTGGAGTGCCCCTTCCCCCTTCACGGCGAGAATTCTTGGTGGGCACGTAATCGGACCGAGTATTTGGCGGTTTCGGTTCTCGTCTGTAGCCAACGGTTCCGGGCTCAGATTATTGACCACATATTGGTTCACTCAGTCCCAATTTAACATAGACATCACCACCCCCTTCCCTGGGCCCAAAAATCCAGCGGAACAATCGAACGTGTGCTGAAGAAAAAAGATTGTAATCCACTGATCTAGGATAAATATTCTGAGGATGTAGTAGATATTATTTTTCTAAGTGGAATAATAAAATAATCGTGTCTCTCAATTATCACGGATCGTTTTGTTAAATAATATGGGTTATTACACATTCAAATAAGATAAGATTATTTATCTATCTCGTTTTATCTTAGTTATCAAATCCATCCTCAAATAAAAAAGAAATTATGAGGGGATCGGAAGATATAAAGAGGACCATTTTTTATTGACAGAACTTTTTATGGCCGTATGTCCTATTTTATTTTGATTTGTTAATATATTTTTGTTAAAACTAAGGGGGGTGTATTCGTTCTGGAATTTAATGGATTTTTATGGATTTTAAAAGTCTAGGTGTATTCGTTCCAGACTTTTAAAAGTCTGTAGAAATCTGGGTGTATTCGTTCAAGACTTTTAAAAGTCCATATAAATCTGGGTGTATTCGTTTCAGACTTTTTAAAATCCATACAAATCTAGGTGTATTCGTTATTCCATTGACTTAAAATCCGGAATGACTTTCATGGATTTCATCCAAGAAATACACACGACGAAATCCGGCCAAGAACCACGAGAATTGAAATCCATAAAGTTTTAAGCGAGCGCTGAGTTCCAGCGCCCGCGGCCAAGAAGCCAGCGAGCGCTGGAACTCAGCCACCGTTGAGAGAGTCCAGCATACGCTGGATTTGAGCGAGCGCTGGGTTCCCAGCGGCCGCTGGGTTGCAGCGGTCACTGGGCCCAGCCCAACAACGCTTTTTAAATACCCCTCTTCGATTTTTTTCCCCTCTCATTCCACATTCCACAGACGCCTACCCCCCTTCAAAAAAGAAGACAAGTTTAGGGTTCTATATTAGCTTTTAGCCAGGTATTTTTTCATAAATTTTATATCTTCATATTAATTTAATTATGCAATTTTTCTATAGCATGAATGTTGTACCTTTATAAGTTGTTAGCAACTGTATGTTGTGTTTATATTGCATGTGAGTTGATTTTAGTTTTTTGTTGATGTTTTTTATTTTTTATTTTTATTCATTGATATAGTACTGTATCTGTATTTATTTTCGGTGTCTAGTAATATTATTATGGAAGACTCTCAACCACAAGATTCCAAAAAAAGGGCAGTGTATGAAGCATGGACAAAGGAACAAAGTGATGCATTGTTAGATATTCTGGTTGAGTCTGCACATAGGGGATGGCGCGATAATAGTGGTTTATTTAGCAAAGCCACAGTAGAGGAAATGATATTGCCTGTTCTGAATGAAAGACTTAGGTGCAATAAAAATTATAATCACTTCCAAAGTAGTATCAAATGGTTTAAGAGCCGTTGGAATGCTTATTCAACACTCTTGAAGTTTAACTCTGGTTTTGGCTATGACAACAACACCAAAAAATTCACGGCCCCAGATGAAGCATGGGATGCGTATATAGAGGTAAATTTGTTATCAATTACTCCCTCCGTCCCCAACGAAATGTCCTGTTTTCCTTTTCGGGTTGTCCCAAACGAAATGTCCTGTTTCCTTTTTTGGCAATACACTCTCTCTCTACACTTAATATTTAAATAATTTTCATCAACCCACTTTATCTACTTTATACACATTTCTTAATCTACGTGCCGAAAAGAAATAGGCCATTTCGTTTGGGACGGAGGGAGTATTTTTTAAACACAATGTTATTTAAATAATATAGTTAATTAATAATTTTCTTATTTATTATTTTAGGCTCACCCAAAAGATGCATACTTACGCGCTGTGAGTTTTTCGAATTTTGAAGACTTGGGGCTTGCTGTTGGAAACGGTGTGGCTGTAGGAAGAAGCGCGATTGGAGTGGGCAGTGCTACTGATGCTAGGACAATATGAGTTGATGAAAGTAGAGGTCCGCTCATAGAGGAGTTGAATTACGATGTTGATAATGATGCGTTTGTAGCACTGGGAGCGGCGCAAGGTTTTGAGAAGTCTGTAAATTAGGGCACCAGCGCCCGCTGAGCCTTTATATACAACTTATTCCCAGCGCTCGCTGGGTTTCCAGCGGTGCTGGGACTCAGCGGGCGTTGGTTTTCATGGATTTCAATTCCAGAATTATCCCTTAAAGTCTTCGAAAATCAGTGAAAATCGGGGTGAAATCCAACCACGAATTCTTTGAAAGTCGTCTGGAATCTATGTGAATTCCATTGAATTTAAATTCCATGGACTTTTTAAAGTCTGTGGAAATCCACAACGAATACACCCCCTAAGAGTTAGAGGATTCAAATAAGAACTGGTAATTTTTATTGTTAAAATTAAAAATAAATTTAAATCATTGATTGTCGACAATGAATAGCTATTATCGAAGCAGAATTTTTCCAAATAAAAATTAGCAGCGGCCAACTTTATTCAATTAAAAAAGTGTAAGATTAGGATAGATAAGTCATTTAACTTTTCTTGTAACTGACAAATAGAGCTGAATTTGTGGAATACAATATCGTAATATCTTTGTTTGTAAACGTCGTTCATCCATATTGGCGGCGGCTGAAGTATATATTTCAATGGACCAAGAAATTGTTGTACATAATATAATTTTTTTAGATGTGGTGTACATAATTTATTAAAGGTGCGTGTGCGTTAAACTTTGATGAAGAAGGAGAGAAAAAATATAATTTTATTTATTTTTTATTATTTATTTTTTATTATTTTTATATATTTATTGTGATGAAAATTTTTCTTCACACATGATGAAATTTTTTCTCAAATAACTTATTTTCACTTATTTTTTCTCAAATGTTGAATAATATTATGTAGTGGTGTGAAAAATATTTTCTAATATTTTCGTCTCTAATAAACATATGATAAAAAAAATAAGAAAAAGATAATATTTTCTCATCTTTTTTTATCCATCGTCCAATGAAAATTTTACAACTAAAGTAAACGCTTCCTAAATGGACATTATTGTGAAGACTTTACATATCCTAAACCTTCTCTGTTTTACATCAATACTATATATTGTAAAGGTGTGTTCAGTGGTTAATTTGAAATCAAGAATGATGAATAAAATCTACATAGGAGTGAGGCATTTTTTTTGGGCACATAATTTTAGGGATTAATGATTAAGTGTTTAAGTGCACTAGTACGTCTTCCCGCACAGACCATAATATATTTATTTATTTTTATTTTTTTAAATCATATAAAAAATTAAAATATTATTATTTATTAGTTAGATTAATTGATAACAAAAAAATATGTTAATTTAAATTATAGTATTTGATTTAAAATGGTATATAATAACAATACTATCAACTTAAATGAGTATAATATTAAATTTTAATGAGAATTATATATTCATCCGTCCCAATTCAATAGGCCACAAGGCTTGAGCATACATATTAAGAAATGAATTAATTTATAATAAAATAGGACAAAAAAAGTAATTTTTATTGAGGATATAATTATCCAAAAAATGGAGAGAGAAATAAGAAAAATATAATTATGTGTGAGGTATAATGGCATTTTGTGTAAATGATGAGTTATGTGAAGATATTTTTTATATATTGACTTTCTATTTTAGGAAGTGACATATTGAATTGGGACGTCCAAATAAGGAAACATGGCCTATTGAATTGAGACGGATGGAGTAATACTAACAATTAAATTCATTATAGAATAAAAAGAAAATAATTTAAGTCAGTCTTATCTTGAGCAAATACCACTAAACCATCAATATAACAAAATCAAAAGCGGTCATTTAATATAACAATTATGAGCTCTTAAAAGTCCAAATTATATCATTATTAAAAGTTCATATTTAAACAATTCAAAATTAATTAAAAAAATAAAAAAATACGAATAATATAAAAAAGAAAGAGAATATGGACTCATATAGTCATATTGAGGATTGTAACTTAATATTTGGCCCTTCATCTTAAAAACACAAATTTTGGCAATTTTTTACAATTTCGGATTGTATTGCCCTTAATTTGGGCGGACAGGATCGGGTTGGATGCAAGTTCGGGTGGTACTTTTCACACTAATGTTATAATTTGTGCCAAAAGTACCAAATTACTTAAAACAAAAAAAAAATACCGAAGTAATTTGGTACTTTTGACATTAATATTGTCTTTTGCGCCAAAAGTATCAAATTACTTGATTTTTTTATTTATTTATGTTAGTACTTTTGACACTAATATTTTCATTTGTTTTAAGTAATTTGGTACTTTGAATTATAACATTAGTGCCAAAAGTACCAAATTACTTAGTACTTTTTGTTTTGCTTTCTGTTAGTACCAAACTATGGGTGCATGCCCATCACTCTGTGCTACGTCTTCGCCCCGTTGTATCTCAATATCTCATTCACTGCATCCATAAGGTCCTCCACGTTCGTTCTGATTGCTTTGTTCTTACCAAAAACCTCCGTCCATTCTCCAAGCATAGGCCACGATTTGTAACGCATCAACCTCGTTTTCCTATCACACTGAAACATACAATCAATCAACCGTCTCACCATCAAAGAAAATGATTAAAAAAACGTACAGAACAAACGTGCAGCCTACTATTACCTTGACAATTTGATCCCATTGGTCGTTGGCGAAGTCGATCATACATGTGCCGTTGACATTGAAACAAACACCGCTTCGTGAGAGCATTGCCAACAGACTGTAATAGTTCTTCTTCCAAATACTTATCTTGAAATTGATGTGTGGTAATCCCTTGAGGTTAGTTCCAGGGAAGGCTTGCTTCATCCCATCTTTAAGTTTGTTAAGATATCCCGCTCTGAACCTGTTGTCGGATTTCCCCCCTTGGACAACGAGCTCTTTCAGCAAGATCAGGAGTACCTCTTCCTCATTAGTTGACCAACTACATCTTGTCTTAGGGCTTGGTTAGGCCCCAACTTGTTGCTACCTGTTTCTTCAAGAGCACAAACGAAACAATATTTCATTATAGTTATATCAACTTATCATACCTCATCGACAACACACTGCCAGTACATGTTATTTTTTAGGACACGGCTAGTTCAAATGTAACACCAAAGTCATATAGCAACCAATTCGCAGCACAACATTTCTAAATGAGCAATAAAGAAAACATAATCGAAATAATATTCTATAGCAGGATAACTACCAAAAATTAGGAATCAAACAGTTAGTGCAACATTTTAGACTTGACAATTGAACCACTTGACTGCCTTACCATGCGAGCTTCATCTTTATGACAAGAAGACATCACACAATGAAAGCACACCAAATTTTAGAAAATTAATATAATTTGTCAACACACCAAGGAACATGTATTTGTCATGAACATCAAGAATTGAAATCACTTTCTAATCCACAAAACCCTAGGCATATCTTGTTACGAATCAGATCGCCACCCCTTGAATCTCCGTAGACTTGGGTTGGCACAACAAAATCGCCTCACGTTTTCGTTTATAATGTTACGCACCCGCTGGAATAGGAAAATTATAAACGAAACCCGCACCCTGACCCGAAACTCGCACCCTTTCCGCACCATGTAAATGACAGCATTTAATTTCTTTTAAGTTAATGGTTTTTTACATGATAATGTAACAGAATACATATTTTATTTGCAGGATTTTGTAATTTTTATATTAATTATGAGCATGAATGATATATTGCACAAATCAAAATCATCTTCAAGTACTTTTTGTATGCGCACAAGCTTCCAATTATTTATATTAAGAAATATATGCCTATATAAATTTTCTATATCATAATCACCGCATATCAAACATGAATACGAATTAAAATATTTATTTGATTAATATGTTTATATTTATATATTGCAGTTAATGAGGTATATTAAACTTGCATTTATGAAGTTCCTCCAAAGTTGGATGAACTGTTTACATCCCAATCAGAATAAGCAATTAGTTTTAGAAGAAATATTCGTGCTTATAATAGCATATTCTCATTTACTTCGTTTGATGTAAAATTGAATAAAAAAACTCGTATATGCAAGATGGCGAGTTTATTTTTTTCGAGCACAAGAAATGGTTCAGAATTGCATAAAAAAATTGTGGACAGTGTCTTTAGTGGAAAATTAGAAGAAAATGAAATTGGCAAAAAAAATCTACCCGCAACATTTATAGGAGGACAAAGAGATATGCGTTATTGTGTGCGTGTGTTGGCCCAAGATTTGAGGTTCTGGGTTTGAGCTCACCGTCGTGTGGTTTTTAAATTTTTTTTATTTATTTATACTCCCTCCGTCCCCAAAATAAGTTTCTCTTTGGGGACGACACAGGTTTTAAGGAAAAATGGTAAAGTGTATTGATAGTGGAGAAAAATATGTTATAATTAGTATTGAGAGTGATGAAAAGGTAAAAAAGTGTTATAATTAGTATTGAGAGTGGTGAAAAAGTGAAAAGTAAGAATAAATAAAGTATTATTAGTGGTGTGGTAGTTGTCCAAAAATGAAAAGAAAGAAAGATGAACTTATTTGAGGGACGTCCCAAAAAGGAAAAAGATGAACTTATTTCAGGGACGGAGGGAGTATAATTTATCAAAAAATAAAAAAGATACTCCCTCCGTTTTTTTAAGTGTCCTATTAAGATAAATTTATTGTTCCTTTTTAAGTGTCCTATTTCAAAATTTGAGAATAAAAAATGACAAAGTTCCTACTTTACCCCTTTTTAAGTGTCCTATTTCAAAATTTGAGAATAAAAAATGACAAAGTTCCTACTTTACCCCTTTTTAAGTGTCCTATTTCAAAATTTGAGAATAAATTTATTACACTTTGAAAATAATAAATATGGACACAAAAGTAATACTCCAACTTTCTTGATATATGTACTTTTTTTCCAAAGAACACTTAAAAAAAAAACGGAGGGAGTATGTGTTATCTTTATTATACTGATCAAACAATTATTTGACCTTAGTAAATTGATATGGATAACATGCACGAATGAAGTAAATATTTAATATTTACTGTTATAATTGCTTTTATATGATGGAATATTTATTTTATAATTTAAATTAGTAGAGTATTTACAAATTATTATACATAAAATAGTTCGAACCAATATTTTTATAAAAACTACTCTAAAGAAAATTAAATATATCCAAGTAAACAAAAATATACGAATAATCAAACAAGAAAAAAAAATAATCATTATTATATTTTAAGTAGCTACATGATACCTATTTTGTATAATTGACGTCACTTACTATTATTTAATCATTAATAATGAGATAGGAGTAATTATCTGAGGATAGCAAGAAGAGTGTGTTTGCTTTTTATCTCTCTAAATGAAAATGGGGATCACATTTTCTATATCTTATTTGATTTGAATGATAATATATTTATCCACTCCTTATAAGTTGGTATAAAATTATATCACCATCTCTTAGGTATAAAATTAGTCATTTCCCAAGGGATAAGGAGTTGCCCGAAAAATTGTACAATCTGTCCAAATTTTTTTATACATCAAAATAAATGAGGTATAAAATGATAAATATAGCTTATCTCTTCTTTATACCTCAAAACAAACACACGGATTATCAATTAATTAGTAATCCAACGATAATCATATGTTTGTTTTCATTATGAACATTGAACACAAACACAATATATGATTACTATATATATTTTATTTTAATAAATTACATATTATAAAATGACATTACTTACATATTGAAACTAGATAGTAGTAATATCTATATACAGTATATTATTTCCATGAAATAAAATGATCACATTAGTTGCACGTTGTTTGTGGTATAAAATAAGTAAATTTAAAACATAATGTGCGAGTGGGGGCGGGGTGAAGTTAAAGAAGCAGCAATAGCATGTCCCGGTGGATGGGCAACGAGTGCAGAGTGTTTGTTTTTCGGAAAACATGGACGTTGTGGCATATTATAGCAAGAAGACCAAAGTATTCACAGATTTATTTGTAAATGTGAATCATTAATTGGACCCACTCAGCTAGGAAGGAAAATGTTTACCCATCATGCATGGTTGGAAGTGAGGATTTGAAAGAATCTACCACAATTTATCTTCCCTCTCAACAAAAAAAATTAAAATTAAAATAATATAAAAGGGCAAAAACTGTCTGTCCTTTCAAAATATTAGCTAGAGTTGCGAAATTTATGACAAAGAAAAAAGTGATTGCATAACACAACTGGAAATTACAACCTTCATTTAAAATTTAAACTAAAAAGAATTATGAAATAGAAACAAATCTTGGATGTTCTGTAATTCAGGTCAAATATCTCTTTTTCTTTTTTATTCTTCTATCATGAAGATCAACACTTCATCTTCATCAATTAAATTAACCCTAACACGTCAACTCTGAAACTAGGGTCGTATAATTTATGAGCGGATTTAATGTTATGGTATCAAATTAAATACAATTTAAATGAAAATCTACCGTTTCTATATCATAATTGCCAACTGCAAAGTCGCTGAGCCAGTGACAATTAAAGAAGGAATTTATTATCACAGGTGATTGTATGCGACTACTCGTTTCTATATACACGCGGCCAGCCGCCTATAGTGTAATGAATAAAGCATAATGTTGGGTGGGTGTGTTGACCTAGCGATGTCCAAGACCTAGCTTATGTAATTTATCAAAAAAAACAAAAGAAGAAGCATAATGTCTACTCTCAAAGATTTTGGGTTTGAACAGTACTCTAGGGGGTGTTTTTTTTTGTCTTTTATCTATATTTTTTCACAATTTATCTTTTTTACTTTATAAATAAAATTTATAATAACGATCAATAAAGAGTTTGTGGACCAATGTATAAGTTACTTGTTAGTTTATAAACTTAGAGATTAAAGATTTTACGTCAAATTCTAGTTGAGGTATATTTATTTTTATTTTTTTCTTTTTACAATTTTTTTTTGATATTTTTCATAAAATCAAATAAGACTTTTATTTAGAGTAAATAAGATACTTTTTTCACAATTTATTTTTGCACTTTTATCAATAAAGTTTATAACAATATAGGCTTTGTGGCTCAATGGATAAGGTATATTAGTTTATGAACTTAGAGATTTTGGGTTTGATTCATAATTGGGGTGTTTTTATTTTTTCACAAAAATTTATGATATTTTTCATAAAAGCAAATAAGACTTTTTTTATAAAAAGAGTAAATAAGATTTTTAATTTATAAATGAGATTCGCTTAAACGTTAATAAGACTTTTCATAAACTCATACTCCATCCGTCCCATAAAAACATGCATAATATGAGATAACACGAGTTTTAAGAAATCCTGTAAAGTGTAATGTAAATGGAAATGAGTATGCACGTTTTTATGGGACAGACAAAAAAAAAATTATGCATGTTTTTTATGGGACGGAGGGAGTATAAGACTTAACTTTTTTATTCGTAGATGAAACTTTATTTAAATGTAAATCAAATAAATTTTTTCTTAATAACAAATACTCCTTCCGTCCAATTCAATAGACTATGTTTCCTTATTTGGACGTTTCAATTTAATAGGGCACTTTCTAAAATGAAAAGTTAATACATAACAAATATGGGTTAATAGTACTGTTTTATGTCCCGAACTTTCATTTTATCCTAAAAAGTCCCGAACTTTCAACTTTTTCCTTAAAATGTCCCGAAATACAAAATTTGGTGACAAAAAGATAACTTATCTCGCGCGGATGAAATATTTTGAAAATCTTCATTATTGAAAAACCATATTAGGAACCACCGTTGGTGGAAAATGTTGAAAGTTTAGGATTTTTTGTCATCTTTCCATCACTGAATTTTGTATAGCGGGCATTTTATGGAAAAAGTCAAAAATTCGAGATTTTTTAGGAGAAAATGAAAGTTCGGGACATTTTATTGAAAATACTGAAAGTTCGGGACATAAAACACTATTAACCCTACAAATATTCCCACACAACTTATTATTGAAATCAAATGTCATTATACCTCATATATAATTATTTTTTCATTATTTCTCTCTCCTACTTTTTTGACACATATGTATATTAAACAAGAGCACTTAAGGAAGTACGGCAAATGATATTCATTGAAAACTGACACAGATTTCATAACTGTTTTCAAGAACTCATCTTTTTTTTTGATAAATTTACAATATTAAATAAAGAATTAATAGGCCGCGTCACAGGGACTCGAGCCCAAGACCTTTGGCCTTAAGCGTTGACCCCTTACCTCTTGGCCAACACACGCATACTCAAGAACTCATCTTTAATAGACAACGACATGAAACATGAGCAGTATTTGAAAATCTAGCTATTGATAAAATCTTCAATGGTGATTCTCCGAATTAAATTTAATGCATAATACAGAAGAAAATGCTACCATCTTTTGGTACCCTTTTCCATGTATTTGAGCTGCACCATTCCTCTTGTCCGAAAATTGCATCTTTACATGTTGACTAGAGCTGTCAAAACCTCGGGGCTGAGCTGGGCTGGCCTAGCTGACCAAATACATATTTTGAGCTGGGTTGGGCCAGCCCAAAATGTATACGGTTCATTGAAAATGATGCCCGACCCTACACGAGCTTTTGGGCGGGTTGGGCCAAAATGGGTCAAAGTACCACACATAATCAGTACAAAATATCATAATTCAAGTAATAATAAACATAAAAGCAATTGGGCTGTTCTTGTTCATCGAAAAAACCACAAGCCAGAAAAATCTAACCATAAGAAACATGAATGGCGAAATAAATCATTACATAAATGAACAAGTGTTAAATTGTTGGTGAACTTATCTTTGGTGGTGTACATTAATTCTTAGTTTATCTAGAAGAACTCTTTTCAAAAAAAAAAAAAAAAGTTTATCTAGAAGAACTCCAGTACACCTTCAATCACAAACAAACTGTGACATTTAGTCGGAAAAAAAAAACCGAAAACTAAAATTATTGGCATAGACATTAACATTGACGAATGATTGTTTTCCTATAATAATTGTTACTATGATACTACTTCATGAGCTGAGATTAGCTCTACAATGGAACCCCATAGACGGCTATTGGACCATACATGGGCTCTGGACCCGTCAAAAATTACTTTCCTACTACACAAATTTTTGTGTGGTATATTTTTTTTTCCGATTCTATTCAAATGCATAGCCCCCAAATGAGGCTACAACTGTTTTATGTATTACAAATTTACTGTCAATTTCACAAAGATTTAAACAAATTTTGGCCTAGTCTCAATCCATCTGTCACAAATAATAAGTTTTGGGAGAATGAGTACCAGAAGCATGAGACGTAAATTCGCGGTCAACTTCACAAGGATTTAAACAAATTTTGGCCTAGTTTCAATCCATCTGTCACAAATAATAAGTTATGGGAGAATGAGTACCAGAAGCATGGGGCGCAAATTCGCGGTCAACTTCGCAAGGATTTAAACAAATTTTGGCCTAGTCTCAATCTATCTGTAACAAATAATAAGTTTTAGGATAATGAGTACCAGAAGTATGGGACGTCTTTGATGATTTTCCCCATCATTTATTTTCAGTTAACCCTAAACCTATATAAGTATGTATTTGGATTTTTTTTTTGCAGGACCCTGCCCATTCGTTTGGGTTCACGAACAAGATTCTTTAGACGGCTGACAACATAGCTAAGCGTATCCAAAGATACATAGGATACAAAGTTCGAGTGTTTAGCAAGCAGCATCCAACTAATCCATTGATCATCTGCGCACAAGAGATAAGGTTCAATTTTAACAAACAATGTCAATTGGAGGATGAACAGGTAATTTATTGGGGTGAACACTGACCCAAATGGTCTACTCTATTTCACATGATGATAGTTATGTACTTTTGGCTGATACTCTATTTCACATGATGATAGTTATGTAGTTTTCGCTGATATTTCATTTCACATGATGATAGTTATGTACTTTTGGCTGAATGATAGTTATGTACCAATTGGATCGTTTTATTTTTGTTTGAAAGAGGATTTAAGCGATTTAGAGTCCATCTTATGTAGCTATCAATTCAAGCTCCTAATCCCCATGCGGCCCCGTCGGGTCATGCGGCCCATCCAAAAAATCCGCCGGGCTTTTGGGCCAAATTGGCCCGTTAGTATAGGGGCATGAAAATCGGCTATTTCCAAAAATCAAAGTCTAGTAATTAGAATTTATATCATCATTTTCAATTATATATTGGAAATTGGAGAGTGGAGAGTTGAAGACTTTAAAATTATTTATTGTCGTTTTATTTTGGAACTAAGTAAAGACTTGTGCTTGTAGATTTGTTCATGGATTGTCTTTTGAATTTTGATAATTTATAGTGTTTAGAGACTTCGAATTTTTATGTCACTCGTCTTATTAGTTTCGCTATTTTAGGTGTATTTATATGTTAATATTAGCCATTTAACATGTTTAATAAAGTAAAATATTTGAGATAAATTTTGTCAATTTTTGGCCCATTTTGGCTCTGCCCGCCCGACGGCCCGTGTAGGGCTAGACTGGGCTTCAATTTCCATGGCCCGTTGCAATTTCAGGTCGGCCCGACCCGGCCCAATAATATGCTTAAGCCCGTTAGGTTGGGCTGGCCCGGCTTGTTAAGTTTGACAGCCCTAATCCTTAGATGTCAGTTTGAATGTTAGTTTGTTGTTAGGCCATGGAGGTGCCTTGCCTCGGTCGATTTGGGTCCATCTTATGTACTTATCATTTCAAGCTCTTATTCATTATATGGTAGTTTATGTGTTTGTTAGGCTCTGTGGTTGCCCGTATCTGGTAAAGGTCCATCTAGGTTAGGACAGGACCACGAGTTTTAGTTTTATGTTCGCAAGATTCATGTCCTGTATTGGCTAACTGTCTAGAGCTTCTTTGAGTTCCAGCAGATGATATTGGCAGCCAAAGGTTACGCTGACTGGAAACCAGCCACTTGTGCCTTTTGGCTGTGTACAATGGTAACACCAGGGGCATTTGGGTAGCACGCTTGTGCGCTCATGCTAATAATGTTTAAAACAATTAATACACAAAATACTTGAAGATGAGCTTGTTTTGCGCAATGTAACATTCATGCTCATGATTAATATATAAATTGCAAAATTCTAAAAATAAATATTTATTCGGTGACATTATCATATAAATTTTCAATAAATTAAAAGCTATGACAATGCAACATTTTGAATGCAATGTTAAAATTATAAAATAGATGAAAGTTTAAGAATAAATTAGCAATAAACCATTTATAACACAATTGCCAGAAGGTATCATTAAAAAATTCAAATATAATTCTTCTAAACCGTAGCTACTGACAACATTAATAGCACAACCTTTTACCCAAATGTGAATTCTAATCATCCATAGCCATTGTTTCACATATAAAAAAACGACATTATATTGAATATAAATTCTCCATATATTCTTTCATTATTTGTTTATTTTTGCTGAGTGGATAACGAGAATTCGAAGCCCTTATACTGAGCTTTGGACTAATAGAATCCTATCGGCCCAATTGAATCCTTTATTTTACTTTTATGTTTTACGTATCTTAAACTCAATTATTCTATTCATTTTATTTTTTTTTGAAAAATCGACTTACATTGTCGACATATATAGATTGCTAAAGATTTTTCTTATTGAATTAAGCCAAACTAAATGATACTACTATATATGAAAAATCTGATTTCGTATGATTGAGAAATTTTTTAATGTTTGTTTATACGTACGAGAATTCCTAATTTAATTCAAACATCAATATATAATATACAAAAAAATAATCTTAAAATAAAATATATAATAGGGATAAAATAGGCAATCTACATGTCGTGCCCAACACATTTTTTCTATTAGTATAGATGTAAAAAATATATTAAACTCGATATGAATATCAAAACTGAGAGCATCGCCAAGGTTATGAATGGCATAGTCTAAATTAATCAAACACATTGGAATATGCAAATAATCATATCATATTTTGCATATTCCAAACCAGATACTATGAACTAGGAATCATCAGAGATGAACTATGTGAATGTTGGTTTCACCATAAATTAATGCCAAGAATCTCAAGGTTCGAGTTGAAGAAAATTATGGAGAATGCGAATCAACCCAAATACGACGCACTGGATTCTTATTCCCTACGCCGATTCAACACAGCAACAACTCCCTTGTATTTTATGTCTTGTCCTTTTGCAACTTACCAGCTATCAAAGATGATTTGCATCTCAACAATGACTATACTACAATACTTGTAAGCATATTCAGAAAATATTCTTTGTTATCTTGGAATAATAAAAGATAGTTAAATCAGAGGGGTGCAATGAATCAGACAATAGCGCATTTGCATGCAAACTTGAAAAAAAGATATGCATAGTGCAGAGATTATAGATGAAGCAGGCACGTCGGAGAAGGATGCGAATCCACCATTTCACAAGCTTCTGAGGCAAGCAGATAAGGTAGACTGGATTTTGATGGGTCTGGGCACCTTGGGATCCATTGTTCACGGCCTCGCGCAGCCTGTAGGCTATTACCTGCTGGGAAAAGCCCTTGATGCATTTGGTAAGAACATCAACAATCCTGATCAAATGGTCAAGGCACTTTTTAAGGTAGGTATATATTCTATAAACTACTGTGTTAAGGTATGTGAGTGCATGATAACTCTAATTCTGTTTGATTAGGTCGTTCCTTACGTGTGGTACATGGCTTTCGCTACATTTCCAGCTGGAATTCTAGGTAATTTTTCCATGGCAGAAAAAATGATTTGATATTTTTGATATTGAGTCATACATACTTGAAATGCAGAGATAGGATGCTGGATGTATGCAAGTGAAAGACAAGTAGGTCGCCTAAGACTAGCTTTCCTAAAAGCTTTCCTTAGCCAAGAGATTGGAGCATTTGATACTGACTTAACAAGTGGAAAGATAATCAGTGGTATGAGCAGCCATATGTCCATCATTCAAGACGCCATTGGTGAGAAGGTACTAGCTACGTCATCTTTCACAGCTGCAAACAAATGACATATCCTCATGCATAGTGGCAGAAGAGAACTAGGATAAAAACAAAATTGGCTTGATTAATTAAATCCTAAAATAGATGGCATCGTATTAGAATATCCCAGAATAAAAAGACTATTAAATTGTAAAAACGCATAGAAAGGACAAAGACTTCATTGTAGCTGTCCCTTATCCTTCTAATATTTGTTAGAAAACTTTGATATGTATTCTTTTTGCTGATCTGCAACTTGTTTAGATCTTTGATTATACAATGGTTCTAAATAAAAATAAAGTAGATATGTTGTGTAGAATGTTCAGTGCAGCAGAATGTTGAAAAATACAAGCACATAACAAAGAGGACTAATAGATTTGAACTTACAATATTATCTGTGGCTGGCTGACAGTTGGGGCATTTCATATCATGCTTGGCAACCTTCTTCTCCGGCGTCTTGATTGCTTTCATTGCCTGCTGGGAAGTGTCACTTCTAGCATTATTTGTTGTCCCCATGATTCTCGTAATCGGGGCTACTTATACGAAGAAGATGAATACCATTTCAGCAACAAGAATGTCATGTCTGTCCGAGGCCACTGCAATTGTAGAACAGGTATAGAGAATCACAAAGTCTCACTTTGCCAAGTTCAATTAACATAATATCTGAGACTCTGTTTGACAGACAATTTCCCACATCAAGACTGTGTTTGCATTTGTTGGAGAGAATTCAGCAATTAGATCCTTCTCAGAAAGCTTACAAAAGCAGCTCAGAATAAGCAGGACCCAAGCATTTGTGAAGGGATTAGGGACAGGAATGTTCCAAGTTGTGACATTCTGTTCTTGGGCTCTTATCGTGTGGGTTGGAGCCGTCGTTGTGACAGCCGGGAGATCACTTGGAGGAGATGTTATCGCTGCTGTCATGAGCATTCTCTTTGGTGCTATGTAAGAGAACCATATATATCATGCTATTGTCACCACATTGTGTCTTGGTGTGAAATTACAACCATTTTCCACTTTGCAATTCTCAGATCCCTCACATATGCTGCACCAGACATGCAGCTCTTCAATCAAGCAAGAGCAGCAGGGATGGAAGTTTTTCAAGTGATTGAGAGAAAGCCAGTGATACACACCAACCCCGGGGGAAAAGAAGTGGCTGTCATCAAAGGCAGCATATGTATAAACGACGTGCACTTTGCTTATCCATCCAGGAAGGAGACTCCAATTCTTCGAGGATTTTCATTATCAATCCCAGCAGGAAAGGTAGTAGCATTCGTTGGCAGTAGCGGATGTGGCAAGAGCACCATCATGTCATTAATAACAAGATTCTATGACCCTATTGAAGGTAGTTCTAACTTCTATGTGCACATCCACTTCATATATACATTTGCTATGCTTAATTCCTCTTGCTATACAACAACATCTGTTAAGAAATCAAGGAGCCTAATGGATTTGGCATCTCTCAGGTTATATTCTCATTGACAACTACAACATCAAGGATCTGGATTTGAAGTTCCTCAGGAGAAACATTGGAGTAGTTTCACAGGAGCCGTCACTTTTCTCGGGCAACATCAAGGAAAACATTCAGGCAGGAAACTGGGAAGCAGATGAACATCAACTCCAGAAAGCAGCTCAAATGGCAAATGCACACTCTTTCATATGTGAATTTCCAAATCAATACTTGACTGAGGTCAGATAAGTCTAGAATTTTTGATAAAACACAGCACATCACATGATGAAACCTCCTGTCTTATGATCATATCTGGCACCATAGCATACATCTGCACTCTTTCTTTTGTTCTCAGTCATGAATCATACATTAATATGCCGTCAGTTTCAAATTTTTAAATTTCATGTATCCTGAAGAGGAGCTTCTCTTGTCATTAGGTCGGACAAAGGGGTGTCCAGTTATCAGGTGGACAGAAACAAAGAATAGCAATAGCACGAGCAATCCTAAAGAATCCTCCAATTCTTTTACTAGATGAAGCCACCAGCGCCCTTGATACAGAATCTGAAAAGCTAGTTCAAGCAGCCCTCGAGACTGCAATGCAAGGAAGGACAGTCATCTTGATTGCACACAGATTATCCACAATTGTTAATGCAGATACCATTGCTGTTGTAGAAAATGGAGTAGTTACAGAGACAGGACCACACCACCACTTACTAACTAGCAACAATTTTTACCGTAGCTTGTTTGAAATGCAGAATCTCAACCAAGATAGTGATGCAAGGTTGGCTAACCAAAGCTACTTATCAATTGCATAGCATTGATAGACTTGGAATAACATTTAACTGTTCATTTTACAGATTAGAGGATCCAATGGAAGATTTAGCAAGTATTTATACTGATGCTTCATCACACTTCCCAGATGAATCTAAGGAAGCCAACAGAACTCCACAATTTTCTCCCACTAAAGAGGAACTGACAGAAAGGAAGGAAAAGCCAATATTTTACAGAATCTGGTTTGCCTTAAAGAAGAGAGACATTTTAAAGATTTTCATTGGCTCTTGTGGAGCTGCTCTTGCAGGAATCTCTAAACCAGTCTTTGGGTACTTCATCATAACAATAGGAGTGGCATACTATAAAGATGATGCAGAAAGAAGAGTAGGGAAGTACTCAATCCTTTTTGCGTCTATAGGATTTTTGTCATTCTTTGCCCACACTCTGCAACATTATTTTTATGGCTTGGTTGGGGAGCAGGCCATGATGAACCTCAGACAAGCATTATATTCAGGTATCAGTTTTATTCCAATTGTATTTTACCTCTACTCCATCAGCAAGATAACATCTATGACAACCAATTCTTATGAAACATCCTTATTTACAGCTATACTACGAAATGAACTGTCCTGGTTTGAGAAGCCTCAAAACAGTGTGGGATCAGTTACAGCACAAGTTATCAATGAAACAGCCACAGTCAAAACCATCATATCTGACCGTATGTCCGTTATTGTTCAATGCATCTCGTCCATACTGATTGCAACAGTAGTCAGCATCAGAGTCAACTGGAGAATGGGCCTAGTTGCTTGGGCCGTGATGCCCTGCCACTTTATCGGTGGGCTGATTCAAGCCAAGTCTGCTAAAGGATTTTCAAGTGGCAGTAATGCTGCTTATTCAGAACTGGTTTCCCTTGCTTCTGAATCAGCATCCAACATAAAAACTGTTGCCTCTTTTTGCCTAGAAGATCATGTGATTGAAAAGGCAAAGGTTTCTTTAAAGAAGCCACTGGCAAAATGCAGGACACAGAGTATCAAATATGGGATCATTCAAGGTGTATCGCTTTGCTTGTGGAATATAGCTCATGCCGTTGCATTATGGTATACCACTATCCTCGTCAAAAGAGGACAAGCTTCCTTTGAGAATGGAATAAGATCATACCAGATATTCTCACTCACAGTTCCATCAATCACGGAGCTGTGGACACTGATACCTACTGTTTTCTCTGCTATCAGCATTCTGACGCCTGCATTCCATACCCTTGACCGACAGACTGAGATCGAGCCAGACGAGCCAAAGCAATCAGATCATAAATCCATTAAGGGGGATATTGAATTTTCAAATGTGAGATTCACTTACCCCTCCAGACCAGATATGACTATACTCGATAACTTCAACTTGACAATTGAAGCTGGATCAAAAGTTGCTCTGGTTGGACCAAGTGGAGCTGGGAAGTCCTCCATTTTAGCACTTCTGCTCAGATTTTACGATGTCAACCAAGGAGAAGTTCTCATTGACGGGAAAAATGTGAAGAGTTACAACCTGAAAATTCTGAGAGCACAGATTGGCTTGGTGCAGCAGGAGCCGCTTCTCTTCAGCTTTTCAATCAGAGAAAATATATGCTATGGAAATGAAGGTGCTTCTGAAGCTGAAATCATACAGGCAGCAATGGAGGCCAACATTCATGAAGTGATAAGCAATCTGCCTAGAGGATATGACACGCCGGTTGGGGAAAAGGGATGCCAACTTTCGGGTGGACAAAAGCAACGAATAGCAATTGCAAGGGTTCTGCTGAAAAAGCCTGCGGTAATGCTTCTTGATGAAGCTACAAGTGCACTTGATGCCGAGTCTGAAAGAGCTGTCATCAATGCTCTGGAGTCACTGAAACTGAGAGCAACAAATATTACAGTTGCACACAGGCTTTCAACTGTAATCAACTCAGACACCATATTTGTTATGGACAAGGGAAAAGTTGTGGAAATGGGAACCCATGCAAACCTTATAACAGCAAGTGAGGGAATCTACTCCAAACTTTATAGACACCAGAGTTTTTCATGAAATTGAAGTCTCTACATTTGTATTGTTTAAACAGAAGTCAGAGTGGATCATTACTCTTGAACTGTTCTTAAGACTATCAAATAGAACTTGGTCCATGTTTCAGGAAATCTTCAACCTGCACATAAAGTGAATGTAACTACTTCTTACAGCAGATACCAATACTTCTTAAAATTATGTCTTCTTTAACAACTTCAGCTTTTTAGACTAGGCCTTCATCTAACAGCCATGCCAAACAAGATACCCTATGTTAGAATCTCACTTTCCCACCCATTTGAGAATAATTTTCATTTGTAGGGATTCTACATGAAGTTTATTTCACATTTACGGAGGTGTGGTGAAGATATTAAATGCTTGTGGTCTCAAATACTATATATTCTCTGCAATATTCAGATTTTTGTTAGAAATAAGCATGCCACCTACTGACCATCTATCGCAAATAATCAAGACAGGTTTATGCATACGGAAGATCAATTTTAATGCATGATCGTTTTAAACTCCTCATGTGTTTTGAGATCGCTGCACTTTCCATATTTGGAATTTCAATTATGCAAATATCTCAAAATTGATTTCAGTAATGATCAGCACTTAAGGAAGTACGGCAAATGATATTCATTGAAAACCGACACAAATTTCAGAATTGTTTTCTTGACCTCATCTTCAATAGACAACGGAATGAAACATGAGCAGTACTTGAAAATCAAGCTATTGAAGAAATCTTCAATGGCGATTCGCCGAATTAAAAGTTCATGCTTAATACAGAAGAAAATGCTACCATCTTGGTACCTTTTTCCATGTGTTTGAGTTGCACCATTCCTCTTGTCCAAAAATTGCATCTACAAGAGATCATCAGGAAGCTCATTTAAAACATTGATTGTTAATCATCTTTACATGCTAACTTTTCCAGGACGCATTCTATTGATTCTGTGTCTAGTTTCTTGATCTCCTATCGTCATTATGCAAAAGAAAATTAGTAAGAAAACGCAACAGAAACATTCAAGCAAAATTACAAAAGCTGTATAAAAATATACAATGAAAAAGCACAACAATTCCACACTGTGAAGAAGCTGTAGAGAAGTATGCGACTCGAAAACTAGAATGTCAAAAAGAAGAGCAAGGACAAATGCATTATATTATTTACTTTGATCAACATAACAAGCCAGAAAAATCTAACCACAACAAACGTGAAATAAATCATTACATAAATGAACAGGTGGTAAATTGCAAATTGCTTACGATTTGAAGCGGATGGAGTGAAAGCAAATTGTTCTTCGAATTCCGAATTCTCACATAATCTTCTCGTGCTTGGATATATGCAGAAATATACATATATGTACACACACACACACACACATATATATATAGAGAGAGAGAGAGAAATGTGTTAGAACCGGCTACACGATCGAGATATTACAAAATAAATATTTTGAGATAATACAACTCAAATTAATTGAAATATTACAAAAGAAAATTAATTTGAGAAATTACCACTGAAATAATTTTATACAACTGAAATATACTGTATAAATAAATTATACGTATAATAAGTCGAGTCGAGATGAATCTCTTCCCGCAAGAAGATTATCGCCCCGGTAGTGCTCTTCGGTTTAGGCGTATCTTCCCCAAAGGTAAAACGACTTCGTCTCGTCGGATGTAGCACCACAATCCGGCGAGCTCCGGCGAACTGAATAGGATCAAGAACTGAGCTAGACTTATGTTGTGAGTTGTGAATTATGATTCGTAAGTTGTAAGTTATGAAGTTCACAACACACCCGTATTTATAGGTGTTAAACCTAGTGTGAACGGCCGGTGTGAATGGAACGACAGTCAACTCCGGCGGCTGCGGTAGGTGGCCGCAATCGTTGAACGCAGAAGTTGAAACTGATTTTCCCTCTTCAACATCCAAACTTTGACATACAATATCTCACTCACCGGAAATCGGTTTTGAGACTTCAAGTATATCACGTTGATCTACTCGAGATGTAGATTAACATCCAATAATTATTTTAATTAAATAATAAATATTTAATTAAATAATAATTTTCAGATATGGCATAAAACCATATTTCCAACAATCCCCCACATGAGTGAGAAATCAGTATGCGAAAGTATGCAAACACTTAGCTCAGTCCTCTTAAGATACAACATTGCATTTGGAAAGGTAGCTTGTGGCTTTGAACCTGCCATAGTCAATGTTATCGAGTATACCGGCGGCCTAGTGGATTGTGTTCCTTGAACTAGTCCTCCTCGGTGTATACTAAGTCAACAATATTGACACAATATTGCTTCAATCCTTATTCGTTCTCACGTTTGTGTCCATTACAGGCCTTGGAACACCTCTTTGGATTCATAAGTGTTTCAATCGAAGCGGCCCCACTTCACACTTACATAGGTGACTCTTAACTCAAGTATCCTGCTATACTTGTCCTCTTCGAGGAGTTCTAGAGTCATTAAAAGTCAAAGACTTAACCTCACCACGTGCAGGTTTCCGAACACTCACTGTTCTACAAGGAATAGGCAATTCGAGTGTTCAACACACGAATTTTCATAGCTTAGTTGTCCCATTGAACCAAGTTCTTGGGATCCTCCAGTCATCATGGTTGGGTTTCCACTATGATTATCCTTAATTTGTGGACTTCAAACCCATTCCCCCTAACAGTTTATACATCTGATCTCGATGGATACTTTTTGTCAAAGGATCCGCTATGTTATCAATTGATCTTATATAATCAATTGTGATAACTCCACTAGTGATCAGATGTCTCACGGTATTATGACGTCGACGAATATGTCTCGACTTACCGTTATACAAATAGTTTTGTGCTCGTCCGATAGCAGCTTGACTATCACAATGAATTATTACGGACGACACAGGTTTCGACCAACATGGAATATCCTCGAGGAAATTTTTAAGCCACTCGGCTTCTTCACCAGCTTTATCCAAAGCTATGAATTCTGATTCCATGGTCGATCTAGCAATACATGTTTGCTTCTTGGATTTCCAAGACACAGCACCACCCCCCACAGTGAATACATAACCGCTCGTTGAAAACGAGTCTTTGGCATCAGATATCCAATTTGCATCACAGTACCCTTCAAGTACAGAGGGTTCCCTAGTATAATGAATCGCATAGTTTTGAGTATATTTCAAATATCTCAAAACCCTTTCAAGAGCTTTCCAATGTTCATTACTAGGGTTGGCTGTAAAGCTGCTCAACTTGTTAACCGAGCATGCTATATCGGGACGAGTGCAATTTGTTAGATACAACAAGCTCCCAATAATCTTCGCATATTCTATCGCGTCAATAGGTTCTCCCTTGTGTACACTCAAATGCACACTAGGTTCCCATGGTGTCTTAGCTATTGGCTTGTCAAAAGCGTTGAATTTCTTTAACACTTTCTCAACGTAGTGAGATTGTGATATAGAAATACCATCAGGTCTTCTTAGAATTTTAATTCCAATGATAACATCAGCTAAGCCCATATCTTTCATGCTAAAATTTTTACTTAGCATGCCTTTGGTTTCTTGAATCACTCGGGAATTACTTCCCATGATGAGCATGTCATCTACATAAAGACAAACAATAACATATCCGTTATTAGAATTCTTAATGTAGATACATTTATCGCACTCATTGATTCTGAATCCATTTGACAACATTACACTGTCAAATTTTAAATGCCATTGAAGCGGTGCTTGCTTCAACCCATATAAAGACCTTTGAAGTTTGCATACTTTGTGCTTTTGCCCAGGTACTACAAACCCTACAGGTTGCTTCATATATATTTCATCTTCCAATTCGCCATACAAGAACGCAGTTTTCACATCCATTTGGTGAATCTCGAGATTGTGCAAGGCAGCAATAGCGAGAAGCATCCGAATAGATGTTAGTCTAGTCACAGGTGAATAGGTATCGAAGAAATCGTACCCTTCTTTCTGCCTGAAACCTTGAACGACAAGTCGGGCTTTGTACTTATCTATAGTACCATCAGATTTGTACTTCTTCTTTAGGATCCATTTGCATCCTAAAGCTTTACTTCCAGGTGGTAGATCCACTAACACCCAAGTATGATTTTGCATAATGGAATCAATCTCAATATCGATGGCTTCTTTCCAGAGAGCTGCATCTGAGCCAGACATAGCTTCTTTAATCGTCACCGGTTCGCCATCTAGCATCAAGACAACATAATCCGGTCCATAGACATTAGCTTTTCTAACTCGTTCCCCACGTCTCGGTTCTACATCCATAGGTTTAGACCTTGGTCTTTTCCTATTAGGTGGTACATGATTAGAACCCGTGGCATCATTTACTTGAGTAGAATTACTAGCTACTTCCATAGGTTTAGAACCTATAGCATCACCATCAACTCCATCATTAGAGTTCGATGTACCTTTATCCTTGTTAGGATAGATATTTTCAAAGAATATAGCATTCCTTGATTCTATCGTTGTCCCAACATGTATATCAGGTATCTCCGATCTGTGCACTATAAAACGATAGGCACTGCTATTAAGTGCATGACCAATGAAGATACAATCCACCGTTTTAGGTCCTATTGTAACTTGCTTTGGTAAAGGCACTTCTACCTTGGCTAAACACCCCCACACTTTGAGGTATTTATACGAAGGTTTCCTTCCTTTCCATAGCTCATAGGGAGTTACATCTTTCCCTTTGAGTGGAATCTTGTTCAAGATATAGTTGGCCGTCAAGACAGCTTCCCCCCACATGTTCTGGGGTAATCCTGAACTAATCAACAAGGCATTCATCATCTCCTTAAGAGTTCGATTCCTGCATTCAGCAACGCCGTTAGATTGTGGTGAATAAGGTGCAGTAGTTTGATGTATTATACCACTTTCGTTGCATAATTCAGCAAACGGAGCTACATATTCTCCACCTCTATCACTTCGAACCATCTTAATTCGACATCCAAGTTGATTCTCGGCTTCATTTTTGAAGTTTCTAAAAGCTTCAATAGCCTCATCTTTACTTTTCAATAAGTAAAGGTAACAATACTTTGTGCAATCGTCTATAAAGGTGATAAAGTACTTCTTGCCACCTCTAGTTTGCACGAACTTTAAATCACAAACATCTGTGTGAATAAGTTCCAATGGTTGAGTGCTCCTTTCTACCGATTTAAACGGTAACTTAGCCATTTTGGCTTCAACACAAACTTCACATTTTTCTTGTGAGTTGTATTCATCAACTTTTAGTAAATTCATTTTTACTAATCTCTTTATAGCATTTAGATTAACATGTCCAAGTCTACAATGCCATAAATCAAAACACTCAATCAAGTAAACAGAAGAAGTTGATGCATCTGTATTGATTTTAGCCTTGGCAGGCTTACAAGCTCTTACTCCAAGTTTGAAAAGTCCTTCGGAGGCATAGCCTTTCCCTAGGAACTTTCCCCACTTGCGTATTACAACATAGTCAGATTTGAAAAACAATTCAAAATCCTTATTCGTAAGCCTAAAGCCCGAAATTAAATTCTTTCGGACAGTTGGAACGTGTAATACGTCTTTCAATGTGATCTCCACGCCCGACGTGAGTTGAAGAATCACATCATGCCAAGGACTTGGGATGTCCGCTCGCTAGCCTCCATTATCGTTTTGTTTTCCACTTCCTTGTAGTTGTGGAACAACTCACGATTTATGCATATATGGACGGTAGCGCCGGTGTCCACGAACCAAGCGTTCGGGTTGTCCACATGATTCACCTCGGAGATCATGGCAGCAAAGTCATCGTGGTTCCAATCGTCGAAGTCCTTCTCGACGTTGTTCACGTTGCCATTTGCTTTCTTCCGCTTTGGCTTGCGGCAATCCTTAGCCATGTGACCTTTTTTGTCACAATTATAACATACACCATCAAACTTTGATGGTTGATGTCCGCCTTGCTTCCCTTTACCCTTATTATTAGGGTTAGGGCGACCACGTTTGTTGGAGGGACCGCCTTTCTCGGTGAGATTGGCCTTTGCCTCCATTGGAGCTTTTCCCTTTTGATCACGACTTCTCACGTGATCCTCCATTTGAAGCTTGGATATTAATATCGGCACGGACATCTCCGAGCGCTCATGCTTCAAAAGGTTTTGAAATTTCCTCCAACTAGGAGGTAATTTCTCTATGATGATTGCAACGAGCAATGCATCCGCCAAGGGCATCCCTTCGGCTTGAACCTCATGTGAAAGATTTTGGAACTCTTCCACTTGGTCCATCAATGGCCGGGAGTCGACCATTTTATATTCCAACCATTTGACGACAATATACTTGGTAGTATTTGCCTTGTCCACTTGATATTTCAGATCAAGGGCCTCCCACAATTGTTTCGCGGTTTCATGAACCTTGAAAACACGATAGAGCCGTTCGTCCAGAGACATGAGAACGGTGTTACGGCACAAGTAATCGCCGCGGCACCAGTTCAAATATCCGGCACGAATTTCTTGGCTAGTCTCCCCTTCACTCGGGGTTGGAGGTTTATCCTCCATCAAGAATCCGGTAAACCCCACGGTTGTGAGGTAGAATAGCATCTTTTCTTGCCAATATTTGAAATTCTTGCCCGAGAACGTTGATGGTTTCTCGGCAAGACCAATAGTTCTAGATGTTTGCAATGGGGCCATGGTTGACGTTGAAGCCCCCATTGATGCAAACGAGGAAAACATTGACGACGTGGTTGAACCGATGGTTGCAGAGGTGGTGGAGCCGTCCATATTGACGTCGGTGTGAGCCATTTCTCGAACGTGTATCAACGGCAGAGAAATAATCTTCTTGCGATTGTTAGAACCGGGTACACGATCGAGATATTACAAAATAAATATTTTGAGATAATACAACTCAAATTAATTGAAATATTACAAAAGAAAATTAATTTGAGAAATTACAACTGAAATAATTTTATACAACTGAAATATACTGTATAAATAAATTATACGTATAATAAGTCGAGTCGAGATGAATCTCTTCCCGCAAGAAGATTATCGCCCCGGTAGTGCTCTTCGGTTTAGGCGTATCTTCCCCAAAGGTAAAACGACTTCGTCTCGTCGGATGTAGCACCACAATCCGGCGAGCTCCGGCGAACTGAATAGGATCAAGAACTGAGCTAGACTTATGTTGTGAGTTGTGAATTATGATTCGTAAGTTGTAAGTTATGAAGTTCACAACACACCCGTATTTATAGGTGTTAAACCTAGTGTGAACGGCCGGTGTGAATGGAACGGCAGTCAACTCCGGCGGCTGCGGTAGGTGGCCGCAATCGTTGAACGCAGAAGTTGAAACTGATTTTCCCTCTTCAACATCCAAACTTTGACATACAATATCTCACTCACCGGAAATCGGTTTTGAGATTTCAAGTATATCACGTTGATCTACTCGAGATGTAGATTAACATCCAATAATTATTTTAATTAAATAATAAATATTTAATTAAATAATAATTTTCAGATATGGCATAAAACCATATTTCCAACAAAATGATCCATTGAGCAAAGATGACAATGAACGTAAAGAAAATTTTTGATTGGCAACAAGAAAAACTAAGAATATACTCTAGCAAAGCAGTTGTTACAAAGAGATGAGGCCAAAAATCTCTTTTGAGATCGATACTCATCTGTTTGTATTGTGTGTTTGGGAGCCTTGAATCTGCAGAAAGAGAAATACATAGGCGCGGGAGGTTTGGCTTTCATAGGTTGGTTGGAATATCGCTCCATACCAGATGGGATCCTCTGTCCCACAATATTATGTGTACCACGTGTACCACTCTTCATTTCTTTGTTTTATAAATTGTTTTTGATAAAAATAAAAATTATTATTATATTATAAACTCTAATTAGTATTTATCATTGAAAAAATAAAATTTAAAAAATTATATACCCTAACTTTGAATTAATGAACCCAAATAATCTATTATTAATTCAAATAAATATAAAAAAATAATTATAAACCCTAAATGGATGAGTGAACCCTTGTTAATTATCTTTATATTATATAAAAGCATAATAAATTAAAATTGAATAAAAAATAATTTGTAAATATAAAGAAATGAAGAGTGGTACACGTGTTACACACTATATTTTGGGACAGAGGATCTCATTTGCGCTCCATACCGTATTATTTAGTATTTTATTTATATGCATGTAGTATAAATATAAGGAGAATTTTTTGTACTTTATTTATTTATTTTATTTTGAAATCAAGAAGCAGTGACAGATGTGTGCCCACTTTAGGATACAGAATTTTGATGTACCTCTTCCTCGTATTGATTGCTTATCACAGAAGCAGCATTGAACTGAATTGAGGAATGGTTCCCTTATAATATATGTAGATGTAGAATTAACAGATGCAACCAAATCTACGAAACAATGAATATTGTTATATCCTCAATTTGGATCTCCTCGTATCACAACTTGTTGAATACAGAAGTAGCATTGGAGTGGATAGCAGGTTGAAGAGATGAGAGACGTCATGTTTTGTATGTTGAATGAAAAACATAAACCATCCAAATCCAGCTTCCACCAGTGTTGGTTTTGTTAGATACTGCCTCAACATATGTTCAATCCACTGAGTCTCTCTACACAAGGGATAGAGTAGGGGGGATGGCCCTTGAATATTTTAAGCATCTCGAAATAAATAAATACCTCTTGTCTTGTGTGTCTGTGCTGGCATGTTTTGATTGTTTGGCATAGGGGAATGCATATCTTGGTGGTCAGTCATTTCTGGCCACTTGCTTTGATCCACAAAAGTCAATACCAGTACATGAATAAAGGGAAATCCCATAATCAAGCTTTAAGTATAATTTGAGAATTGAAAATGGTTAGTGACAGAAAAGAAGAGGAAGATATTTGTAACAGCCAATTGCTTCTTTCATTTATCAGGACCAACTGTTACTCTCTCATCATTCAGCATGCTATTGCTGGCCTTAACATTATTTATATATATATGCAGCGAATAGCCTTGTATGGGTCAAAACAAGAAGAATGCCCATATAAATAAACGGGACAAGTATATCAGATGGCATGTCTCAACCTGCAACCAAATTTCCTAGGATCTTATCATCAACGGGTAAAAAGAATGAACCGGAAAACAATTTTGAACAAGAATACCTTCTTCTTCTCCTCCTCATTCTTTATATGCCAAATCTACGGTCACGAAACTATATAAAACAAAGCTGTTTTTCATTAGAAAACTAATCTAAAATGTCATGAAAATCCTCAAGTTCCAACTTGTCGTCCTCCTCCTCACTCTCGGAAGGAGTATAGACGAACAGGAGGATCATTATCTGCACTCACACATCCATCATGTTTACTCAAATATGATTGCAACAATGAATTAAGAGAAAGCTGGTGTGGGCAGACATCGATATCATCAATAACAACAACTTCCTTGCACTCTTTCTCTTTCCAATCGTAAGCTACTAGACGATGTCTGACCTCATCATCCAGTTTGCCAGCTCTTCCATGAAGAAATTAAACAAGAATGTACCGCTTGTGCTCCACCATTAAACTCTCTAATCCACACCCACAAATCTTCTTTCCATACCCAAACCTCATAATAATAACCGCCTTCAAACTCTAACTTAGTTTTCGAATGCGAACAACACCTAACGAATCTCCACCATTAAACTGGACAAGATCAGAGTAAAAGTCACAAGACTTTGGTGGTAAATAAAAGTAAGAGAAGCTTTCCTTAATACAATCGAACGATGCAACCAGCAAACCAATAACACTTTTAAGATGAGAAACATATATAGCATCTTCATAATTAGACCGCCTTCCAAGAATCCTTTCTTAACGAATACAACTCAAAAGTTTCGTACGTCCTATAAGACGTGTACAAACTCTTAGGATTTTGTAATCATCATAGCATACACAACCACCAACCATTCTCTGGAGAGGCTTCCTTGGTAGGGAAGAACTGAAACTGCTTGGTTGTACGTAGTTGATAAGATAAATATGGCCAGAAACTTGGTAGATACACAACAAACCCTCGCAACAGTTAAAACCAATATCCTCCCTTGGATGCAGAAAAGGGACGCTGAAACTTTCGTCGCGGAGAAAGAGCAGTTAAATTACGTTTCACAAGAAGCCGTTTCTCGTCGGAATTATTCATGGTCGATCAAAAATTGATGGATTCGGAAGAAAGGGAATCAACCCTAACGCGTTGGTCCTCATCCAGGTTATGTGGTTTACACCTGCGTTGAAGGCGTCGTAGAATTTTAGAACATGCAATTACAAGTTTATCAATGGAAAGAGAGAGCAGATGATGGATTTGGAAAACAGGGAATGAACGTAAATTCCTTCGTGCTTCACATGCACTGCAAGATCCTAACGTTAGGATCATGCCATGACAAAATTGTAAATAGTAAATTAGTTATTTAATAAAATAAATTGAAAATAGAGTTAATATATATGTAAAATATAATTATAACCAAGGTAAAAGGCAGATGAGATATTCTGTCCCACTATTTAGTGTGTACCACTCTTAATTTTTTATAATTTTCAATTATGTTTTCTTCAATTTTAATTTATTATGTTTTTAATATAATAAAAAGATAATTAACAAGGGTTCACTCATCCAATTAGGGTTTATAATTATTTTTTTATATTTATTTGAATTAATAATTGATTATTTGGGTTCATTACACTACAAAAAAGCATCGGTTTACCGGCGAGATTTACCGACGGCAGGTCTGCCGCCGGAGATTACCGGCGGCAGAGCAGTAGACTCGTTAATTTTAAATCTACGGCGTAAATACCGGCGGCAACATCGCCGGCGGCAAATGTTAAGGCCGCCGGGAAATATATATTTAATTTTTTTAAAAAAATTTAACAATACCGGCGGCAACGTACCGCCGGTGCCGGTGATTAGCGGCAGCTACGTTGCCGCCGGTAATTGCTAAGGCGGGTCGAGCTTTAGCGGCGGCAATGGGCCGCTGCTAATTGTGAAGCCCAAATTCGGGCTTCCAGCCCTAGCAGCAGTAGATATATAACACCCCCCCTCCCCCCTGCCCCTTGCCGCTGCCGTCGCCATCGCCGGTCGCCGCCGTCGCCTCCGTCAAGGTAAGCCCCCACCTTTCCTTCCTTTTGTCTCTCACTCTCTCTCTCACCCTCTCTTCCTCTTTCTCCTCCTAATTTCAAACCAATTGTGCCGCCGCACAGCTCCGCCGTCGACCCTCACGGTACACTCTCGTTCTTAATAGACTTTTATTTATTTATTTATTATTTATTTGTTTGATTAAAATTAACTTAACTCTAATTAATTTATAGGATGTTTATGAAGTATGATTAATTATAATTTGTTAATTAGATTAATTTTAAATTGATTTACTATTATTTTGTTAAATTAAGTATGCTAATATAAATTTCGGATGAAATGATATGTTATTATATATTGTGGGATAGATTTAATCAATTTCTTAAGGATCGTCTCCTTTTGGGATAGAAATTGATTATTTCTTAAGGATCTTCTCCCAACAAATGATTGTGTTTGATTTAATTACCATGATTTTTTTATTGTTTTATATATTATTTTATTATTGCTTCGACATTGGGGGACCGGGTAGACCTAGTATAGGCTTAGTAAATTAGGACCACTATGGTCACTATAGTTGCTGGTAGAGTCGAACACTTGGTAGTTAGGATAGTGGGGTTATGCTGTCGAAATTTTGTTAGATTCAAGTAATTTATTATATATATATATATATATATATATATATATAGGGGAGGACTAGAATAAAAACACTCTTAAGTGTATAAAATATAAATGATTTTCAGCCCTTAGATCATCAAGATCTACGGTTGATTCGTAACCATTTTGGATGAATTCGTGGTCCTGGGTTCGAATCCCAAAGGTAACAAAAATTTATTTTTCACAATTCGTAACCATGTTGGATGAATTCGTAATCCTGTTGGATAAAATTCGTACATTAAAAAATATTTATATTTATATTTTAAGAAGTGTTTTTACTATATATATATATATATATATATATATATATATATATATATATTTCAATTAGAATACACAAGAATGAGAGATAATCGTACGTGGATGTACGCGAAATACAATAATCGTGCTACATTTGAAACGGGACTTGAGAGTTTCCTCGAGTTTGCGATAAATCAAATGGCGTATACAGATGGAATTGGTAACATTAGGTGCCCCTGTAGGAAATGTAAGAATAAAGTCTTTGTATCTGTACCTACAGTCAGAGAACATGTTACTAGGCGTGAATTTGTCCACAATTACACAAACTGGTGTTATCAAGGGGAAGCACCAGTGTATATGCCGACAGAACATACTAGAATGGATGAAGATGATGAGTCATACAGTAACTACCAAAGGATGGTGCATGATCATGCTGGACCTAGTAATTATCAAGATCCTCCAAATCTGGAGGAGCCGCCTAATCCTGACGCTCAACAAATTTATGACATGTTGAACGCAGCCGATAGTCCTCTATACCCTTCCTGTGACACTTACTCACAGTTATCCTGGATGACACAATCCATGAGCATAAATGTTGAAAACCACATGTCAGAGAGATGTTTTAATCAGATGTCTGAGATGGTTCAAAATGCTTTACCGAAGGATAACAACTGACCTGACAGCTTCTACAGTACGAAGAGAAATCTGCGTGGGTTGGGTTTGCCAGTAGAGAAGATCAATTGTTGCGTTAATAATTGCATGTTGTATTGGGGGGACGATAGTGAGCTACAGAGTTGTAATTTTTGTGGTGCATCACGATATAAGGAGAACTTGCGTGCATCTGGAAGCCGCCGAAAGAATCGTCTGGCCGCCAAACAGATGCACTACTTTCTTTTGACGCCCCGACTGCAGAGGTTGTTTGCATCTGCAGCAATAGCTGAAAATTTGCGATGGCATGCGACTTCAATAGAAGATGGGATCATGCGCCATCCAGCAGACTCTCCGGCACGGAAACACTTGAATTCAGTCTATTCTGGATTCGCCGAGGAGATCAGAAATATGAGATTGGGCCTCTCTACAGATGATTTTGCCCCATTTGCACAATCAGGGCGTCAATATTCTTCTTGGCCGGTTATTGTCACACCGTATAACTTGCTTCAGTGGTTGTGCATGAAAGAACAATTCATGTTCCTCACAGTCCTCGTGCCTGGGCCATCTAACCCAAAGATGAAGTTGGACGTTTTCTTACAGCCACTGATACAAGAGTTGAAATCTTTGTGGGAGGTTAGTGTGAACACTTACGACATATCGTTGAAGCAAAATTTCCAGATGTAGAACCACGAACAGTGGCTGGACACGGGCCGTGGAGAGAGAGAAAAATAGGTGAGAAATGAGGGAGGTTAGGGCGCGGTGGCAGCTCTACCACTACTGCCCAGCCAAGGACGGGCGAAGAGAGGGGATGAGGCGACGGCTGGGTGGCTACGGTCGCCGGAGGACAGAGAGAAATGAAGCGACGAAGGTGCAACGGCTGGCTCTGCTGGTTGTTGTGGTCACCGGAATCAAGGGGGCGACGTCAGATTGGAGACTAGGGCTCACAGGCGGGGACAATTGGGTGGCTACGATCGCCGGAGGACAGAGAAAGATGAGGCGACGGTTGGGTGGGCAGCGACCTTCTCCGCCGCAAAATGTGAATCGTTCTCGGAAAACACAGCGATAGGGGCCCAACGATAGGGGCCCACTTTAATTAAAAATAAAAATATATATATTTTTTCTAACGGTGTTAACATCCGTTAAGTAGCGGGGGGTATTTGGTGCGATTTTGTCACATTGAGGTAGGGAATTTGGTACTTTATTTTATGAACATAACATCTTATTATCATGAACATAAGTTCGAAAATCCATTTCAGTTGGAAGGGAGGAATTACCGGGATTTTAATTTGGTTCTGAACCATTAGATCACTAATATTGAAAGGATGAGATTTAATCTTAAATCTATCTCTAAGAGAAAATCTCAATGGATGTGAACCCGTTATACCTAATTACACAATCTAGAAATTTGAAAAATATTGCACCACTATATTTCCATGATCTAGTGCAAACTTGTATCCAATAATCCAGTACCATGCCACAAGCAAACTCTTGGAAAATCACACAAAACTCACAAAACCTACGACAACTCTTGTCGTGGCCAAAGTAAGCGTTAGAACTCGATCCTAACCCCAAACCAAACAATTAATTACCGGTGTTCATGAAAAATATAAATGCAACTTTCAGAGTACTGAATCAAGTCAAATGTAAATGAACACATGACAAAAGTCCTATGAACTTTCGATGTTTTTGGTTAAGAAATCAAGTATTGTTTTGATGTAAGTTCCTAAGTTTAGTAATCTTATGTACACTGGTTCTGGATAATTAGTTCAAATTAATTTATCTAAAGGAAATTAATCAACTGTAGAAGTTACCTTATCTAGAAAACAATGATACAGCCTTAAATGAAAAAAACAATGATACAACACAAAGGTGGTCAGAACTCGGTTTTTTCCTTGCTGACCAGATGAGCTGCGCTCTTGGAAAGTAGCAAATCTTTCATTTGTCTGTAAACCTTGAGTTCTTCAAAGGCATCTGACGTTTTTCGAGGCTTAAAAAACTCGGAAGCAGCTCCAACTTCTCCCTCGAGCTCAGTCTTAGATGACTGAGTGTTGTAGTAACAGGATTCTTGACGGAGAGGAGGAGCTGTCTTCAGCATGTGAACGAGGGCACCGACAGCAGCGTCCTGCGACTTCTTCATTGTTGAGGGTGCTAGTGAAGAGACTTCCGAACTGTTTCTTCCGTCGATATTTGGACTGTATGACCAAATAAAATTGAATGATGTGAGCAAATTAGCAAAATCACTGTAAAATCGGAGCTAAAATCAAATAGAGATGCACATGGACACATTAGCTAGTTATATATATAAAATAATTAATTGCAAAAACGAAATGAAAGACTTCTTGCAATTTCCTTCTGTGAATTCTGTAGTTCCCAAAGTTATACACAAAGGCATTTGTACAAATTGAGTTGATACGTACACATGAAATCCCACATGGGTTAAGTTGATTTTTCCTCTATCAAATTATGTATGGATTGTCCAAAAAAAATAAAAAAAATCAAGGATGAAATGGCGAGAAATCAATCAAAGGGTTTTTGTCGGAATCGGAAAGCCAAAATATGCATATTTCTCTACAATTAACCCGACATAAAACTAATAATCAGGCATATTTCTTTTCTGAACGAAACACATAATCTAGCAGAACTGAATAATCTCTTCTATGGAAAAAGAAAGAAGCTATTTCAGGGTGGCTCCAGATATGTAATATGAGAAAATCACTATAATAATTAGTAGGAGAAAAGCAATCTGTGCAGAAGCTGGAAAAGTTGCATAGATAATCAAAGTGGGCAAGAAATCCAGTGTAATACACACCTTCTCACATAATGTGCACGAGCAGACATGAATATCACAAAACAGAATTTTACATGAAAGTATTGGTGAATCAGATAGAACATTCCATGCCCATTATTGCTTGCATTTATTATGCACTTTCAGAAAAAGTAAATAATTATCGATAAATAATAGTATCTCTAATCGTCTCAAAAAAAAAAAAAAAATAGTATCTCCAAAGTTTTGACAGTTTCAGGGTTGCCTCTGACTTATATGTTTTCCCACATCAAGAACAGCAAAGCTACAATGTGTCACGAATCAAGAGGAAAGAGGACAGAAAATCCAACACGATTTGATCACTTGTGGTGCTCTCAAAAGAGACAATATCTATGGCCTTTATAAAACTTGATTTGAAGAATTATCATAGATAGAAGGAAATCCTAGAAATATGTTATTCCAATGATCTAAAGTAATTTTGAATTATCAAGAAAAGAAGGTAATCCTAAAAATATACTCTGATGAGCTTAATTGTTTGGCCTGGATGATTTATGTGTATTACTCTTTTAGCATCAAATGAAAGGTAATGGCAAATTTAGTGCCAAATAATATTCAGAAAAGGCTAAATCAAGCTTGCAAATAACATTGATGGAAAAGATTATAAGTAGATAATGACTTTAACAATAATTATACTAGTGGAGTTATATGTGGAGCACTATAAAGTCATAAATATGATTGTCGACAAAAGTTCTTGAGCCTATGTAAGAGATATGAACTATACGACAAGATGCCACATTCTTTTGCATTACATGATTCAAATGAAAGTTATAATTTCAAGCATTTCATGACATGGCAAGTGGAATTACCTTGTTTGGTTATCAGGAGGATCCACATCATCCACAATAAATGGACAATCACAGTCACCAAAATCATCCTGGAAAGACAATCGACTGGAGGTCCTTGAGAATCCAACACGTGGAGAACTACTTGAAGACAGCAAACTTGAAAACCGTCCAGAATCCTCTTTTGAGTCTCGAGATAACTATAAAATTCAGACAGATGTAAACTAGCTCAGACATTAAGGAGCAGATCAATAAGCAACAATAAGTACTAATCATTAGCCACACTCATCAAAACCTACCCTCGGACCAGCATTTGTTGGAGTGTTGCTCAATTCTCCAGTTCTGGCTGAGTCCAGTCTCCTTATTGACCTGATTCCAGATGGTGATTCATGGGATGATGAGTCGTACTTTGTATTCCTCGGTGATAGAGGTGGAAGAGAGTGCCTACTTGGATCGGACAAATTAGGAGAAAGGTATCTAGGACTTCTAGCCATCATTGGATGAGGAATACTCATTGGAGCAGTTTCTGGATGACGCCGATTATGAAAAGGAATTACACTCTTTGTAGGGGGGGATGGAGAAGGAGATGATGAGAATGGAGGGGAAAGTATTTCATCACATGGTGCTTTTTGATTAGCCGGGAGCCTTTGGTTTGGGTTTCTCTGGATGTACGTATCTGTAGGAGACGCTGAATACTCGTACGGTGACCGATATAATGGTGGAGATGCACTATAAGGTTGGCCCTGTTGTGGCGAAAGCTCCCTTTGGAGACCACTGGACCAGCTGTGAGGTCGTTGAAATGGTGAAGAAGGACCTGATTGCCTCCCTCTTGTCTGGAAGGATGTAGAATGACCCTTCTCAGATGAGGTACAAGGAAATGCCCTCATAGGGTCAGTAAGAGGGCTACCTACATAATCGGTAATGATCTCAATAGGATGAGATACACAAGAATCTAGATTAAAGTCAGATAGATCTTCACGGTACATCACAGATACAGAAAGGCGACCTTGTTGGGCGTCAATAGGAATAAAAGAATAGTTCTTCATTGATTCTTCCTCTGATCTCGACAATGGAGAACCAAACGAGCAGATCTTGTAATTGATCTCAAAGTCACAGTTCTGCTTAAACGATATTTGTTTACGGAAGGCCTTATACGCTGGAAGGAGCCTCAGCATTGAATAAACTGAGCGCAGTAGTATGATTGATTTCTTGTATGTCTTCTTATAAAAGGCATCACCAATTTGAGGAGCCATAGACCTTTGATACTCATACTGAACTACCCACCTCTCTATAACCGTCTCAGCGAACATCTCCGTGGTCAGAGAGGAGCGAGAATCGTGCTCTGACAAGGAATCACGCAATTCTTGAACAAGTATAATATCGATCACCATAGGTTCCATCAAACTTCTATTCCAAAAACTTAAGCTATCCATAGCTGCAGGGCGATCCCCCAACACTAAATTAAACCATCTATCGCTCTTCCTTATTTCCCCTCCCCGGCTAGGCGGCCGGTTCATCGGAACCCTTGAATCCAAAATTATGTGCAAGCTCTTTAGAAGAAACTGATTAAATATTTGCTCAAATCTTCCATGTTCACCATGAGGATAGCTGTGCAAATCCATATCTTTATTTGAACAGGCCTAACCCTAGATTCCCACTGTCAACACAAAAATGCAACTACAAATCCAATTTATTTACAAAACTGACAATTAACCCAAACATCTAATAAATGTTTCTGGGTTCTACAGTTTCTTTTCCCCCTATATTTTTCTAGAAACATCCTCTCTCATATGCATACCTCTGTATATTCTATGCATACCTGAAAATACCCCACATAGTAGATAAATTAAGCATATAATCAAATAGGGAGAAAATATTGAAATGAGAAAATAAATGTTGAGCTAATAATTAAATTTGCAGCTGAAAATGTTGCATGATGCACTTCTTCATTCATGCAGCAGAAAATCCATCAATTATTTAAAGAAATTCACCAACTACAGGAAAATGTTTTCAGGCTCAAAATTCAATTTTGGTGTAAACAAATAATTGGAACAGAAAAATAAATCATTAGTAAAATTCAGGAATAGATCAAGAATCTTAGTTACTATCTACTATCTACAATCATAAATCTCAAGTTCGTCAACTGATTAAACGTAAATAATTTTAAAAAATATACTCGAAAAGCTAAAAAAAATGAGCCTCTCAATATTCTGCAATTGAAATGGTGAATAGCTCAGAATGCTTTGTTCAAATTAAATACAACTTACTTGAGAGAGCAAAATTCCTTGAAAAGATGGAGTGTTTTAGATCAAAATGGCGTAATTTAGAGAGAGAAAGATTGCGTATACTGGTAGCAGCAGGAGAGAGAGAGAGAGAGGTGCTGATGACATGTTATAGTTTATAATCAATCTTATCATTAAAAGTAAGTTTAATTAGTCACTTCTCTTTCTAAACAGCCATTAATCTTTTTTCCAAATTTATATTGCATTGATTAATTTCAATTGACATTATATTCTACGTCAAACTTGCTTCTGCTATTTAAATAATTTCGATGTCGCGTCACTTTAAATTTTTTATACTTATATTAATTACAAAATTCCTACATCGTCGAATTAGTATTATTTTATTCTGTAAAATCGCAATTGATATAAATACAATGAAAAGACTTCCCACCCAAAATAGCATCATGTTGCATTATTTTTCAAACTGATACTACTAATTTCCGTCTAGACATTTGATAAGTTTAATTCTAATAAATACTTTATTTTAAATAAAGTAATAGTAAATCCAACTATCTAATTAAGTTAATTACTTAGCCCTCATAAATTGTTAGTATTATTTTTTTGTTAGTTTACTAGTCAGACATATAATTGTTATATACTAGTATTTTCATTTTATCATAAATCATAACTCTTGACAATATTGTTTATAGAGAGAAGAATCGAATATATTATTATTGGAAATCATTAAACTCGCGATATAATGTATAGTTTATTCATTTATTTGGATATACATTATGAAAGTCGCTTGAAAAACTATATTTATATTTTAAATTTTGTCAGATAAATTACTAAATTAATTAGCTCACGCAAAAAAAATATACCTAGTAAATTAGCATTAATTATTTCGTTAATGACATGACGTGAAGTTTTAAAAGTCTTGAGACAGGTGTTCGCATAATGAATAATGATGCTTTTCTTTTTTCCCCCTCCATTTCCTAATTGGATCTTAGCCATAAAACATGATTATCAAAAGTGGGTCCAATCTAATTATATTATAGTAGTAATGAATTAGGAATTAGGAATTTGTTTTCGGGTGATGATAAATGGACACCTAGTGTCCTGAACACCTACATAAAACCGGTTTTTTTGCGTTTAACCCAAATGGGCCGATTTAGAGAAATTTTTGTATTTACTAATTAACACCTACATATTATTTAATGTTGTGTTGTTTTTTTTGTTTCCTTTTTTTCGGTTATTTTTGTTTCCTTTTTTCACGTTCTTTTCGTTTCCTTTTTTTTTCTCTTTTTTTTTTTGGTTTTTCTTTTACTTATTTTTCAGTTATTTAGTTTTGAAAATTATGTAAATCATATATTTGAGGTTTATATGATTATTTATTCCGAAAATTGTTTAATTTATTATTTTAAAATTTTATTATTGATTTGTTACCAATAATTCATGGTTTTTTGTTAAAAAAAATCCTAGATTTGTTTGTAGCTATTGTTTTTTTTTAATTAATATTTTTTTAAGATTATTTATTTATTTCTTTAGAAAATTTTGTTATTATGTTTTTTATATTTGAAAATTATGTTAGTTTTTATTCGATTTTTTTTATTTGGAAATTATGTTATCTTTATTTGTTTCAAATAATTTGGTGATTCTTCTAAAACTAATCATAGATTTGTTTCCACTAATTTAGATATTCTCATTCTCCACAAAATTATCCTATATTTGAATCCACTATTTTAGAGATTCTCATAAAATATTTCAAGATTTTTTCCAAAATTTTTATTATTTATATTTTTGGAAATTATGTTTTTATTTTTTTTTTAAAATTATGATTTTTTTTTTTCCCATTAATAAGTAAGTAATATTAATACTTGAATCCACTATTTGAATGTTTGCCAGATGTTTGTTAAAAAGTGTGATCGAATTTCGTATAACATTCTGAATGATTTTTATCATCCTTAAAATTTGATATTCGCCACTTTTATATTTATGATTTATTTTTCATGAATAAAATCTAAAATCAAAAATCAAAAATCAAATCTTCAGAAAAGAATGAAAAATCCATATATATATATATATATATATATATATATATATATGTGTGTGTGTGTGTGTGTGCGCGTGTGTGTATTTTTATATTATATTCAATAATTTAATTTAAATTAATTAACTAACTGCATTTTAATTTTATAACAAATAATTATATTGACTTCGTTAAGTATACTATAGCAGTTCATCGTATTAAGGGCATATATCGTGTTTAATACTTTACTATATAAACTTGTTTCTCATTCAAGTATATGTTAAATAGTGCGCGAGCGAAATCCAATCGTATGAATCATTTAACTTTATTTTATTTATTTATATATTATATTCACTAATTTAACTTAAAATAATTAATAACTCATAATTTTATAACGAATAGTTATATCGACTTCGTTACGTACACCATAGCAGTTCATTGTCTTATTGACATATCATGTTTAATTATTTACAATAATACATTGTTTTTCATTCAAGTATATGTTATATAGTTTTCCGAGCGATATCCCTGCATATGATTCATTTTTTTTTCTCAATTTCACTAATTTACTTCAATTAATTAATTCAACTCTATTTAATGGAGTATACTTTTTATTTCAACTTCACTAATTCATTATGATATTATACTAACGCTTATATTAATCTAAATTTTTCCCAATTTCACAATTTTAATATTGTACCTCCATAATGTCACATAATTTCATTTTGTAATATATTTATTCATTTATAATGTATTCTAGGCATTTTTTTTTGTGCTTGTACAACTTCAATGGTTTCCCCAACATAAATATTCATGCATTATATATATCTTATAAAATTCATTTTTTATTACAACTTCACTAATTAATTAAACTTTATTTCATAGTTTTACAATAACTAAGGCCACATCGTTAGTCACACAATAATGGTTCATTTTGTTAACATCATATCAATTATAATAATTTATTATAATATATTCCAATAAAGTATATGTAATATAGTTTTTCGAGCAAAATCTCATCGCATGATTCACTTAAAAAATTTCTTTTTCATTACTCACCCTATAGTAGTTCATTTTGTTATTATTATATCGCTTTTAATAAAGTGTATGTTATATAGTTTTCCGAGCAAAATCACTGCGTACGATTGACTATACTTTATTTTTGCTTCCAACTTAACTAATATTTCAATTATATAAAATGAATATCTTTATGATATAAGCCAACATATATTCGCATATTTTTTTTTTTTTGGGATCGAGGGTTTTTGGTAGATTGTGAGGCGACGACAATTTGGTGAGGAGTAGAATGGGATTGGGTGAGGCGTGTTTTGGGGTTTGGGTTTATTGAAGAGGCTCAATTAATTTCTGATATGGGAAGTAGGTGAGGTGCGATTTGGACCGAAAATAAGAGACAAATGAGCTGCTATTTTTTCAGTTCAGTCAGCCAAAATATGCATATATATTATATTCAATTTTCTTTGTATTTTAATTTATTTTTGTCCACATAATATTACAATATTTTTTTTTACAAATTCAGTAATTAATTTCAAATAATTAATTCTACTTTACTTCATTGACTATAATTATTTTCGACTTCGTTACTCATACAATACTATATTCATTTTGTTATAATTATATTACATTTAATACTTTATTATAATACTTTCAAACAAAGTATTCCTTAAATAGTTTTGCGACCGAATCCAATCATATGATTCATGTTTTTTTAGTAATTTTTTTTTCAAATTCACAAATTATTTTCAATACATTGCAAAATATCATCGTATAATACATTATTTCTCATCCAAATATATGTTAAATAGTTTCGCGAGCAATTTCCAATCGTACGAAAATATTATTTTCAAATTTTAAACATTCATATTGCCCACATATATATTACTTCATTTATAATATATTTATAATATATATGATTCTCTGAGCAAAATACCATCGTATGATTCATTTTTTAATATTATTTTTCCAACTTCACTAATTTATTCCAATTCATTAATTCAACTTTATTTCATTGAGTTTAATCATTCCTATTATTATTATTGAGTTTATTTCAATTCACTAATTCAACTTCAAACTATATTAGTTCATTTTCTTATTATTGTATCGCTTTTAATAAACTATATGTTATATAATTTTACAAGCAAAATCTCATGCTTACGATACGATTCATTTTATTTTATTTTTTCTCATTACTCACATTATTATATTCTCTTAATGGAAACAAATCTAGGATTATTTTTAGAAGAATATCCAAATTAGTGGAAAGAAATAAAATAACATAATTTCCGATAAACCAAAATAATAAATCTTCGGAAAAGAAAAAAACAAAATTTTAGAATACAAAATTAAAGAAAAAAATATATTTTCGAAACAATAGAAAAATAATATGTAGGAACAAAAATAGGATTACTTTTAGGATCTTCATAAAATTAGAGTAAACAAATAAATAAAACATAATTTTGGAATAAAAATAAATAATATTAATTTTGGAAAGAAAAAACTGGAAACAAATATAAGATTATTTTATCAAGAAACAAATAATCAAAAGAATTCCAGAAATAAAATTCAAATTTGATTTATATAATTTTCGAATTATATAATTAAGAAAAGCTTCTGAAATAAAAACATAAAAATAAGAAAACAAAATAAACGAAAAAAAGGAAACAAAATGAAAGAAAAAGAAGGAAACAAACTAAACGGAAAAAAAGGAATCAAACTAAACGAAAACAAACTAATTTCGGATTTATATTAACAATAAAATAGTAGTACTTAATAAGGATAAATCAGTAAATAACCAATTCACTAAAAAACCGGCCCACTTTGGCTAAGTGCAAAAACTCCGGTTTTGACCGAGTGTCCATGACACTCGGTGTCCATTTAGCTTTTCCGTTAGGAATTAGGAATATACTACAATAAATCAAATGCTCAAAATCAGATACAGAATTACCCAATTAGGCTAATTCAATCTTGTGGTCATGTTGCGTTACGTGGATATCGAAATATAGGTTTCTTTTCTATTGGATTGGAAATACATACTAGGGGGGAAAAAAAGGATATCTGCATAGAATCGTGTAATGTTTGTTTTTTTTTTTTATCGATTACATTTATTATGTATCTATATACTATTATTAACTATAATTAATATTACTCTGTAAAGAAGCACACATAAATGAGACCAGTCTCATATAAAATGAGTTGGGCACAGAGGTCGTGTAAATGAGCAGGGTGTGGGCTGGGTTAGTGGGCTCGACGCGGGCCCAAGCCGGTGTTTACAAAAAATGAATGCATTTTCTAGAAATTGAACTCAAGATAATCCTGAGTACATTCATGTCAAGCAATTTTTCCATCAAAATAATCCAACCATTCAACCAGAGTGTAATTAGCTATGTAGCATAATATCATGATTTATCCAGTGTATAATCTAAAAGTGAAATATGATTTTTAAAAATGGGTTAATTGCATGAAAATACACGAACTTTAGTCACTTTTCCATTTTACACATGGCTTTTGAAATTTACATTTTAAATCATGAACTTCGCATTCACTCCAATTTTTCCTTAAAATTGACCTCCGGTCATCGGAAAGCTGATGTGGCTTAAGAAATGCCACATGATTTACTGACGTGTCTGTAATTATATCTAAGTGGCACATGGTCTACGGCGTCGTTTTGACTGGTAAAGTGGAAAACGCCGCGTTTAGTTAGAAAACGGAGTCGTTTCGACTTTGAATTAGGTTAAACCCTCATAATTTCTTCATTCATATTTTTACAGTGGTAAAATTAGGGTTTTCGCCATTTTCACTCATCGTTGAAGGTCAACAGCTACAGGGCGATTCTTTATTCCAATTGGTCCCAGCTTCCGTGTCGTCAACAGTGGAGAACGTGGTGGGTGGCGACAATTCAAGGCATACTTTAAGAATCAATGGCTGACAGGTACGCCATTTTTAATTTCGCGCCTTTACTTCGTTTTTGTCCACTAGTTTTTTGTAATTTCCTATAAATTGAAGTCGACTTGTAGAGATTAGGGTTTTTCGTGTTCTGTTTTTAGGAAATTCGTTTGAATTTGTTGGATCCACGCGCAAATTAGTGCAGATAATTTCTGAATTATTTTGCTTCTTTTTCAATTTTATGCAGTGACGACGAATTTGGTGTTTATGTACATCATAGGGGAAAATTTACTAGAGTGGGTTGTGCTAGAATGTATATTGGAGGCAGGGCCCAAGTCAAAATGGTAGATAGGGATACATTTGGGTACTTTGATGTACTTGAATTAGTTCGTGAAACTGGGTATGTGAGTTGGAAAGGCATTGCTTGGAAAGCCCCTAGAACACTTGCCTTTTTGACTTAGAAAATGATGCAGATGTTATGAAAATGCTAAAGATTAGTCTTTGCAAGACTAAATTTTGTAGTGTGTATGTAGATGATGGTAAACTAGATACTGCTAAAACTAGTGACAAGGGGAGTGAGGAGCCACTTGAAATGGGTAAGGAGAAGCCATTAAGAATGGGAAAAGAGAAGGTGAGTGAAGTGGGGAAAAAGAATGTGACTAAAATGGCCAGGGAAGATAAGGTGAGTGCATCAGAGAAGAAGAAGGGGAAGAAGCCAGTTGGAAAGGGGAAAAAGAAGGTCACTGTAAAAGATAGTGTTGCAGTGACATCTTCTCCCATTATAGGAAGGCCTTAGATATTGGAAAGGGCAAGGTGACAGAGCAGACTACACCAAAGAAAAACATTAAGGAGAAAGAGGTTGGTAAAAAACTTAGGAGACCTACATCTAAGGGATACAAGAGTCAAGCATTTGAGAGTGTGTCCAATGAATTAGATCAGTCTCTTATAGAGTCAGAACCTGAGAATAGTGACTACATTCGTCCTGAGGAAGGGGAACAATATGAAACAGATGACTCATTAAGAGACAATTAATTGAGATATGATAATGAAGAGTACAGGGAGGCTAGATTGAACATATGACTAGAGGAATGGATAGTACAAGAAATGGAAGATTTTGAAATGCCAGCTGACAGTTCATTGCAGTGAGGGTATGAATGTTGATCCACAATGTAGTAAGGCAGGTAGAGATGAGGAAATGCACTCTGACTACAATGTATTTGATGGGGATATGGTCTCTGATTCCACAGATGAAGATGGTGGAGCTAAGAGATTACCTAGAATCATGTATGACCCTAAGTGTAATCATAGTGACTTAGTGATTTAGATTAGGTTAAGGTTTGAAAATGAGTTTCAATGCAAGGAAGCTATTAGAACCAGGGCTATCCTTTAAGGTTATCCTTTGCGGTTTAGGAGAGTGAGCAAAAAACAGCTAGAGGCTAAGTGCAGACCACCATGTATATGGAGATGCTATGGATCTCTGATCAAAGATCAATGTACTTTTGCTCTCAAGGTGATTGTGGGTGAGCACACCTGCCTTTTTGATATTCACAACAAATTGGAAAATTACAAATGGCTGGCAAAACAATACACTGATGTTTAGGCTGAGGCCCTATATGCAGGTTCAAGAGATGGTTGTGGATGTCAATCAGAGATTCTCTATACAGCCATCTTTAGGGAGACTTTACAGGGCAAAAGCTTATGCTCTAGAATTGTTGAGGGGGTCAGTGAAACAGCATTACAACTCTTTGAGGTCTTACATGTCAGAATTGGTAAGGGTTGATAGAGAAGGCAGGTTTGAGCTTCTATTAGGGGATGGGTCAGTGTTTAGGGGACTGTACATTGGATTTAGTGCATTGAGGAAGGGGTTTATGGAGGGATGTTGGAAGATAATTGGGCTTGATGGGTGTTTTCTGAAAACCTACTTGGGGGGTCAGCTTCTGTGTGTAGTTGCAAAAGATGAAAATAATCAAATGTTTCCAGTGGCCAGGGCAGTTGTAGAGGCAGAAAATGAAAAGTGTTGGTCATGGTTTCTTGAAATATTGCTTCAGGAGTTGGGAGTAACCGATGGTTTGGGCCTAAGTTTCATCTCAGATCAGCAGAAATGTAAGAGGACATCTAATTGCTTTCATCCTTTTTACACTGCTTATTCTATCACATTCATTTGATTATTTACATGATTTCTGTTTTGTTAGGGACTAGAGAAGGCAGTGGCAAGTCTTGCACCATTTGCTGAACACATAAATTGTGCAAGACATGTCTACTGTAACTGGAAGAAAATACACAAGGGAGCCACCTTGAAGAATATTTTCTTGAAAGCAGTGAGGGCATCCTATCAGGCTGAATTTGACCTTGCTATGGAAGAGATGAAGGCTGAGAGCATGGCAGCATACACAGACTTTGTCAACAGATAATACAACAGGTTTTGTAGATGCTTTATCTCTACACATTACATGTCTGACATGGTGGATAACAATGTCTCTGAGACATTTAATGGATACATTGTAAAAGCTAGGGCTAAACACATCATTACAATGTTAGAAGACATTAGGGTTGCATTAAGAGAGAGGTAGTATAAAAAGTTAGGGCTTGTAAATGGAAGTACTGATAAAATTTGTCCAAATATTAAGAAAAAACTAGATAGACTGAGACATGATGCTAGGATTTGCCATGCCCATCCTGGTTTAGGAGGGAAATTTGAAGTAACCTGCTATGAAGATAGGTTTTGTATATATTGTTATTTATACGTTATAATACAAGCCAATGAGCTTACATGGTTACATATTTTTTTTAGAGAAAAACGGATAACATATCATTAAACCAAGCCAAAAGAATTCAAATCTCGAGAAAATACATCAGAAGAAACCGGAAGAAGACGAACATCAAGGGCTTGTTTCGCTAGACGATCAGCCACACCATTACAAACTCGAGAAACCCAACTAAACTCACAGCACAACAAAGAGTCAGCAAGAACAAAGATTTCCTTCAGAACGTCTCCAATAAAAGCAAGATCCTTCTCGCGGTTTCGGAGTCGCTAAAACAGTTGCTGGCAGTCCATCTCCAGAATAGCCTCAGACCGGCCCTTTTCCAAACACAAAGAGATACCTTCTCTAATCGCCATTGCCTCTCATTCCTCTGCCGTGAAGGCACCCGCCACAAACCCAGCTCTACCTAGCACACTAGCACACTTCCCTCAGCATCAAGCATAACGAACCCCAAAGCCGATTCCAACCCCTTCGATTACAGCCGCATCACACTGAACTTTAACTTGCGTCTTCCAACAGCAATCAACCCGTGACAGTAAAGTACCACTTGAGGGCGAACAAATAGGCCATTTCCATAAGGCGCGCTGCGAAATTTGTAAACAATCAAGATGGGGAATTCTTTTATTTTGGAAGAGCAGCATGTTCCTAGAGTACCATGAAGCCCATGCAATGTTGGCGAACATATTGTGAGATTCTTTATTTGGAAGTTGGCGTATCCGATCAAACCAATCCTTAATACCCACGACCATATTCGAATCAATAGGAGGAAGACGAAGAAGCATAATTTCCCATAAAAAAGCAGTCCAAACACAATCCCTCAAGGCATGTTCCATTGTTTCCACCTCTTCACCGCAACGATGGCAACACGAATCAATCTCACTAGATCTCCTCCGTAAAGCACAAGCCGTAGGAATAATTTATATTGACAAATAATTTATGGGCCCATTTAAAAAATTTGAAATTAATTAAATGGTGATCCATCATCTCAACGACATTTCTCTGTAGTCCATCAAAATGAAATTTGGGCTCAGGCAAGATCCTAACATCTTTTTAATTATTACTAGAATGCACGTAAAAATGAATTATTTTAATAAATAATTTTTTGTGAATGTAAATTTATATTTCATTTCATTTTATAGTAACATCTATCATATTAATATATTTTTTGAATCAGTTATTGTATAATGTTTGAAAATAATAATATTATAAAACTCATAAAATTGAAAAAATCATCTAAATCTATACTATATTAAAACAGCAGTTTTCAATTAGAAATTGATTTCAAATTGATTTGTAATCAATTTCAATGGCGATTTTGTAATTAAAAGTTAATTTAAGAGCAAGAATTTTAGCAATAATGTGAACATAAAAAAAAAAACTGCCGTTTGTGTCCCACTACTTTTTTATCATCTCACAACAAATCTTAAAAATTGTGAATATATAATTTTAAATTTATATTCATCATAAGCTTTGTGTTCCATTTAAAAAAAGCGAAAATATAGTATTGTTTTATGTTTTGCTATTTTTTCTCTTCTGAACAATTATTTTGCTCAACGTTATGCTATATTTTCAAAGACAAAGAAATGCGACTCAATCCTCTCAAATTAACAATGTTGAAAATTTAAATTTATTTCTTTTTAGGTAAGGAATATATATAATAATTCATAAAGTTGAAAATAAGTTATATAAGCCCACAAATATTAACATCTAAATTATAAATTCATTATTGTTTTTTTTTTCACAATTGTGAAAAGAAAAAAAATAGCCAAACATAAAATACATTTTTTAAGATATAAAATAAGAATCATTTTCAGCCTTTAGATCATCAAGATCTACGGTTGATTCATCATTCTGTTGGATGAATTAATGGTCTTGAGTTTGAATCTCAAAGGTAACAAAAATTTATTTTTCGCAATTCATACCTTTATACAGCGAATTCATACGTGTTCTACATAAAATTCATACATTTTCCTTAGTTCTTATTTCTTATTTTAAGAAGTGCTCTCAACATGATATTAAAATAAAGTAGCGATCATCAAGTTACAAAATATAGATGATATTTTCTCACTTAATTAAAATGAATACTTAAATATTAGTTTTTCAACTTTGAATTATGATTAAAAGATTTAAATAAGTTAATTATTTCATATTTTAACTTGACTACTTTTTTTAATATTATTACAGTTTAATTCTGCCATCCATTTAAATAGGGGAGATAAATTGATTAATTTACTACAATTGCAAGGAATGGTTAGATATGACGAGTGCGAGCTACGTAAATTCCTATCTATTTTATCTTTTGAACAAGACTACCTACTTCTATGATTTTGTTTTTGTAGGAGTATAATTTGATACATAATTCATTTTTCTTTAGCCCCTATTTAATTAAATAATGAAAATAATAATAAATGTTATAAAATTATGCTTTCTTAAAACCACTATGTGTATTTAGACGTTTTAATATAAATTTTTAAAATTGCATTATTTTTTACCATTCATAATTTTACATTTATGTATTTGTACATTTTAATTTTTTGTATTATTTTTTAATATAATATAATAGCCGTGCATCGCACGGTGGGCAAATGCTAGTTTAATTTAAAAAACAAATTTTAACTAATTAAGCATAACTTAGTTTTATCTTCATTAAAAAAAAACCAAAAATTCATGTTTATTTTCTAGGTTTAATATTTACATAATTAATTTTAATTCTGAGGAATCTAGCAAAATAAAATAATAAATAAATCCTTTGTGGATTTTATAGAATAAAAATAGTAACTTTTGTGATGAAGATTTCTAATAGATTTTAAAATACAAAACACAATATTTTTAGATTTATGTATATAATATACTCCGAATATATATGAGGGATATATTAGATATACTCCGAATATATATGAGGGATATATATTAAATTACACAATTGATCTTAAATTAGATATATATGAGGGATATAATAGGCAAATCAAATTTTATAAAATAAAGCTATTTTATAATAGGTATAAATTTACTCCGAATATCCAATATATTTGGACTTCGAATTTACTCATGATTATGAGCATAGCATTTGCAGTTTACTACTTGTCTAATATTTCACATTTTAAGTGATTGTTGGTATAACTCACATTGTATATGACATTTCCAGGAGAAAAGGAAATATTAAATTGAAATTTTAATCTATTATATATTCCCTTGGTTCATAAAAGATGTGGTCTTTTATCATTTTGTTTTGTCAATTGGAAACACTTCCAGCTTGGAATTCTCATATAAGTGAAGTCCCATATGATGATTTTATGGTCTTCTCACACCCAATCTCGTCGATAGCTCATTCGCCATCTTATATTATCCCTTTTGGCCCAATTTCTCTTAATAAGATGTATTCCCTTCGTTCACAAAATGATGTCTTAATTTGTTATTTTGATTTCACAAAAAAATAAATAATTTAAATTTTCTTAAAACTTGTGTCACCCTTTTAGAATATTTTTTTTGTGGACGAATGAAATAGTATTAATATGTTGTCAATCTTATAAACATATGTCCTTCCAAAAATGAATATGTGAAACAAAACGAGCAACACAACAGAGATGTGTTCCATGGAGCATGTTTTGAGTCCCCGCCCTCCTTCACAGGAAAGATAAAAGATCTCCTTATAGAAGACCTATATCCATTTTTATCAGCATTTCAAATTATAAGCTTTAGCCATATATATCTAATTTAAAGGCAAACCACCCATTTCATTGTATGAAAAAGTTCAAAATCCCACAAAGCATTGTTATTGTTTCCAAATTGAGTATCCCCACACTTCGAAAGCCATTTCTGGAGTTGCTCTTTACAAGCTTGATCTTCCAACTTTCCTCTTTTGGCGATTGATGGTGATTCGATGATGAATTTTAAAATTCGAAAATAAGAAGCCAACAGCTGATGTAGACACTCTTGTTTCATTTGTCCATTTAAAATTATTCCCTTCAAACCCCACTCAAGTCCGTGAGTCGAAATTATCCATCAATTGGTAGTTTATATCCGTAGAGTAGGACCCACTTAAATAATAAAAAATAAAATAAATTAAAATACTTGGCGGAGTTAAGTGTCCGTCACAAGGGGAGAGAAATTTGCACTTCTTATAAAATATTGAGGGACTAACAACCTAAAATTAAAAGATGAAAAAGTAAATAGGGGTTGGAGGGAATTTGCACTCCTTATTCAGTAGGAAGTATTTGCTACTTCTCCCAACCAAAAAAAAATACGCCAACTCTCTCTCTCTCTCTCTTGCACTCTTCCTTTTTATTCTTTTTAATTTTGGGTTAATTTGTTGTAAATTCATCAACTTTCGCCAATTTTGAATTTAGACATGACCTTTAAAATCTGCTTGACAATACACAACCTTTAGTCACATTTTAATTTTTGACCCGACGAGAAATTCCGGCCAAATACGTGTCATTGCTTGTTTGACGTGTAAAATTAAAGAATGACATGGCTTTTATTATTAAAAAAAAGCCTCGTTTTAGGATTTTGAGTTAAAAACGATGTCGTCCAAGTGCAATAAGCATTCCAACACAACTATTTTAAAATTAGGGTTCTAAAGGTGAAAACTTGAAAGAGGTGCTTGAAGGAGGCCGAAAATGGCAGGTAATTCCCTATTGATCTATCATTCTCCATTGATAAAAGAAGTTCCATGAAATCTGCAAATTGTCATTCTCTGACAGCCTTAATCCTCTCCCAGATCCTCTGATTCTCCAATGAACTATTATCCTCAAATAAACTTAGTTTCATGAAATCTGCAAATCGTCCTTCTCTCAAAGCCTTATTCCTCTCCTGCCACCTCCTGTATAAACTTCAGCGACCTCTTCCTATCATTCTCCCTCTCGGACTCTGTTTTTGGCTTATGAATATCGTAAACAAACATATATCCATCGACAAAACACCGGGCCCAATTCGGGTCATCAAACAAGCTTTTCTTTACATTGAACCCCTGTATAGGTACAGACTTTCGTAGCAGGCGTTTCCACATAATTACCCCAGCAACAGATGACGACGTTGCTGCGACGAGTAAAGTCATGAGCTTCCATTTTACAATCGCGCAGATCTGGAGATTGAAAACCCCAAATTTGAGATTGAATTTGGAAATCTTCAAATTAAAGGTGATATTTAATTGAAACGACCTCGTTTCGATACCCATTCAAAACGATACAGTATTACTCATCGGACGGGATTGCCACGCAAGCACTTCCGATGTCCACATCACATACAATTTTATGTTCTATGAAATTCGGGTCAAAAATTAAAATGTGACTAAAGGTTTTGTATTGTCAGACAGATTTTAAAGGTCATGTCTAAATTTAAAATCAACAAAAGTTGGTGAATTTACAGTAAATTAACCCTTTAATTTTCTTAGGGAGCCCCACAAAACTTTCTGTTTTCTTTCTAGAACTAGAACATCCTATTCTAAAATTTCTGTTTTCTTTCCAGAGGATCCTACAGAACAAACATAGAAATTAACTCAGTTGGAAATTTGAAAATAATAATTGGAACCCGTCTCAAATCCATTTATATAAATTCTTTTATTAATAGTCCCACTCGAAAAATCGAAACTCGTTATTAAAAGTCAATAGCTTATAAAACCAAAAAAATAAAGTCAATAGCTTAGCTTATATGCGAACACGCGAAGCTTCGCGAAGAATTCAAACGACTCAAAAAAATTTCCAGCTAATAAAAGTCAAGTTCATATTAATTAATAGTAGTCTACGACTTCTTTTGTAAAATTATTTATGATTCGAGATTGTATTTTGTGTATACCTCACGTGCGTGAGATAGATAGCAAAATTAATTACATAAGATATGACTCCAGTCACAAGCTCATTCTCCACAATTTAACAACTATTACCACTTATATATCTATTTTTATTTGTCCCATAATAATGAGGCGAACATAATTTAATATTATTAATTTCGACTTTAATTTATGAGATCATTATTTATATATATAACGTTTGAACTTAATTGGATATGCAGAATATGTAGGCATCATTTAAAATGTATCAAAAGTCAAATAAAAAGACTTAATCAATTAGAAAAATCTATCATATCTGTCAAAAAGTCCCTATATATACATATATTTTGTTCATTGTTTTCCTCTTCAAATTTATCGCTAGCTATATTTGCCCTTTTTCACTACCGAAGAAATGAATCCAACATCGGAGCAAGAAACGCTGCAGAGGAGAAACGAAGAGATGGAGAAAGAGCTGAAGCGTAGCCTTGAAAGGGAGGAGAAAATGAGAATAGAGCTGCAGAAGACGTGGGAGCGGCTGCGGGTGGCGGAGGAAGCGGAGGAGCGCCTGTGCTCGCAGCTGGCGGAGACGGAGGCGGAGGCGCTGGGGCATGCAAGGGAATATAGAGCTCATGTCATCGCATTAATGGACCAAATTTCTCATGCACAGCAGCTTCTGCACCAAAAAAATCTATGATCATCATCCTCTATTATTCATCAATTTCTTTAATTTTCTAATATTTTGAGTTCTGCAAAAATGGCATCTCTCTATCTATATTTTGTGTTAAAAGTGTTGGATTGTAGTTTTTGAAAATAAATTAGCTAGAGATTTGGAATCTAGGTTGAATGGATATTATTTAAGTGTATTTGTTTACAATGATCCGATTTAATTGGGATGAATGAGAATGCACAAAGTTAGCATTTGAACATTGAATAGGTAATGAAAACTAGCATCTAATGTTGAAAAAAAATAATAATCAAAAGATCAGTTCGAGCCCTATTCACGAACAGCCACATACTATTATAAATTTGGCCACCGGGTCCTCACTTTAGTGATGAGACTCGGGTTCGATCCCCATTGGGAGCGAATTTGGTGATTGGAGAGATAAGGTGGGCTTGGTGATTTTTTGGAGTGTTTGGGGTACTAACTGTTAATTTCTAACATTACTTTGTTCGATAAAAAAATATATATAAATATACGTACATACAGAAGTTGCTTCCATATCTTATTTACATTTTTTACAACAAAATTTTATTAAATTATATATTTAATTAAGTTAATTATGAAACTAATGTTTGTGTATTTTGTCAAATAATTGGCATCACGACATGGACATTGAAAGGGCTAGCGCATGAATTACGTGCCTACTAGACTTGCATATATATATATCTTGATAGTAATAATTTTTCAAAAGAGAAAATAAAAATTATAGTAGCTAGCTTTTAAATAAATTGATGAAAATAGCTAGGTTCCTCATATTATGCCTTTTTTCGACTAATAAATAAAATCACATCACGTGTTTGCAAATGGACTCGCTGCTTCTTCTTTTTTAAAGTTAGAAATTTATTGATAAAAATAATCCAGAGGTACTCGAACCCTTACATAACGATTCAAACTACAAAATCTTCTCATTTGAAGATATACATGTCATTAGCATCAATCATTAATTTAGTAAATGAAAGAAGAAAAGAAAAAGACCTAATCCATTTTCAAGATCGAATTTTAATGCTCCATAATATTATCCACAATCGATGTGGGCCCTTCAAATTTCTAGCTTGCATGTGGTTCAACAAACACATTGCCAAATAATGTCAAAATCTTATTAATAGTCATTACCCTTTGAAAGCTAATAAATTGTGAAAAAAAAAAAAAAATTACTCCTCAGAATATTTGAGTCTACCATCTGAATCCCAAGTCATCCATAACACTTTCTCCAAATTTCATAAGTGAAATTACATATAAGATGATCTTCTAAGGAAGAGGAACACAAAATACACGTTCATGTTCATAAAAATTAATCCTCCTTTTCATCAAATCATCTCTTGTATTATGCGGTGTCTTCCAAAGAAAAGAAGATACTTTAATAGGGACATCTTAATTTACACCACAATTTTATCAATATCAAATTAATCTTACTTATCACATGTGCCTCCTTGAAAAGAGCATTGTACATTGATCTTTTTGAGAAGCTCCCGTCAATAGAGGTTTTCCATATCACGCCATCTTATTCATTTTGTACCAGCAAAAAAAATACTCTTAGCTTTAAAATTCTTCCAATTCAATTGCATAAAGCAGTCCCATCTAAAATTTGAAACTCAATAATCCTTACTTCTAACTTCCATCTCCTTCAATTTTTAATCTCATTATACTAATGTAATAATGGGCAATGATGTAATGTTAATCTTAGAAAAAAAAAAGATCGTGATTATATATTTTATTCGAGAGAGGAGAGTAGTGTCCAGCTAAATTTTACATGAACTCACAAGTCACGAGCTTATGACAAAAACTCCAATTAAAGTACTATTTTAACTCCATATATAACGTTTTTCTAAATATAGATATCTACGCAACCTAAGATTTGGGATAACAATTTGGTAATGTATAGAATTTATGATACGTGCCAAAATATAGAAGCCAAAAGACTTTCTTCGTATTATTTATGGAGAAGTCGCATTCCAATTATTTAACTATACATTTGGCCAAGTAAAAAACCAAATCTATTTTTTTGGTCAAAAAATACATAGATTTTTATATTTTTGAAATTTGACCGGAGCCAAAAGTTCGTCGGCTAATAAATTGATTGTCTGAATTCTGATGGACAATCCGAAGGTACCGTTGGAAAGCTCTTAATGTTATCTTTCTAATGATACTTATATTGTTGGGTTTTAATAACCGAAAGTGGTAAAAAAAATGGCATGAAAGTCGAGGTCACAAAACTCTATATTTTTTCTTTTTTTCGACCACTTCCAGTTACCAAAACCCAACAATATAAATATCATCATTAGAAAGATAACATCAATAGCTTTCCAACTATACCTTCATATTTGCCATCAGAAATATTCAGACAATCAATTAATTGGCCAATGAACTTTTGGGGTCATGTCAAATTCCAAAAAATTAAAAGTTAATGTATTTTTTGACCAGAAAAATAGATTTGGTTAAAAATCAGTAATATATTTGGCCGGAATATCCAGACCGCAAACCTTTTCTGTGTTAATAAAAAAATTTAGAATTCAATCACTTTTTCTAATTAAACGTGTTCCACACGACCACGCATTCAAGTCAATTAGCAATAGTTTCAATTTAAAATCAATAAACATTAATTAGTTTAAAATTTAAGTAACGTATATAATTATGGAACTATATATTACGAGTAATATGCATGTATGAAAAATGTTATATTATAATTTTTTTTTTTTTGAGAGAAAGAAGGAAATTTCATTAAGACAAAGAAGGAGAGTTCCCAAAAACGGGGAGAACATCAGAAGAAGTAAAAACAGAACGATTAACAGAAGCAAATTTAGCTAAACGATCAGCGATGGCATTGCCTTCCCGGGGGATCCAACTAAAACCACAGAGACGTAACATGGCAGCCAAGGAGAGAATATTCGAAAGAGTGTCTCCAAAGTAAGATGGGTCAGGATCTCCATTAACCAAACGCCAATAGAGGATTTGATTATCAGTTTTAACAATCACGTCGTCAAGAGTTCGGTCTCGACACAACTAAAAACCTTCCCAAACTGCTTTAGCTTCACCTTCAAGTGCAGAAAAAACCCCTACCATAAAACCGAAACAGCAGTTCAAAACCACACCCTCCTTATCCGTCGTCACCACCCCAAAACCCACGCCAACTCCCTCCACAACCGAAGCATCACACGAAATCTTAACCTGCTGCTCACGCCTGCATACCATCGTCAAAGACTTAGCAGCTCCTACTGTTGGCGAAATCACTTTAGTCCAAGAAGCTCTCTGGGCTGTCGCCAAACATTCCAGGTGAGAAATCTCTTTATTTTGGAAAACCAAGAGATTTCTAGAGAACCAAATCGCCCAAGCCAAATTAGCAAAGGTTTTGTGCGCTTCACCATGGGGAATTTGTCGGATGCTGTCAAACCAATCAGCTGTAGAGCAAAACCCAGAGGCAGGGGCTGGTTGAAGTCGAAGAGGAGAGGTTTCCCACACAAAAGAAGCCCAAGGACAGTCCCTCAACACATGCTCCACCGTTTCCAAAGCATTACCACAGCGTCGACAAAAAGGATCAACGTCAATCGAGCGAGAAATAAGCGCTTTAGCAGTAGGTATCGCCCCAGCTAAACACTTCCACATAAAAAGTTTGATTTTTGGAAGAACCTCAAGACCCCAAATCCAATGCCAAAGTGAATCATCAGCAGTCGAGGAAGAAGCCTCAGCTCTGTCTCGAAGGGAGCAAGCAAGCAGATATCCTGACTTCACAGTGTAGGAATTGAATTTTCCATCAGGCCAAAATGGAGTATCTGAACGAGTAGAGGAAGGTAGAATCTGTGAGGACAAATTCCAGAGATCTCCTGGTTCAAGAACACCATTTAGACCATCCACATCCCACGAAAGAGGGCTATCCAGAATGAATTCATTGAGTTTTCTTTCTTTCCACGTCTCAGGAACCTTGGCAGCAACATAAACACCTGCCTTTTTGGGTAGCCAACGATCACATCCCAAACGAATCCGATCTCCTCTGCCCACTTTCCACGCGATGCCTTCCAATAACAGATCACGGCCGACTAATAAGCTTTTCCAAGTGAAGGAGGGGTTATATTATAATTATGTCAAGGCAATTCCCGTTTAATTCATGTTAGCATTTCTTTTATGTACGTTTTAATACCTAGAGTCGGCCTTTTTATACAGCAAGTGGGGCAACAAATTTTGATTCGCTAGCTATAAGATATTTTTAATTATGATAAAAAAAATTATTATATATTAATCTTGAATCGATCATTTAAAAAAAATTAATTGTATTGTGCTCGCCTTTTATATTTTGCTCTCTCATCATACTTTACTCTCTCACGCTTTGTTTGAGTTTTTGATTTTGTTAAAATTTCATATTGCTTTCTCAATGTTTCTATTGCATATAATATTGTCGACTATACCGATTATTGTAACTTTAACAAACGTAAGTTTTTCAAAACTAAAATTAATAAGATTATATTTTGCATTCTACTACGTCTTAAGAAATGTTGAATAAGCTAAAAAATTTATGCATTGAAATAAGGTATTAGAGAAAATTGATCTTGAAGTAACAAAAATTTTCAAGTTTCATTTCTCATGGGACCCTTTTTTCGTTTCGCCTAGGGCCCTCGAAATCTCATGACCGACCTACTAATACCTCAAAAAATATTATTAACGTCATTAATTTTATACATTACATAAAAAAGCAAAGTTGGATTTGTTCAATTTCCCTATAAATTCAAATAAATGAATAAAAGAAGAAAACGAGCTTTGATTTTTATGTGATTTATATATTAATGACATCAATAAAAATCTCTAAGATATTAGAATCACTACAAAAAAATCGGAGATTACCGGCGGCGTTTTGCCGTCGGTAATGAGGGGACGGCCGCCGAAAATTAGTCTACCGGGGGCATTACCGGCGGCGTCTCGCCGCCGGTAATTTTCTCGTCGGTAACACTATTACCGGCGGCAAAACACGCTGCCGGTAATTAACGGCGGTAGGTCCCGCCGTTATTTGTCCTCGGCGAAAGGCGGAGAAATGCCGGCATATTACCGGCGGCATTATGCCGCCGGTAATTACTGGCAGGGGTTTGCCGCCGGTGATAGTCACCGGACGGCGGCGGTGAATATCACCGGTAATTGTTGCACTTACCGGCGGTAAAATGCCGCTGCTAATTACCGGCGGGAAAATACCGCCGGTAATTTTTTTTTGTAATTTAATTAATTTATTTATTATTTATTATTTATTATTTATTATTTAGACGAACTTCCAGTCGGTCACCCATCTTAGTTGTGCTCTAAGTCAAGCACGCTTAACTTTGAAGTTCCTTTCGAATAGTCACCAGTACAGAACACTCGTATTATTGATATATAGAGTACCTAATAATTCATTTAAAGTCTAATTCAATATACAAAATCATATATATATTCATAACCTTATAATATATCAAGATGATATCGATGAGATGCTGTTAATTACGGATCGAACTCGTTTTTGTCTTTATTTTTATGTCGCAAAAGTATTTATTTATTAATTTATTATTATTATTAATTAATTAATTAATTTTTTTTAATCAATATAGTTTATATACTCCATTAGTATTTTATGATGATAATTATTGTATTTTGAATTTATTTCCATACGTCCTTATTTTTATAAAAAACAAGGAGATAATTTGTTATAAGATAAGTAATTTGAATTTATTTCCATTCGTCGTTATTTTGAATTTATTACTTTGTTACGAATTAATTGTAATGTTGTTTGAAAACATGAAATTAATAGTTGCTCAACATAACATATATAAATGTAAAAAGAAAGTGCAAGTGTAATTTTGTTCCTAAACATAGTTCAGACAAATAGTTCCAAAACATGAATTAATTACATAGTCCAAAACATTAAATTAATAGTTCCAAAATATAAAGTGCTGCTCAAGGTAGCTGACCCGACCGCCTCATGAACGCCTCGATTTCAGCCATACGCTGCTAGAGGGCCTCACGTTCTGCTTGTTCGGCCAGTAGGCGCTCTTCAAGCGTGGAGATCCGTGTCTCATACATCTGCTGAAACATCATGGAAGTGCCTGTGCTTTGAGAAGACCCCCTACTAACCTGGCTCCTACCGGCACTTCCAGTGCCGTAGAGCCGGGACCTGTCGGGCCGTACGACCTCCAAGTAGATCTCAGGCAGCCGGTCCTCTCGCCCAGTCTCAACAGCAATGCGACGAATCTCCGCCTAATTCAGACATAACAATTGAAAATTGTATTAAAATAAATACATTTCACTATGAATTACTAATATTTGATTAAACTAATTAACCGCTTACATCAATGTCCGCATCCCTCTGTGACAGAAAAGATCCATCCTCGCGCATGTGGAGGCGGAGGAAAGTGCTATAGTTCTGTGCAGTCAGGGGGAGTCCAGTGTCCAAGCTCTGTCCATGCATGCATATAAACAAGTTATTATTTGCGATATTATATATATATATATATATATATACTTATGAATTTATTTGATAATTACTAACCAGACTCTGCTGCAGGACACGAGTGGACCGAGACCCTCCCACGTGCCTGCTGATCCCAGTACCGGGTTGTCACAGCCCGAAATCCCTAAGGATGGTTTAACCGGGGTTATGACTCGGGAAGGGGATTAAGAAGCGGGGAAAGAAAGGGGCATTTACTTAACAATCAAACATTTTACGAAAAGAGACATTTATTATATAACACTAGGATCATAACTGATCACTTGGGCAAAATCAAGACATTCGTTCGGGAAGGCCCGTCGAAGTGGATTACTCAACAAAAGAGTATCATACTTAAAATAAAATATTATCATAATCAGAGTATCTTTCAGCAGAAATACGTGTGAGTTATACATATGAAGATGTATACTCAAGGTTACATTATTGTTCTATGTCAAAAGGTACATCCGCTCAACTCCACTCCATTCCATCACCCGCTCAACCTGCACATTAGGGAAAACAACATGCAGGGCTGAGTAAAAATACTCAGTGAACATATGCCGGAAATATAACATTTTATATCATTTATTGTACTGCCAACAGTAACACACATGGTTTTACTTGAAGGACCTGTGCTTACTAAACATTTTCTTTCATTTCATAAAGTTGGATGCGCATCCCATTTTCAGTCTATATGATCCATATCTGTTCCTTTTACACGCCGGGAAGGAGGCCTCCTTCCACGGACGCCAAGACCGGTCGCAAGCGACACACAGTCTCCATGAGTGTACACGTTAACCCTTACTAGCAAACCTTCGTCTAGCGTAGGGTCCGAATTCGATTTCCTTTATAGTTGGCGAACCAACACAGATAGGATACATACATAAAACATAAACATTTTTGGCAGACAATCATTCATAAACATTTCATTTAATAAGAACCATTTACCATTTAAAATATCACAGTTATATCATGTCATTCATTTCATTTCGTATAAGAGGCCTGTATGCAGGGGATCTCTATATACGTGTTTTAAGAAAGCCCACCTTATTCGTTCCCACAACGGGCGTAGAGTTACTTCCCTTTTTAGCTATCACTTCCCGCTTGGACCTTTATTGACGAAGAATCGATAAGTTCGAGAAGAAGTCGTGAAAGACAGGAAGATTGATCTCTAAACTAAACTATCTTCTTTAATGATTTTAGGGTTCTAGCATCCATATTAATCTTGTCTCATTCAAAACCTTAAACTCAAAACATTTTATCACATAACTATCATTTAGGTTCGAACTATTTATTCGAACATCAACATGCGCATTAATCATAACTCGTTCTATTTATGTCATCAAGTCAAATATTCCGTCATCTTAAAAACAAATCCTATAATATCACATAGATAAATTATATCATCATAGATCATGCTTTCTCATATTTAAAATCATTTAATCATTTTCAAATAATCCATATTAATAAGTCATTTGAAAAGAATTAATTTAAATAAGAGTTTAACTCAAAATATTTTATTTTAAAATCCATTTATAAATACTTGAAATAAAGAACTCCGTTTAAATAATTAATTTAAAGGTCAATATATAATTAAATTAATCAAGCTCAATTTAAATTAATAATTAAGAGCTCAAATAATTTAAATAGATATAAGCCCAAATTAATTAGATAAATTAAGTCTATCATGTTTTTCTTTGAATAAGGCCCAAACAATTAAATTAAAGAAGCCCAAATCCTATAAATAAAAGAAGCCCATCAGATTTTTATTTAAAAGGGCCGAGCCCAACAGATATTGAAGCCCAAACATTTAAAATCTAAGCCCATCAATTAATTAAATAAGGGCCCAAACACTTAATAAAATCGGCCCAAGTCTCGGCCCAACAACAATTAATAAAATGGCCCAAGTCTCGGCCCAAACAATTAATAAAATCGGCCCAAGAGGGAGCCCAACATTTAAAAAAAAATCGGCCCAACCCGGCCCAATTCTTAACCTAAATATACACACACAATTACACCTCCCAACACACACACAAGCTGCGCCTCCCTCTCTTCTTTCTCACTCTCTCTCTCGCCTTTGTCCTCTCTCCCGTCTCCCCCTCTCTGTTCGGCTGAGGAGGCGCGCCGCCTCGCCGTCGCCGTCGCCTCCTCCCCTCCCTTCTCACTCTCTCGGTCTCACTCTCTATCTCTATTCTCTCTAACTCACACACACACGCACGCAGACGCACCCTCTCTCTCTATCGTGTTCTGCCGCCGCCGCTGCCGTTCAACGGCGCCGTCGCCGCCGGCGAGCGGCGCGGCCTCTCCTTCTCTCTCTCTTAACTCTTCCCCCCCCTCTTCTCCTCTATCTCTCTCTATCTGCTGGAAACAGGACGCACGCGCCGTCAAAACGGTGCGCCGCCGCCGCTGCCTCCGTCGTCCTCACCGGTGGCTCACGGCCAGGAGCCGTCGACCGCCGACAACCAGGTATACCCCATCTCCCTATTCTCCTTTTTCTTCCCTCATCCTTTCCCCTTTTTTTTTTTAAATTAAAAACTGAAATCCTTCCTCTCTTTCTCTCTTGGCAGAACGGAATCACCGCGGCTCCGCCGCCGTCGAGACGACGAGCCACCAAGGCTGCCCTCTCCCGACCTCGACTCACACATACAAAAAAACAGGGGCTCAAGCCTCACATTCAGTTCACCAAATAGCATAGGATTTCTTAGCACATATCATTCTCAAACTGTAATTGCTTAATCAAATCTGAATTTCTTTTCTTGCAATTTAAACACTCAATTAAAAAGTTTTAGTTCATATGTGCATATGTAAACATGTTGTGAAATATCAAAACAGTCGTGTATGAATTCCCTTGGTGGTTCTCTGAAAATTGACAACGAAAGGGTGATGATACCTTGAATAGGTGGATTTTTGTCTCTGCATAATTATGTGTATAGCATAAGTTAGAAATCTGTAGTGAAGAAAATTGAAAGAGGGAGAATTTCCTTTCATTATTACCGTAAATCTTGCTGTTGAAAATGGGCTGTAGTAGTTAAAAATGGTGGTGTGAGAATGGTGAAAGTGGCTGTGGTTTTAAAGAAAAATGAGGAGCGTGGAAATGGTATGAACATAGAAATTCTTTTTCAGCTACTTTGTATGACTGAAGAACTTTTTTCAGCATCCGTAGTAAATTCTTCAGCATGCTTAGGATTTATTCAAATTTAATCATTAAAAAAATCTAAGAGATTAATATTTTAATTATATGGTTCCAAACTCATTTAAATACATTGACACATACAAGACTAATTTTTATTTGAAGTATAAAATCCATTTGGGCTTGTCAATTTAATAAATTAACCAACCACATGGATCAACCTTAGTAATTAATAAAAATTCATTTTTAACACTTCAAGGTTAAATCCTCATTAATAAATTAATGGACTCAAAATATATTTTGAGTGTCACTAAAATAAATCATCACGTGTTTAAATCATCAAATTCATATAAGTCTGTATTTTATTAATGGATGTCGAATCCTAATTATCATAATAAATCCTTAAATCAGTCATTAGAAGAATTAAATCCTCAATTAAAAGTCGGGTCATTACATACTATCCCCCTTAAAAGAAATTTCGTCCCGAAATTTGTACCTCAGAAAATAACTCTGAGTACTTCACTTTCCTGTTAGACCGTAGTCTATTCTTGACCATGATATATTCATAGGTCCCTTACTATCGGTATCGACTTAGTCCTTAGTACCTGAACTTCCCGATCTAAGATAGATTTGGATCTTCCTTCGTAACTCAAATATTGACTAATAACAATGTTGTTCTTATGGATCATATGCTTTGAATCGTAAACATTCTTCTCTAATTGCGACACATGGGATACATTACGCACATTCTCAAAGCTTAGCGCTAACGCCAAACAGTAAGTTATTGGGCCTATCCTTTCTACAATCTCGTATGAGCCTATAAAACGGGGTTTAGGTTTACCCTTCACATTGAGTCCAATGATTTCTCTTGATGGAGAAACTTTTATGGAAATTATCTCTCCACTTTCACATCATAGGTCAATTTGTCATTTGTCAACATATGACTCTGTCAATCATGGCCCCTATTTTATTCACTATCAAATTTTGACGGATGATTTCAATCATCTAGTCATTTCATCCCAACAAAGTGGTGATCTATATTTCCTCACGTATAACGCCTCATTTGCTAACCTATCGATAGTCGATTGATAACTGGTATTATATATCTCACAAAGAGTGGCAAAAACATGTTCTCAGCTTTCACCCCGGTTTAGCTTGGTCGTCCTCAACATACCTTATTAGTAATTTCTATGTCGTTTAAGCGGAACTATAACGACTAATATCTCTAAAGCATTCCTAAGACAACTTAAATAGTTTGTAAGGAGACCAACCATTTCGAGCATGTAGGCAGTCAGCCTAAAACGCCGTTATAAACTTTTATTCATTCATCGATGGAATCTCGAGTCATGTGGGCATTCACTGCCCCCTTTCGTGACAACCTTTGCTTAAGTCTGAAGGGTTCGAAAAATCCATCTCGACAAAGAAATCCATTGGTTCGTTAAGGGCTCGGTTTGTCCCAAACACGACATTAAGCTTGACTTTATGAGCTCGAAGACTCAAAGTAACAATATGATATGTTGTAAAACCTTCACTTGCTAGCACGCAAGACATATTTCAACAAATGAGGTTACATCTCGTTTTATTCCTCCTAACTAGAATTTTTTTTTTTCTAGATCTTAATACATCTTAGTACTTCCTGGTGATAGTATAAGGGTGCCGTGGCTTTATCTTATTCTTAAGTTCATTGTCATGGAGATGCATATCTTCCCTTCAAAGAAGATAGCATTATTTGATTCCTCGTGGTAATTCTTGAAACTTCTTATCTTTATTCTTACTCTTAACTTCTCATCCTTCCTTCGTGCTCCTACCACAAATTTCCTCAAGCTGTGTGGTTTAATCACTTCTATCATCATCTTATCATATCTTAGACGAGGCCTTCCGGCTCACTGTATCATCTACTACATTGGTCTTGTCCATGTGATGGTTAATACCAAAATCATAATCCTTTACGGGTTCGACCCATCCTCTTTGTCTCATCAGCTACTACAAATTCCTTATCAGGTTTTAGAATCTCTAGCACTACAATTCAAAATCATCAAAACTCTTTATCAGTAAACTATCATTTATACTCGACACCAATTGTTCGAGTGTCAGAGACCAACATTTATGTGCGTTATTCATAACTCTCACACTCACTCCATTTAGACACATAATCGATATCAAACTCAAATAATAAATTATATCTTAACAATTTATCATGCTCATAGTTCTCGATTAAATCTCGGACTTTGTAATTAAATACTAAATTCCAACTATAATTAATTAACATGCTTCTCTAATTTATTTATCTCATTTAAACTAATAAATCTAATCCATGCTAATTTCTCATACTTAGCCATTTTATATGCATTTCTCATGCAATTCAAAAAGCTCAATAACTTACTAATCATGCTCATCTCATAAATACTCAAATAATTCATATAGTCTTACTAACATAGCATTAACTCATATGCACTGCTAGTTCACTTACATGACTTCACATACTCCACATATCTCAACTTAATAAATCATCGAATAGTTAGAAAATTCGTATTTAATGGAAATAAATTCCAAAAATTTAAATACAAATATTTTTAATTATTCTAAACACATTGGCAAGCTCAAAATAACTCAATTAAAATCGAGCATCGCTCGTCTCTGGCCTTATGACTCACGGCCTTCATCAAATTTGAACCTTGGTGTTCAAATTAATCTAAGTAAATTATACGTGCAATATTTAATAAATATAAACACATATATAAACTCAAATCATTCAATATGTTCCAGAAAATGCCACTTCCTTGAGCAAAACTCACACCTACTGATTTGACATAAATTCGTTCACCCAAAAGTACTTGTGTACATGGTCCCTAAATGTTCCTTATGTTCATCTTCATTCTTGGAGTCACTAAGACGAACTTATCCAGGTGAAGGTAGAATACTCTATCAATGATGCCCATGAATATATCTGGGCATTTGTTACCCTGAATGGCACAACTACAAACTTGTAGTGGTCATAACCCGTTCTAAAAGTTGTCTTGGGTGATGACATCCGATCCTCAATCGATCTTGGAAAACACATTTGCACTTTTAAGTTGGTCAAATAATTCATCTACCCTCAGTAAAGGATATTCATTCTTGAGTATTAATTTGTTCCACGCTCTATTGTCTGTGCGCCTTTTTAAAGTGCCATATTTCTTCATAACATACAAATATGCGCTCCCGATGGGAATGCACTAGACATGATCTAACTTAGGTCTAGTAGTTTCTGCAACTGGATCTTTAGGTTCTCCGATTCCTTTGGAGTCATCTTGTTCGATGCTTTTGATACACATGTCGATCTTGGTACTAGGTCGATGGTAAATTCTACTTGTCTGTTGGGTGGCAGTCTTGGTAAGTTTTCCGGATAATCATAATGGAACTCACGTATAACTTCTATGTCCTCAACTATCCTTTCGGTTCTAGCTCCTCCGTTTAGGTATACAAGGAAAGCTTGGTAATGTTTCTTATTTATCACCTTTATGGCTTGTATGTATGAAATAACTGGTATCCGCTCCTTATACTAATCTCGTGAAAACTTAAAGCGTCTATTCCTGGAGGTTTGAAGGAGATTTCCCATTCATTGCATAAATCATAGCATATAGTTCTCAGCTAACCAGTCCATTCTTAGGGTTACATCTACGTTCCATATTGGTATAACATCAAGTTATTCGCTACCACCTTAAGTGATCCTACATTCAATTACAGGTTTATATAACTACGTGTCACTATCGTCGTTCCTTCTATGGGTGAAAAGTTTTTCATGTCTTGATCGCTTTGTTCAGTTTGTATTTGTGACGGGTGATCCCCGGGCATAACTACCTTAGCGTCTAGAGTTTTGCTGAGCAATTCAAAGTACGTAAACTCATCGTGGTTGGCGAGTGCCATTCTTATCTCATACTTTAGGCCAAGGCGAAACTTCTTCGGGATCTTTTCATTGATGTCCACCTATTGTGGGGTATAACGGACATGCCACAACAAATGTGGTCATACTAGGTCATAGATATCCTGTTTTGCTTTAGATTGAACATTTTTCGTTTCTCTCCTCCTATCGCAGATATAAAAAAAAAATATATGTAATATGTGTCCGTCTTATAGTCTTACTAAGACAAGTTTGCTAACATTCTTGAGTCATTGCTTTTCTTTTGGCCTCCCACCAAAATCTGTAGATCTAGTCAACTGGAACGCAACACATGAAGTCGTTTTTTTTGTGCGGTACAAAAAAATCAAAGGTTCTCTTCATCGTCTTAATCTAGAGTTTACCCTCAACTGGATTCTTGGTTTCATAGCTATAACAAGCTTTACTCGAGAAAAAGTTCATCCATCTTTCGTAATGGTTCATTTTTGTCCCCATCTCGTTTCTAGCTTCTCATCTACCAGACATTCTATTTTTCAAAGAAAAACGATCATCAATACATTCCTTTTCTCATATCACATGCGTAACACTTTTCCATGATTCCATCATGAAATCAGCATAGACAAAATAACTCAAGTCCTTATTCTCAAACCTTACGGTTTGTACTATAAATTGCTAACAAAATGTATGGTTGATAATAATCATAGGAGAAGAACTAATGTCAACTAATTTTAGACACAAACTGATGGACAGTTAACCAAGCTATAGTTTGGGTGACTTACTAAGTCAATATACTAACACTTCTTAGTCGTATACCTCAAAAGAATCTACTAGGGCAACTCAAAAGTTGTAAAAACTCAAATCTCAAATGATATCAGAATAAAGTGTTGCAGAAAATTTGTTCAAGAGACTCAAATAAATAACCAGAGGGTAGAAAGGAGTAACTACCAGGTCGAACAAAATGACCTAGAGTGAGAACCCATCTGATTTTTAAACTGAAGTTGAAATACAGGGGTTTATAAACCCAAAAGACGTCTACTGAGATTTGGATCATGTGGACTGGCCAGGTCCAACATAATCACTTCCCAGTTACACGGGAAACATCATCCCGAACTTGGTAATTCTGGGTCTTCTAAACCCTCAAGATACTATATATAACAAAACTTCAGCTCGCAGTAAGCTAAAAGTTCAAACTTAGGATCATTTGTTCTAGACTCATATTCTGAACATTCAACATTCTTACATAAGTAGACATATTACAACATAGTAATGTAACAGTCAAACCATATTCTTTCTACAACTCATCATGAAACGAAGTCAATTTGATATTCTGTCATGTGTGAACTTTCGAACGTAGAGACTATGCTTAAAACCTTCGTGGTGTAACGTCCATCTTGAAGTTGTCTCATGCCACCTTTCGTTGACTTACTTTCAACGTGGCACGTATCCTTTCAGTCTATCTTTGAGTTTCAAAGAAACTACAGTCTCCCGAAGGAAACCAAAACATTCGTGATGTTCATTCATTTTCTGTTTCGTCATTCTCAAGCATCTAGGTTATAGGGATACCCTATAAATCCATCAATCTATGTTCTTTTGCAAATGTGATCATAAAACTTATAACAATCTACATTCCTTGAAAACGTGTTCATTATCATTCATTCCTCGAATCGTATTAACATAGTACGCATCAAATCTGTCATACCAACGTAAATCATTCAACATTCATTCATAGCATATCTTTCACAATCATGTTCTTGCAACAGTTTAAATCCATAACATAATTAAACATTGTAACTTCAGTTACCTTTTTCTTTGATTGAGCGTGATGCAATGGAGCGTTGAGCGGTGTCATAAGATTCATTTAAGTCAAATGACTCGATCTATACTTGGCTTTTGAAAGAAAATTCTTGGGCCAGAGCAAACGAACTGCTCTGATACCACTCTGTCACAGCCCGAAATCCCTAAGGATGGTTTAACCGGGGTTATGACTCGGGAAGGGGATTAAGAAGCGGGGAAAGAAAGGGGCATTTACTTAACAATCAAACATTTTACGAAAAGAGACATTTATTATATAACACTAGGATCATAACTGATCACTTGGGCAAAATCAAGACATTCGTTCGGGAAGGCCCGTCGAAGTGGATTACTCAACAAAAGAGTATCATACTTAAAATAAAATATTATCATAATCAGAGTATCTTTCAGCGGAAATACGTGTGAGTTATACATATGAAGATGTATACTCAAGGTTACATTATTGTTCTATGTCAAAAGGTACATCCGCTCAACTCCACTCCATTCCATCACCCGCTCAACCTGCACATTAGGGAAAACAACATGCAGGGCTGAGTAAAAATACTCAGTGAACATATGCCGGAAATATAACATTTTATATCATTTATTGTACTGCCAACAGTAACACACAGGGTTTTACTTGAAGGACCTGTGCTTACTAAACATTTTCTTTCATTTCATAAAGTTGGATGCGCATCCCATTTTCAGTCTATATGATCCATATCTGTTCCTTTTACACGCCGGGAAGGAGGCCTCCTTCCACGGACGCCAAGACCGGTCGCAAGCGACACACAGTCTCCATGAGTGTACACGTTAACCCTTACTAGCAAACCTTCGTCTAGCGTAGGGTCCGAATTCGATTTCCTTTATAGTTGGCGAACCAACACAGATAGGATACATACATAAAACATAAACATTTTTGGCAGACAATCATTCATAAACATTTCATTTAATAAGAACCATTTACCATTTAAAATATCACAGTTATATCATGTCATTCATTTCATTTCGTATAAGAGGCCTGTATGCAGGGGATCTCTATATACGTGTTTTAAGAAAGCCCACCTTATTCGTTCCCACAACGGGCGTAGAGTTACTTCCCTTTTTAGCTATCACTTCCCGCCTGGACCTTTATTGACGAAGAATCGATAAGTTCGAGAAGAAGTCGTGAAAGACAGGAAGATTGATCTCTAAACTAAACTATCTTCTTTAATGATTTTAGGGTTCTAGCATCCATATTAATCTTGTCTCATTCAAAACCTTAAACTCAAAACATTTTATCACATAACTATCATTTAGGTTCGAACTATTTATTCGAACATCAACATGCGCATTAATCATAACTCGTTCTATTTATGTCATCAAGTCAAATATTCCGTCATCTTAAAAACAAATCCTATAATATCACATAGATAAATTATATCATCATAGATCATGCTTTCTCATATTTAAAATCATTTAATCATTTTCAAATAATCCATATTAATAAGTCATTTGAAAAGAATTAATTTAAATAAGAGTTTAACTCAAAATATTTTATTTTAAAATCCATTTATAAATACTTGAAATAAAGAACTCCGTTTAAATAATTAATTTAAAGGTCAATATATAATTAAATTAATCAAGCTCAATTTAAATTAATAATTAAGAGCTCAAATAATTTAAATAGATATAAGCCCAAATTAATTAGATAAATTAAGTCTATCATGTTTTTCTTTGAATAAGGCCCAAACAATTAAATTAAAGAAGCCCAAATCCTATAAATAAAAGAAGCCCATCAGATTTTTATTTAAAAGGGCCGAGCCCAACAGATATTGAAGCCCAAACATTTAAAATCTAAGCCCATCAATTAATTAAATAAGGGCCCAAACACTTAATAAAATCGGCCCAAGTCTCGGCCCAACAACAATTAATAAAATGGCCCAAGTCTCGGCCCAAACAATTAATAAAATCGGCCCAAGAGGGAGCCCAACATTTAAAAAAAAATCGGCCCAACCCGGCCCAATTCTTAACCTAAATATACACACACAATTACACCTCCCAACACACACACAAGCTGCGCCTCCCTCTCTTCTTTCTCACTCTCTCTCTCGCCTTTGTCCTCTCTCCCGTCTCCCCCTCTCTGTTCGGCTGAGGAGGCGCGCCGCCTCGCCGTCGCCGTCGCCTCCTCCCCTCCCTTCTCACTCTCTCGGTCTCACTCTCTATCTCTATTCTCTCTGACTCACACACACACGCACGCAGACGCACCCTCTCTCTCTCTATCGTGTTCTGCCGCCGCCGCTGCCGTTCAACGGCGCCGTCGCCGCCGGCGAGCGGCGCGGCCTCTCCTTCTCTCTCTCTTAACTCTTCCCCCCCCTCTTCTCCTCTATCTCTCTCTATCTGCTGGAAACAGGACGCACGCGCCGTCAAAACGGTGCGCCGCCGCCGCTGCCTCCGTCGTCCTCACCGGTGGCTCACGGCCAGGAGCCGTCGACCGCCGACAACCAGGTATACCCCATCTCCCTATTCTCCTTTTTCTTCCCTCATCCTTTCCCCTTTTTTTTTAAATTAAAAACTGAAATCCTTCCTCTCTTTCTCTCTTGGCAGAACGGAATCACCGCGGCTCCGCCGCCGTCGAGACGACGAGCCACCAAGGCTGCCCTCTCCCGACCTTGACTCACACATACAAAAAAACAGGGGCTCAAGCCTCACATTCAGTTCACCAAATAGCATAGGATTTCTTAGCACATATCATTCTCAAACTGTAATTGCTTAATCAAATCTGAATTTCTTTTCTTGCAATTTAAACACTCAATTAAAAAGTTTTAGTTCATATGTGCATATGTAAACATGTTGTGAAATATCAAAACAGTCGTGTATGAATTCCCTTGGTGGTTCTCTGAAAATTGACAACGAAAGGGTGATGATACCTTGAATAGGTGGATTTTTGTCTCTGCATAATTATGTGTATAGCATAAGTTAGAAATCTGTAGTGAAGAAAATTGAAAGAGGGAGAATTTCCTTTCATTATTACCGTAAATCTTGCTGTTGAAAATGGGCTGTAGTAGTTGAAAATGGTGGTGTGAGAATGGTGAAAGTGGCTGTGGTTTTAAAGAAAAATGAGGAGCATGGAAATGGTATGAACATAGAAATTCTTTTTCAGCTACTTTGTATGACTGAAGTGAAGGAATATTAAATTGAATTAATACTCGATTGCCCGATGATCGTTTCTTGGATTATTATTAATTCATCATACAACGATTAATTCCTAACATGCTTCTATGAATTTAACAGCTGCACACAGGTGTTAGGAAAACTTACTTGAGAATCGGATGCACAGGTTGTTGATGATCGTGTCGAAAGACTCCAGCTCTGGTCTTCTCGACTGTATCCCGCTCAATTCCCAACGTTGGATGGACAACGAGCTATGGAAATTCCCAAGACAGAATGCCTCTCACGTTTCCTGCGCCCTCTCTGCTCTCAAAAAACCCTAATTTTTATCAGTGTATTTTCCTGAGAGCTGACAGCTGTATTTAATAGATAATTAAATACGTATGGGGCGCTCCTTTTCTTGTGAGGGACGATTTCTGCCCTACTTGGGCTAGGAGACATTGGGCCAGCCCAGGGACCAGATACAAGGAATAAAGATGGGCCTCAAATAAATTAATTTATCTATGGTCAGCCCAGACCATAATTAATTTATAAATATCAGTTCATTCCACTAGAGAACCGATACTGACTTACCCCTTTATTGCCGGTGATGAGTCGGGGCTTGCATTTAGACTTATTAAATCTCCGTATTTAAAATATCCGACATCCATTAATTAATTAGAGCTCTGACAGCTTAAATTAATTAATCTCTTAATAATTCCTTAAGCAGTACCACTCAATCATTATTATTACGCCTGAACTTAATCAACCTGCAGGGTTTAGCGTAATAAACCTTATTGAGCTCCTTAAGGGGATGTCATTATCCTATACCGGATACGGGTACTAATACAGATAATCAAATATCATATATTAACCGCTATCACCCAAGATACAGAGTACTCGAGTTAGTATTTAACTCTCGCTCATAGTAAGTCAAAGTGATATACGAATTAACATATATATCTGAATACTTATTAGTATTAAGATTTATGAGTCACCGAGATCTTGATTCTTCACTTAAGTCAGATAGAAGAATACATCTCAACTGTTGGTCCTATCAATACGTAATGACGTACCAGTATAGACAAGTAGCCAAGACAAACTACTTCCATCTATACTGCAGCCTAAACCAATAACTTGTCCTAGAGTTATTTCGGCTGTGATCATATTATATCTCTTAAGGTTATTCCAATTATACGGTCTTCTGTGATCTACAACACACCATATAATCTACTTATACAGAGATAAAGAACATACATATGCAATCATGAACACAATCAGATAGGAGATAAGAATAGTGAATAACAGGAATCATTGTATACAAGCATAAAGTTCTTGCTTTCAGTATACAAATCCAACAATCTCCCACTTATACTAAAGCAAAACTTTTAGTATACAATGTGTCTAAATACTAGCTATTACAAGAACTTCACTTCATCTCTCCCACTTATACTGAAAGTTTTTCTCTAAGTGGGTGGCATCAACCGCAATCCCATCCCTCGAGCATGCTTCTCATAGGTCTTTTGCGGTAAGCTTTTCGTGAAAGGATCAGCTAGGTTCTCCGAAGTATCAATCTTTTCTACTAGCACATCTCCTCTGTTTACGATTTCTCGTATGATGTGGTACTTTCTCTCTATGTGTTTTGACGCCTTGTGGCTCCTGGGTTCCTTAGAATTTGCCACTGCACCCGAGTTATCACAATAAATTATGATACTCTTAGGCAAATTAGGGACCACTCCTAGATCCAAGAGGTAGTTCCGGAACCATACAGCCTCCTTAGCAGCTTCCGAAGCAGCTACATACTCGGCTTCCATGGTGGAGTCTGCAATGCACTTCTGCTTTGCACTCCGCCACGATACGGCTCCACCTCCCAAGGTAAACACATAACCAGAGGTAGATCTCTTCTCATCCCGGTCAGCCTGGAAATCCGAATCGGTGTAACCCAAAGGAAATAGACTGTCTGACTGGTAAACTAGCCTATTATCTCGAGTCCTCTTCAGGTACTTGAGAATATGCTTTACCGCAGTCCAGTGTCCTGGTCCAGGGTTCGACTGATATCTTGCAACCATGCCAACGACATAGCAAATATCAGGTCTCGTGCATAGCATCGCATACATGAGGCTACCTACGGCGGAAGCATAGGGTATCTTCCTCATCTCCTCAACCTCACTAGGCGTCTTAGGACACATGTCCTTAGACAGAGGAATGCCATGTCTAAAAGGTAGCAAGCCTTTCTTGGCATTTTGCATGCTAAAACGAGCAATCACAGTATCAATGTAAGACGCTTGAGATAAGCTCAACATCCTTTTCTGGCGATCACGAACGACCTTGATCCCCAGGATGTACGCTGCATCTCCTAAGTCTTTCATTTGAAACTGTTCGGATAACCACTTCTTTATGTCCGATAATAGCTCAACATTGTTGCCAATGAGGAGGATATCATCTACATAAAGTGCAAGGAAAACCACGTCACCATTGGCATCTAAACGGTACACGCAACTTTCGTTCTCACAGCGAGTAAATCCGTAGGATTTAATGACCTCGTCAAAACGTTTGTTCCATGACCTCGAAGCTTGCTTAAGTCCATAAATGGACTTCTTAAGCTTCCACACAAGATGCTCTTCGCCCTTCTTCACAAACCCTTCAGGTTGCTGCATATAGATGTCCCTTCCTTCTTCAAGGAAACCGTTTAGGAAAGCGGTCTTGACATCCATTTGCCAAATCTCAAGGTTCATGTGGGCTGCTATGGCAAGGAGTATTCGGATAGACTTGAGCATGGCAACCGGCGAAAAAGTCTCATCATAATCTATACCCTGTTCCTGGGTATAACCTTTCGCCACCAGTCTAGCTTTAAAAGCTGCGACTTCGCCATCCGAATCTCTCTTTCTCTTGTATACCCACCTACTACCTATAGCTAAAAAGCCATCTGGTAGTTCGGTCTTCTCGTATACATCCATAGCACCCATGGATTCTATCTCAGAAACCATGGCCTCGTACCAAGAATCTGCATCTTGATCTTTCATTGCTTGTCTATAGTTATCAGGGTCGACATCCTTTTGTTCATCAACAGGGAGTAGATCCGAAGATTCTCCCAAGAACATAAATCGATCGGGTTGAACTACAACCCTCCCACTACGACGAAGCGGTGGTGGTACAGTTGTGACAATGGTTTGTGCAGTGTCCTGTGGTGCATTCACTTGCACACTTGGCTGGGGTGATGGAATCGCCTGTCCATTGCCTTCGATTTCTTGAAGGACAATCTCGGACCTAGACTTGTGCTCATTTATATAATCATGCTCCAAGAATCGTGAGTTGGTGCTAACAACCACTTTCTGATCCTTAGGATTATAAAAATAAGCACCTTTCGTTTCCTTAGGATATCCTACAAACAACATTAATTCGCACCTGGGTTCCAATTTCTTCGCTTCCTTGTCTAGCACGTATGCAGGACAACCCCATACCTTTATATGGTTCAAGCTGGGCTGACGCCCTGACCATAACTCGATAGGAGTTTTAGGAACCGATTTGGACGGTACCCTATTTAGCAAATAAACCGCTGTTTCCAAGGCATATCCCCAAAACGAAATAGGCAAAGATGCATAACTCATCATTGATCGTACCATTTCCATAAGAGTTCTGTTTCTTCTCTCCGCTACACCATTCTGTTGGGGAGTACCTGGTGCAGTCAATTGGGATGTAATCCCACATTCCGACAAGTACTGTAAGAATTCGTTTCCGAGGTATTCGCCACCGCGATCAGACCGCAATGACTTGATAGATTTACCCCTCCTCTTCTCCACTTCTGCCTTGAATTCTTTGAATTTCTCAAAGCATTCAGACTTGCGTTGAAGTAGGTAAATATACCCATATCTTGAGTAATCGTCAATGAAAGTGACGAAGTACTCATACCCTCCACGAGCTCTAGTGGACATCGGTCCACACAAGTCAGAGTGAATCAATTCTAACACATGCGAGGCCCTATTCCCCTTGGCCTTGAAAGGCCTTGCCGTCATCTTTCCCTCTATACAGGATTCGCAGGTTCTAAATGGAACAGCTTGAAAGTCTTTCAAGACTCCATTTGAAACGAGCCTTTGGATCCTATTTAGATTGATGTGGCCTAACCTTAGGTGCCATGCATGTGTATATTGTTCATGAGAATAATACTTCCTCTTATTCGGATTTGGAAGGATTTGTGATGTAGATGCAACATGGACAGAGTTGTTAATTGGACATGTAATAGTATAGAGAGAATTGTTCAAAATTCCAGAACAAATAGTCTTGTTATCTCTCATGATAGAAACACCTCTATCAAAAACAACAGAATATCCATTCAAAAACAATTTTGAAACAGAAATTATGTTCCGCCGAAACTCCGGCACATATAAAATATCTCTCAAAACTAAAATGTCATCACCAAAACATAAAGATAAATCTCCAATAGCAACAGCTGCGACCTTCGACGCATTGCCCATGGAGATGGTGATCTCATCACTTGCCAGCTCCCTTGTTGGGTTGAACCCCTGCAAGGTGTAACAAACATGGTCAGTTGCCCCCGTATCCACTACCCATGAATGAGTAGAAAACGAAGCTAAACATGTTTCTGTTACTAAAACTTGTGACGTACCTTGTCCCTTTGCCTTGAGCACTGGACAATCTTTCTTCCAATGCCCAACCTTGCCGCACTTGAAGCACTTTCCCTTGGCTGTCGGCTTGTTCACGCCGCCGCTAGGGCCATTAACTTTGGCTTTACCGCTCCCACTAGCCTCATGGTCATGCTTGCCCTTTGGACCTTTCCACTTCTTTTTCCCGCCTTTCGACGAAGAAGTAGATCCCTTGGCAGCAACAAGGACCTCTTTCCCATTGCGCGTGCCCATGACCCCCTCTGCCGAAACTAGAGCATTCAACAACTCATTGAGAGTATAGTTGGCCTTGCTCATAACGACATTGAGACGGAAATGCTCAAAAGTTTTGGGGAGAGTATTGAGGATGATATCGACCTTGGCTTCGCCTTCGATACCCCCTCCTAGCAGATCAAGCCTGTCAAACAGATTTGTCATATGCATGACATGATCGTGCACCGAGCTGCCCTCGCTCATTTTACAAGATAAGATTTCTCTCATCAAGTTAAAACGAGCAGACCTCTCGGACTCCCCATAAACCTCACTGAGGTTTAACATGATGGTCGCTGCGTCATCCATGACCTGATGCTGGAGTTGCAAATTTTGCGACATAGTCATCATAATATAGCACTTGGCCATATTATTCGACTTGTGCCACCTTTTATGCGCCTCACGTTCCGCATCAGTCGACTCATCAGTTAAGGCCGCGGGACGTGGAGTGGTAAGCACAAAACTGTGCTCATCAGCATCAAGAATATACATAATATGGCGTTTCCATTCAGTGTAATTTGGACCGGTGAGAGGATTGTTTGCTAGAATGTTAATAATCGGAGACATAGACATATCTGAAGGTAAACAAATAAACATGTAAGAACATGAAAAGCATATAATTCGTAACAATAATATTGTAACCTTTTGATAAAACAATATTAATGAAACCTCCAACGGCTCAAAGAATCCCATGTGTAAGCCACGTGGGGTGGACAGTTACACACGAACTCCTCAACCAGACTATTCACCTAGTCATTTAATTTCCATCCATGTCAACTTAACCTTTTGACAAAGGAAATTAATAGTTGGCACCTTAACTAGACCATATCATCATCAAGAAGGGACTTCGTGGGGAAGTTGTACATTGTACTTGATATGATATCCAAGCAATAACCACATTTTAACCTTGAAAATTAAATTCTCGAAATTAACATACTCACGCGGACCATGTCGCTTTCAATTTAATTTTCTTGGTTATCTTATTTAATACCATTCTCCAAAGTACTTATGAAAATTATACAAGTAAGCCACGTGGGGTGGACCGTTACTGCATAACTCCCACTACTTCAATGGTTTAAATATTTTTATAGAAACCTCATCTGACAAACTTATGAGAAACAGATATGAAGTAAGCCACGTGGGGTGGACCGTTACTCATATTGCTAATCACTTTGTCTAGAGACCGCATGTGGAGGTCTAAAATAATTTTTAATTGCTATAAAAATTATTAAACTGCTTAGTCTTTTTCTTTCAAAAGGTTTGTTCATGCTCAAGCACATAAACCTAAACATGCTTCTCTAGAACGCAACATGTAAATCATGCTCGCAGAATTCTAAAACATGCTTAAGAAAACGGCAAACCTACTATCATGCTCGTCTAAGCGCAATTAATAAACAGATATTAACAAACAAAGACGGGCAAAAGCAGGTAAAGAGCATAAGGGATTAACAACCACGACATGCAACGAACATAATTAAAGAATTAAAATTCTTCGTGACCCATTCGTGGAAACCCAACATCTATTCTATTTTAAAAGAAAATAAAATAAATAAAATTGGACAAAAAAAAGCCCAAAAACGCCTAAAATAGGCTGAAAAAACTCTCCAGTCCTTGTTTGGGCCCAAAAACGCGCGGCCCAGCCCTCAAAGCCCGTTCAGCAGCCCAAAAAATGCAAGGAGAAGCTCAGGCCCGCGAACTGCTACCCGGATCCGCGAACTGTACCCGGATCCGCGCCTCGGATCCGGGTCTTCACCCCTCTGACCCGCGGCTGGGTTTAGGGTTTGCGAGAAAAAGCGCCGCCTAGGGTTTCGCCGCTTAGGGCGGCGCCGCCACCTTCTTCGACCGCTGCACCAGCTCCCTTCCGGCAGCCTCCAACAGCAGCAACTCCTCGGCGATCTCGGCGATAGCAGCAGCACCCGACGGCAACAGCAACGGCAGCAGCGGCAGTGCGCCGCCCGCCGGGCGCGCAGCGCGCAGAGCGCGCAGGCGCGGCCCCGGGCGCGCACCGCCCCTGCCGGTGGCTTCCAGCCCTCGCCCAGCTCCTGCCATCCTCGCCTTCAGTGCACAGAACAGACCAGATCACAGCAGCGGCCGCGCGGTCGCCGATCTGGGCGCGCTGCGCACGGTGTGGACGCACCCGCGCGCGCGCTGCCCCTCGGCGCCCGCAGCCCCTCGCTCCCGGTCTTCCTCGCCTCGCCACGCCTCGCCACGGACCGGACCAGCAGCCCTCGATGAGTACCAGACACGGCGGTGCCCACCAGCGGCGCGGCAGCCTGATTCCGGTGCCGGGCTCCCGCTGGTCGCCCGGAAAGTTTGAATCGGCAAACAGCCTCATCCCCGTTCTTCGTGTTCTTCGTTTGTTCTCCATAATTACAGATTACAACAGAAAAACGAATACAATTCGAAAATCTAATCTAACCACGGATTTTCTCGTGGTGGAAAAACAATTACAACGTCAAACCGACGTATTCCACGAATCAACGAATCACGAAGAACAACAGCAGTTAAAAACAACGCACATTATTAATCGTACATAAATTAATAATAGAGCCAAGAAATTAATCCTGGGCTCTGATACCAATTGAAGGAATATTAAATTGAATTAATACTCGATTGCCCGATGATCGTTTTTTGGATTATTATTAATTCATCATACAACGATTAATTCCTAACATGCTTCTATGAATTTAACAGCTGCACACAGGTGTTAGGAAAACTTACTTGAGAATCGGATGCACAGGTTGTTGATGATCGTGTCGAAAGACTCCAGCTCTGGTCTTCTCGACTGTATCCCGCTCAATTCCCAACGTTGGATGGACAACGAGCTATGGAAATTCCCAAGACAGAATGCCTCTCACGTTTCCTGCGCCCTCTCTGCTCTCAAAAAACCCTAATTTTTATCAGTGTATTTTCCTGAGAGCTGACAGCTGTATTTAATAGATAATTAAATACGTATGGGGCGCTCCTTTTCTTGTGAGGGACGATTTCTGCCCTACTTGGGCTAGGAGACATTGGGCCAGCCCAGGGACCAGATACAAGGAATAAAGATGGGCCTCAAATAAATTAATTTATCTATGGTCAGCCCAGACCATAATTAATTTATAAATATCAGTTCATTCCACTAGAGAACCGATACTGACTTACCCCTTTATTGCCGGTGATGAGTCGGGGCTTGCATTTAGACTTATTAAATCTCCGTATTTAAAATATCCGACATCCATTAATTAATTAGAGCTCTGACAGCTTAAATTAATTAATCTCTTAATAATTCCTTAAGCAGTACCACTCAATCATTATTATTACGCCTGAACTTAATCAACCTGCAGGGTTTAGCGTAATAAACCTTATTGAGCTCCTTAAGGGGATGTCATTATCCTATACCGGATACGGGTACTAATACAGATAATCAAATATCATATATTAACCGCTATCACCCAAGATACAGAGTACTCGAGTTAGTATTTAACTCTCGCTCATAGTAAGTCAAAGTGATATACGAATTAACATATATATCTGAATACTTATTAGTATTAAGATTTATGAGTCACCGAGATCTTGATTCTTCACTTAAGTCAGATAGAAGAATACATCTCAACTGTTGGTCCTATCAATACGTAATGACGTACCAGTATAGACAAGTAGCCAAGACAAACTACTTCCATCTATACTGCAGCCTAAACCAATAACTTGTCCTAGAGTTATTTCGGCTGTGATCATATTATATCTCTTAAGGTTATTCCAATTATACGGTCTTCTGTGATCTACAACACACCATATAATCTACTTATACAGAGATAAAGAACATACATATGCAATCATGAACACAATCAGATAGGAGATAAGAATAGTGAATAACAGGAATCATTGTATACAAGCATAAAGTTCTTGCTTTCAGTATACAAATCCAACATGAAGAACTTTTTTCAGCATGCGTAGTAAATTCTTCAGCATGCTTAGGATTTATTCAAATTTAATCATTAAAAAAATCTAAGAGATTAATATTTTAATTATATGGTTCCAAACTCATTTAAATACATTGACACATACAAGACTAATTTTTATTTGAAGTATAAAATCCATTTGGGCTTGTCAATTTAATAAATTAACTAACCACATGGATCAACCTTAGTAATTAATAAAAATTCATTTTTAACACTTCAAGGTTAAATCCTCATTAATAAATTAATGGACTCAAAATATATTTTGAGTGTCACTAAAATAAATCATCACGTGTATAAATCATCAAATTCATATAAGTCTGTATTTTATTAATGGATGTCGAACCCTAATTATCATAATAAATCCTTAAATCAGTCATTAGAAGAATTAAATCCTCAATTAAAAGTCGGGTCATTACACGGGTCCATCGGGCTCAGACATCCGGTTCGCACGTGCTCGTTCGGAAACGGCCTGAACAGCCTCCTGACTCCAGTATGCCTTGAGTCCTGTCCAGAATTCGGCAGACATCCAGACGGGTCTATCCATCTCCCGACCTGCATCGGTATGAGCCCTGAGCTTCCTCTTGTAGTCGCTCATCATGTCACTGTACCTCTTGATGGCTTTAACCTCCCACATGGCCCTGACCTCAAGCTCGTCCGCAGGCGACCAAGAAAACTCTTTCTGTTGAATGAAATAGTTAATTTAATATATAACATTTTACAATAGATTATCAAATATTTTTATATGCACTATAAATTCAATCATACCTGTAATTCGGCATAGTACAACTCCTTCACATCCGGGGGAGTCAACCTCCAAGTGTACCCGCCTGGGTTATCCACCCTCTTAAATGCTTTAGTGCAGGCTTTGGCCAGGCCCACTGGCTCCATCAAAGCACTGTGTAAAACTAATTTAAGGATTTGTTTGCTGTACGAAAAATAATGATTTAAATTAAAATACTTACCCATTGGGCATCCTCTGAAAGACAAGCCTCCCATGTGCTTCCCTAGGCGCGTTGGCCCTGATGGTGGCAGCTGGAGGGGCGATGGGCCTTCTAGCCCGTGAACTACTAGACGCCTGGGGGGTCTCAGGAGTCGCAGAAATCCATGTGCCGGACCCATCAGATGTGTCATCAGTCGGCTGGTCATCTTGATCAGACCGACTAGATGCAGCAAACGAAAATATACTTCTACGGCGAGACATGTTACCTGTTTCAAAATGATTTATATAAGCATTGACACACACAAAATATGATGAATTACTTGAATCTAACGAAATTTCGACAGCATAACCCCCACTATCCATCAACCAAGCAAACAAATACATTATCAAATACTGGGTGCAAACAAATACATTATCAACTACTGTTAACAAACAAATACATTATCAACTACTGAGTGCAAACAAATACATTATCAACTACTTAGTGCAAACAAATACATTATCAACTACTGTCATCATCACTATCGTCGTCATCAGATGTTAACGGTTGATCATCTGATTCTGGTTCATCGTCATCGTCAATGTTGACGATTCCACCGAGGGGATGAAGAAGAAGTGACTGGTCAATGTCTATAGTTGTGTGGGTAGACATAATAGTAACAACCTCTTCTTGGAATGGTTGATCTAATATTGAATTAGATGCGTCAGTTGAGACCTGAACCTTTGATCTTGCGTTGACCTTGCATGCTGACCACCAGTTTTTCTTTGATTGGTTTATACTGGGATAAGGCAGTAAAAAACTTGAACTGCCTGACTCGCTAAAACAAAGGGATCATACTTCTTGTATCTTCTTGTATGGTTCACTGAAACCAACTTGAAGTCCGTATCAATAGAAGTTCCCTGAGCCGACAAGTCAAACCATTCACATTTGAACAAGACTGTCTTCTTAATTGGATACCCTGGATACTCCAGCACGCAAACCTCCTGCAGACGCCCATAAAAGTCTAGCACATCTCTGTCATAGATCGAGCCTTTAATGCAAACTCCACTGTTCACAGTCGCACTGTCCCTATCACGATCAGTAATGTGAAATCTATAGCCATTCACAAAATAGCCGGAGTACGTTTCAATCTCATGTAAGGGCCCGGCTGCAAGCGACTTAACATACGGGTTCAAATCATCATTATAAGGACGACTCACCTGTTACACGCATTAATTTTAGTTTGCAAAGCCAATTTTAGTCATGTAAATGAATATTAGATCTAAGGAAGTCGCATCTTACATATTGGCTAAACCACACCAAAAAATTGTTATCATATGCAACCTCTAACTCCGCGTCGGTGATTGAAGGATTTGCATATCGCATTTCCCCTTCGAAGATCCTTGGATACAAATAAAAAGTTATATGTTTTTACCTATGTACGATGCTGAAAATATACATAAATTGAACGAGAATACTCACTTGATATATGTGTCTGCAACTTCCGCACAGTTGCTCAAAATATACATGTGTGCAGCAAAGTATTCTTTTGGCTCCATGTATCTCCTTGTCGTTCGACCAATCGGACGTCCAACTGATTTGAATATTGCGAGTACATTGGGATCCTCATTCTCGGCAGTAGGTTCTTCAATATCGGCCGCGTTCAACATGTCGTAAATCTGTTGAGCATCAGGATTGGGCGGCTCCTCCAGATTTGACACATCTTGATAATTACTAGGTCCAGCATGATCATGCACCATCCTTTCATAGTTATTGTATGACCCATCATCCTCATCCATTACTTGGTAATTACTAGGTCCAGCATGTTCTGTCGCCATATACATCGGTGCTTCCCCGTGATAAACCCAAGTTGTGTAATTGTGGACAAATCCACGTCTAGTAACATGTTTTCTGACTGTAGGTACAGATAAAAAGGCTTCATTGTTACACTTCTTACACGGGCACCTAATGTTACCTACTCCATCTGTATACGCCGTTTGATTTATCGCATAATCAAGGAAACTCTCCAGCCCCGTTTCAAATGCAGAACGATCATTGTATCTCGCATACATTCACATGCGATTATCACTCATTCTTGCAAATTCTAATTGAGAAAAATAAATAAAATATCATAAATTACTTGAATCAAACGAAATTTCGACAGCATAACCACACTATCCTAACTACCAAGTGCTCGACTCTACCAGCAGCTATAGTGACCATAGTGGTCCTAATTTACTAAGCCTATACTAGGTCTACCCGGCCCCCAAATGTCGAAGCAATATACAATACATATAAAGCAATAAAAAATAAAGTTTGAAATTTAAAACAATCATTTGTTGGGAGAAGATTCTTAAGAAATAATCAATTTCTATCCCCAAGGGAGAAGATCCTTAAGAAATTGATTAAATCTATCCCACAATATATAGTATCATATCATTTCATGATAAACACATACGTAGCATACTTAAAATTCAATTAATCATACTTTATTTAACAAAATTATTTAACATAAATAAATCTCTAACAAATTCATACTTAAAATTAATCATGCTTTATAATTAATCAAACAACTTTAATTTAAAATTAATCAAACTCCAACTAATTATTAATTAGATTGTAAAAACAAATTTCAATATAATTTAACTAATTAAAATTAATCACACTTCACATATTATAAATTAATTAAAATTAATCAAATTAACATTAATTAGATTCTAACAAAATAATATTAAAAAACAAATTTTAAATTAATTAATCATACTTCAAATATTATAAATTAATTAAAATTAATCTAATTAATATTAATTTTAATCTAACAAAATAATTAATAAATAAATCAAATAATTAACGAGAACGAAAGCGTACGGTAGTGGTCGGCGGCGGAGCGGTGGCGATGGCGGTGTCGGCAACGGCGCGGCGTCGTTCAACTAATTAAATGTTAAAGAAATAAATTAATTAAATGTGAAAGTGAGAGATAAAGAGAAAGAGAGAGAAATAATACCTGCAGGGGTGGCTGGCCGGCGACGGTGGACTGACGGCGGCGGCGGCTGGCGGTCGGCGGCGGCTGCTGGGTCGGCGAGGAGGCGCGGCAGGGGGCAGGGAGAAGGGTTTGAGGGCTGCGCGTGATTGCTGTGAAAGAAAAGGGGATCTGAAGTCGTTTTTTATTTAAAGAATTACCGGCGGCATTTTGCCGCCGCTAATTAACGGCGGCAATACCGCCGTTAATCTACAATTTTTTTTAAATTAAAGTTAAATTAAATTAATTTGAAATTACCGGCGGCGAGCCGCCTCTAATTACCGGCGGTGATAATGCCGTCGGTAATACCGCCGTTAAAGAAAAAAACCGACCCGCCTTCTTTCGGCGTCGTTGGGCCGCCGATAATTACCGGCGGGCGTTTCGCCGCCGGTAATTTCCCCGGTAATACTCGATTTTTTTGTAGTGAATCAAAATAAATGTATAGAATAAAATAAAAATAAGTTAATATGGAACTTAAAAAAACGCTCAAAGCAGTGTTCACAAAATTAACATCACATGAATATATATTTATATTTTATTATATAGTTGATTAGAAATTGTAAACACAATAAATGCTTGTTAAACAAAATTAATTTAGAAGTGATTGCTAAAAGCTTCTTAGTATTTTCTTATTTGAAAACATTTTTCCTATCAAATCAATTAAAAATATTAATAATGAAATGTAACTAAGTTGATAAGCACAATCAATCACCCAAAAAAAAAAAAAAAATCATTATTGATAATTGGGCTAATTGCATATTTTGAAATTTAGAAATTGCACATATTTTTTTAAAATTTTCCCAAAATTCATAACCTTTTGTTTTCTTCTAAATTTTGTCCGATAATCAGTTTTCTCCTACATGGCGATCGAAAATGACATTGTGGCTGCCTAAAATGACACTATGGCCACTGAAAATGACACTTAGACAAAAAAATTGACACTTGAACTAAAAAAGACACGTGAAAAAAAAAAACCCCAATCCCCACTGCCTCCAGCTGCTCCCCTAGCCTCCGTCACCTGTCCAACGAGCACAATCCGCCCCACTGCCGGAGCTAATCTCTGTCGGAAACCTCAGCATCACCGTCCTCATTACCCCCAAAAACTTCTGCCTCATGAACCTTTCCCCATTGGCCTGGACGCCGCCCTACTCCGTGGGCATGTAAACCCACAAGATCAACCGTTGAAGAAAAACACCACAAGCTTTGAGCGGCGGCGGCCATGAAAACACCACAGGCTTCTAACACCACGAATCTATTTACAATGCCACCACCAATCGATGCTTCTTCAAGTACGATGTCTTGCCGGAGTACTTCTCCTGCATATGTCGCGACCCTTTCGATTCCTTCCATTCCTGTGCTTTGGGGCTTAGGGGGTTCTTATTGTCGGTGAATTTGAGCGCTAATCAATACCAGTGTGTGGGGGAGGCAGGTGGCCCTTCGGCAACGTACGGACACCGATAGGGCGGCGGCAGCAGGTGGGGGAGGGCTTAGCCCACTGGCCACCGGGTCCTCACTTAAGTGAAGTGACCCGGGTTCGATCCCTCTTGGGAGCGAATTGGAGATTGGAGATATAAGGTGGATTTGGTGAATGGAGAGATAAGGTGGTTCTTGGTGTAGATGGGGGAAATAATTACTAACATCTAACATGACTTTGCCCGATCAAAAAAAAAAAAAAAGCAGGTGGGGGAGGGAAAATTAGTGTTTGGGTGAGGGGGATTTTATTATTATTATTATTATTAGTGTTTGGCGGTCACAGTGTCATTTCCGATAACCACATGAGAGAAAACAGATGATAGGATAAAATTTAGAAAAAAATAAAAGATTATGGATTTTAATCGAGAAAATTTAAAAGAATAAGTGTAATTTCAAATTTCAAAAATATTTTGAATTTACATATACTTCTTCTCGAAAAGAGAGAGGGAAAATAAATCAATTGAATATGCCCGCACGCGCTAGCGTAAGAATGAGAGACGCGGAGTTTGAAATTTGACTCGTTTCTTAAGGTCTAATTTCTTCTTCATTTTGGATGAGAAGTTCTTGCCCTACTTTTATTTATGTCATATATGCAATAAATTATATTAGATAAGTTGAGGTTGACATGTAAAGATGTACATCTTCGAGAACGATGACCAATTGAAGACAACAACTTAAGTTATAAAATATTTTAAAAAATAAAAAATAAAAAAATACTAAATTGGTATGCTTAAGAAAAAGTAATGCATGTCTGATGAGATCTTAATCTAACAAAAACGATCACCTACCCACCGTCCCACCGTGGCATGTATAACGTGCCCACCATGATGTGACAATTGTAATTATAGTAAGATAATTTTAATTAGAGTAAGATTTATTAATTCTATTTTCTAATTAAAATTGTCACATCAGTGATGGGCACGTTATGCATGCCCACGGTGAATAGGTGATCAGATCATCTTAATCTAAATGACAAAGTTAAGCGTAAAAAATCTCTATTTAAAGTTGATTGTAATATTTAGTCAATTTTGATATGAATGCATTTTATATCTTTAAAGAAAAAGGTAGTATTAAAATACTTTCAAAATATAGACAAACTAATTAAATACTGGATTAAATGTGTACTAAAAATAATCCCATTTGATTTATGGGCAATTTAAAAAGTGGTCCCAATACACAGAGTTGTGGTTGTGGTTGAAGCGTTGAGCATTAGAGCCGACGTGGATAGAGAGGGGCAACCATTTTGATTAACGCAATCAGTGACGATATCTTTTGCTATTTGCTAACAAGAAGAAATCGCCATTAACTCTACTGGACTTATTACTGGTCCTTTTATTTCTCGGGAAATTCTATTTTAACCCTCTAAATTATTGTTTTGTTCTATTATCATCCAACTATCGATTCTCATCGTACAAAATTCTTGAACGATTCAAATATTGTTTAAATATTTGTACATTGTAATCAATCACACATTAATTATTATACTTATAATTGAAGTGTCCCACATTGGATTGGAGATGGTGGCATGAGCCACTTTATATGGTGAGGCAACCCTCTCCCTTATAAGGCCTTTTAAGGGAGGAATGGGCCCAATATCCATTTCTAACATGGTATCAGAGCCAACTCAATCCAATGATGGGCCCCCCCAATATCGTTATCAAAATATGGCGTTTGGGATAGTCCACGCTGCGCGTGCGGCGGGTGTATTGAAGTGTCCCACATTGGATTGGAGAGAGTGGCATGAACCACTTTATATGGTGAGGCAACCCTCTCCCTTATAATGCCTTTTAAGGGAGGAATGGGCCCAATATCCATTTCTAACACTTGTTAATGTGTTGAACATTTTGTCGGTACATTTTGTCGTCTCTTTCTTTAAAAGAATGAATCTCGTTCATCGGGCGAATTTGTTTAACTAATCAAAGCGAATTCGAGTCTGAGTGCGAGAGAACGTGGGTGGAGAGATTAAGCAAGGGACCAAAAAGAATAGAAAATGTGTGCAAGTGAAGGCGATAAGAATATGAACGATTGGATGCCTCATCTAACCTAGTAAGGTGATATATATTGAGGGGTCATGACGGCTAATATTGCTTCTGAATTTGAGCTCAAATTCTAACTGCTCCGAGTTTTCGAAAAGAAATATCTGACAACGCTCCTCTGACTCTTCCGCCAAGTAAGCGCCTTTTCTAAAGCTTGACCTGGTGAACCTGCATGTTTATGATATTGTGCTCGAATTTAGATTTATTGATATAGATATAGTCTGACCCGCTTGATTGGATTGTCTCTTTGATCAGATAAATTAACTAAACTTATACTAATTTTGTTCATAATAATTAATAAATTAAAAATTAACACACAACACTTTAAATGTATTTTCGTAATTTGAAATCTCACTTGACATGTTGAAGTATTATACAAAAATATATATTTAAATACATCATGTCCTACTTTCCACATAATTCTCGGACAACAGCGTAAAAAAACGTAAGACTTCAAGTATACAAATAGCATGTGGAGACAAAATCATGAAAATTCTAAAATACTCGAAAGTCGATCCAAATCGAAATGCTATTTGCAACAAATAAAACTAATAGGGGCAGTCTTGTTAATAAACCAAACCCGAGGGATCACAAACCAAATATTTTTGACGGATAAACCAAAACCAAATCGGAACCTTACAAATCCAGAATTGAAAGAGTAGATACATTGAACCTAGACGCATCAAATTGATGCCTATAAAAAGAACATGCACGTAACATTTCTTTTTCATCGACTCATAACAGAAACCACACATCTCTACAACTTTATTTTGTACTACTCTTTCATTTCATATATGGCCCCAAGCATTGCCATTCCCTCCGCCGCGGCGCCGCCGCCACAAAAGAAAGGCGAGGCCGCGCTGAGGCAGAGGAACGAGGAGCTGGAGCGGGAGCTGAGGGAGAGTCTGGCGAGAGAGGAGAGAATGAGAGCGGAGTTGACGCGAGCGGTGGAGCGGCTGAGGGTGGCGGAGGAGGCGGAGGAGCGGCTGTGCTCGCAGCTCGGCGAGCTCGAGGCGGAGGCGGTGGGCCAGGCCCGGGAATATAGGACCCGAATTATGGAATTGCTGGAGCAGCTTTCCGGCGCGAAGAAAATGCTCCAACAAACTTCCTCATTTTCCAGCTTCATTTCTCAATAACATTTTTTTTCTTTCAATTTTGTAGAATTTCCGCTTCTCATTTTGAAGCACCATGTATGTATTGAACTATAATCTATAAAAGGGCTGAGCTACTTGTATTTCTCAATTAAACTTGAATTTGGCACTGCTCGATTCCTTAAATAAAGTAGTTTGAGAATATAGAATTATTAATTTGGTAACACATTCTTATACTTTAATTAAGTCTCGATATTTCAAATTTGTTATAATGACGAATCTTTTTTTTTTGAAGATGTATAACGAATTAACGATGAATCTTAGTCTCTCTATATATAAGGCAAATAATTCCTTAAAGATTAACATTTAAATTTAAATCTATATTTAGAAAGTTATATAGACGTGATTGAGCTTTCAAAAATACAATTAAATTCAATTCGATAATTGCCAACAAGGCCTTGCTCTAGAGGCAAAAGTGAGGCACCCAAAGACTCTGCTTTGTGAGAGATTTTGAGTTTAATCCCACCTGCATGTGGTGATGTTTTCCCATTTTCAGTGGTGTTGTATTCTCGCATGCGTGCGGTGTTGTATTGTTTAGTAGAGGTCCCACACGCAGGGCATTTCTCACACGCAACGTGGGGTGATGTTTTTCCAGGGTCGGTCCTGTATCTCACCGGGTCTTAAGCAAAAATTAGAAAACGGGCTCTTATAATTTTCTTTTATATTGACAATACAACAATAATATATTAACATATATAATCGTTTTTAATAATATATTAACATATATAATCGTTTTTGGCCAATTAAAGTAGTTGATCTCCGAAAATGAGCTCCAATTAATAGCCTTTTTGTTCAATTAGCATATGTTTTGGAATTCTATTTTATTGTTAAGAAAAAAAAAATTATATATACTATATAAATCGGCCCCCAAAAATTTGGGGCCCTAAGCGACAGCATGTTGAGCAAGTGTTCAGGTACTGGCCTGTATTTTTCCACCGTTTGGATGGTGGTAATATTTTTCCACTTTATGTGGTGTTGTATTCCCACCTGCGTGCGGTGTTGTATTGTCTGGTATTGAGATGTTCTCCCACTTTAGGTGGTGTTGTATTCCCGCCTGCGTGCGGTGTTGTATTGTTTGGTATTGAGGTCCCACATATACAAGGCATTTCTGGCCTGCATGCGGTCATGTTTTCCCATCATTTGGATAGTGGTAAGGTCTCGTCTGCGTACGAATTGCATAATTAATTATATTCAAATACATCTTGTAATTTTTTTTAAAAAAATTTCAATTCGATAATTAATAAGTCGATATTAAACTTGATGACAACTCGAATATATATATATATATTACACTTTCTGTTGGGACGAGTTTGAACTCCAATTCAATTGGATGGAACGAGTGTTAGAGCATCCACAATGGGGTGACTCGATCAGCGCCACTCGAGTTACCCACACATCGTGTCCCCCACTGCAGCAGCTGTCGACTCAAGGCTAACCCAATTTATCGGGTGAGGCCTGATCTCCTTCAATCAACGCGCGTGTGAGCACACGCCTATTAAAATAAATGAAAAACAAAGAACATACCTGGAACTCGGCGCCATTGAAGAGAAGAAGATGAAGTTGCAGCGCATATGATCACTATTTTCTTAGCTATAAAAATACTGCAACTAACACGGTGTAATCATAGCATAAATAGCAAGTCAAGTATCGTATCCTCAGGGACTGAAAACCGAAACAACCTTATCTATTTCCTAAACAAACTTCCACAATAGACAGGCAAACATAATAAATTCACATTTCATTAACTAAATCCACATAATAAATCTATTAATCCTATTAACCAATTTAATCCAGTTATGATGAGAGATCACTTAATTAATCAATTACTCTCGCTAGAGCAGCAACGATCGTAGATTAGTAAATTCTCTATCTTCGCTAGGTCTCAAGAAAATCTACCAACTCCCAATAGCTCTCTATGATCCACCTATCTGCGCTAGCTAGGTCTCAAGGTTAAGATCATATCATACATTCCTGAATCCGCTAAACAGTTATCTCCGCTAGATCTCAAACCGAATAACTACACATGCAAATTATTGGCCAGATAATCCACAAGAAAACAAGCACCGGGAATTATGAATCATAAATTGGAAGGTAAATAGGTATTAACAAATAAATCACATGAATTCAATTAACTATTTACAAACCCTAAAATCAGATAAGAAAACTAGCCAGACATATTAAAATAAAACAGAAATATAATTAAAAAGAACGCAATTGAAAGAACTAAAGTAAATAAAACTCTGAATAAAACTGATGAACAATCTTGAATCTTCAATCCTTGCAGAATTCCGATCCAAGCTCTAAAAATTGGAAAAACAATGAAAAATAAAAGCTATATAACTTAAAAGTAAAGTTGGGAACCCTAAATAGGTCACAAGAAGACCTATATATAGTGCTAGGGTAAAATACAAAGTTCGAGCTCGAAAACAACACTGAAAACGCATAAAAAATATGAAATCTCGGACACACGGCGATCGAGCCGGCGGTCTCACGGCGGTCACCGCGTTCTTCACAAAAATCCTTCTACAGGCGGCAGGCATGCAGCGGTCTGCCCGATGGTCGCCGAAAGGTCGCCGCCGTCTTCACAAAACTTCCTCTACAGGCGGCGGTCGCCGCCTGGGCGCCGCGAGGTCGCCACCATCTCGCTGCTGCGCGCGACTTTCTTGTTTTGGTCATAACTTTCTCGTCCAAACTCTGATTTGCGATCTGTTTGCGCTCACGAACTCATATCGAGACGAACTACAACTTCTACTTCAGACAAGTTTTTCAAAATCGAACTCAATAATCCTGAAAATTCCTTCAAAGTTCGAGCATGAATCATGTTTCACAAGATAAAGCAATATAAGCACAAAACAATCATCCAACACTCAATTTCTTATAAAATTAACATCATATGAACATTAAAAACCATGAAAACATGGGTGTTATTAGCTTGAAGAGAAGAAGTAGTTTAGTATTTTAAAATTAGAATTGGGCTTTCAATATTTGAACTTTTATTTTTAATTAGTTTTAATTTAAAATTATAATTGGGCTAAAAATATTTGGACTTCTATTTTAAATGAGTGGAAAAGAAAAATTGAAAATATTTGGGCTTGTATTTTTTATTGTAATTTTTTTCAATTTTTTCAATTTTAAATTTATATTTAAATTTTAGTAATTAGTATTAATGCAATTTTCATTTTAAATAATTGTGTTATTTAAATTAGTGCAATTAAATTTAAATAAAAAATACAAAAAACAAAATTAAAAAAAATCAAGTCAGCTATCAAATCATTCTACCGTAGTCTCCTTACTCATTGTGGTTATTTAACAGACTATTCTTCATTCTTCACCATTAAAGTCGGATAAAAATTCCAACTCACAAGTCGTGACCAAACGGTCCAAACCAACATCATCAAAGGAGGACTTCGTATTTTTTGAATATCATGAAAATAGTGTGGTTAACCAACAAAATAAAATCTAATAATATATTAAAACGCAACTTTTAATTGAAAATTAATTTCAAATTAATTTTAAAATTGAATGACAAATTTATAATTATAATAAAATTGAAAATTTATTTATAAATTATAGTATTTTTTATTTTCTCTCTTTATTTTTTTTTCTTTTCTAAAATTGTGAAATTTTTTCTAATTATAAAATATTTGATATCCATATAAAATTAAGGATAATGACAAGAACTTTAATTTGATATATGTTATGTGAATATTGGATTTCAAATGTGAAAGAATTTAGTGTCCCAAATTACCATAAGTAATGTTGTGTAATTTGTAATAGCAATGTTAGCAAGAATGTTGATAACATTCAAGCTAACATGCCGCGGAAATTAAAGAACAAACATGAATACTTTTTCACGGAAAACAAACTGTGAGTGCCTCAAGGCAAAATACACCATGATCATCAACATTACAAGGTACATAATAAGATCTCTTGGTGATCAACCTTTACAGATTAACTATCTAAGATTAATCCAACTATCTATACGTTGCCCCTAGAAATAGAATGTTGACTCAACACATGCATAAAGCTAACAGCCGAAAAATCTAATGTTAATCGGATAAATAAACAGCCTGCTACGCTCCAATGTCCTCGATCTTCAATCATTGCCTTTGACCTCCCGTCAATGCAGAATAAGCCTTTAAAGATTGGCTGCCTAAGATTCCTCCGTCAAAGCAAGACTTGAAGAACTGGTGTCATGTTTGCAGTAGAACAAAATGACGAGTGAGTTGTGAGCGAATGTTAGGTCGGTGAAAATGCACTCCCAAAATGTAAGAATGAAAGGGTCATCTTGTAGCTTTTATAAGTTGTCATGTCGTGGTCAGTTAGCATCACTTCCCACTTCCAGAAGCTTCCTACAACTGCTGTAATTCTTCTCCAAAAACTATCAGTCGACCAATCGTGAATGTTGGTTGAAAAGATCACGAGTCCTCAAAATAGGAACAAATTGCCCACTACTTTGGATAATGATTAACCATCACTTCACTTATTAAAAACGTGGTCAACTTCCACAAAACTTTTATTCCATAACCAAAAGAATAATAAAACATGAGAGAAAGGTAAAGATTAAATACTTACAGTTACCAAATGGAGAGTCAAAGTTCAGTTTCAAGGCAGACTCCGAAATGTTGGTTGATTCCCAAAAATGCTGAGAACAAAATGTTATCAACATTCAACCCAACATTATTGGAGTCAACATTGACTCTAACAAAATGTAAAAATTGTATTTATTTAAAGATTAAAACTTAAGAAACATCTCTCTACCTTTTTTTTTTGTTGAATAAATCTACTTTTTTTCATTTTCATTTAATTCTTAATTTTTTTTTCTTTTTCACAATATCAATTTTTATTATCATGATCCGTCTTTATTTTTTATTTTTTATATTAAACTCAAATATATTTAACTAAAATTATACTCCCTCCATCCCACTTATCTTGACACACTTTTCTTTTTAATTTGTCCAATTTATAATGACACTTTCCAAAAATAGTTTGCGATCTCTATCTTCTCTACACACATAAAATAAGTGGATCTTATTCACTTTACACTCTTAACTCATTATTCTTAATATATGTGTCCAAAACAAATGTGCCAAGATAGGTGAGACAAATGGAGTAGTATTTTTTATTAGATTTATAATATTTTATATAATAATTGAATTAGTATCACCTCTATATATAATAAAAAATAAAAATATTTTTCGTACGTTGCACGAGTGCAAATACTAGTCTATATATAAATATTCAATAAGTACATGCTCTGAACTTAATTTAGAAATTCAATCCTACTAATACGTTTGACAATTGATTCAGTTTGCTTGCTTGGTAAATATTTTTAATATAAACAAGCTAAATTAATACATTCAATTTAAATGCAATAATTTCAAATATAGTTTGCTTAATTTCTAAGCCTCCCGGGATGGGAAAATGAGATGTTGGGAATTGGTACTTCTTTCTTTTCGTCTTTCAATGTTTCACCAAGTTTTTCGTTGAGGAAGATCATGGAAACATGCAAAAAATATTTAGCTAGGCTAATAACAAAATTAACCTAAAGATTTAGGTTCATAATACCAGAAAATTCCCAATTTTACACCAAATTCAACGAGACTTTTAGTCTTGACAGATTTAACACACTTTTAATTTTGATGCATATTTATAAAGCATACCAATCTTTAATTTCTTGGAAAATACTTCATCGATTTCATTGATAATGACTCATTTTTCTTTTTTGTCTGTTTCACTGATAATGGCCTAATCATTTACTTTACACCTCATCTTTACATGTAATTCCTACTTGCTTTACATTTTAAAATATCTTCTTTTTAATTCTCGTGTCCATATTAAGTGAGTCATTACGCATATTAAGTGAGTCATTACGGAGGGAGTAATAAGATTCTATAGCACCACCAATATTTTTATTATCAGTGTAGCGTACATGTATGTATGTATGCCAAGTCACAATATGTGTCCACATGCAAAATAAAGTCAATAGCTCAAAATCCAATAGTTTGAACCAAAATTAAAAGACAAGTCACAATATGTGTCCACATGGAAAATAAAGTGAATAGCATCGAAAAATCCAATAGTTTGAACAAAAGTTAAAAGACGGTGTTGAATTTAGAACATCAAATTTTGATGGGTTTAAGAAATGGATGGGATCTATTAACTTTGTAATTCTCTCCCGCCTATGATTGTGAGATCCTCAGTTTTTAGCTAGGGCTCATCTCATGGAATCTCGGATGAATTGCTTCTTGATGATGTTGTAGCAGATGATTCCACAATCCCCGTGGATCTATGTTTTATATATATGTGGATGTTATATGGAGGTTGGATTATGTATTTGGATGAGGAAGAAATGAATATTTTATTTGAGGATTGAGTTCAAGAAAATTATTACTGTGAGTGTCCTAGGATTAATGGCTTCTAAAATCATCAAGTCTTCCCATAATTTGTTGTTTCCCATTAACTTTTATTTGTAACACTAATAACATAGACTTTTCTCATACTCCATCCGTCCCAGCTTCATAGTCTCTTATTCATTTTTTAGATGTCCCACAATATAGTCCACTTTCTAAATTAAATTAGCATTAATTTTTTTTTTTATCAAAGTAACCTTATTTAAATATAGTCAAATATAGAATAAATAAAGGCAAAATTGAATAATTACATATATTTTGTATTTTTAAAATAATATTTGAATTTTCCAAGCACTATTTATTGCATTTTCTTAATATGTGTGAAAAAGTGAAGTGGACTATGGAGATGGGACGGAGGGAGTAATTTATTTTCTCCTATGAACTTTATTCTGTGACACTAATAATATGAACATACAATTTCGATGCAATTTTTCCATAAAACAAAAATCTATCAAAATTTAAATTCTAAAATATTATACCAATATGCAAAAATATTATTCTTACCCTACATATGTCAATATGTCATTGTAGTGCTCTAAATTTCTCTCGGCTGAGATTTTAATTTGGCCGAATTTTCGTTTCGGGGGGAAATTGCAACAAACTCTAAGTTCGTATTATTAGTTTTAAGAATTACAGTTCATGAGAAATAACAAACTATGGACAAAGTGTATTTTATTAATGTTACAAACTAAAGTTTATGGGAAAAAAAACAAATTATTGATAAAATTCATGATTCTAAAAGCAATTGATCATTAAATTATAAAGTTAGCCACAACGAATTTACGATTTGATATATAATTGTTGTGATTTTCATATATTGATTTTTCCTCTTTTTAGTTTAATCGGAGAGGGCAGAAGCAGAAGCACGAGTTCTATAACTCTGTATCACGTGCAAGTAATAAAATCAAGAGACCATCAAATAGATGTAGCTCTCAATCAGCAACACTTTCTTGAATATCAGGAAGGGCATAACTGCGGAAAATCATATTTCTTGAATTGAGATCCCAAATAAAAAAATCTAGCACAACATTCTAACACGTAACATAGCCATGGAGCAAAATTCTCGCCTTCTCTTTGTCTCTTAGAAAATATACTATTCTCTAGCAACGCAATCATACCTTAGCAAGTAGCGTCGTTGCAGCAGGTTCTTCAACGAGGTCCCTTTCGCCTGTCTTTGAACTCGGGCTCCCTGCTGGCACTAGATACAATCACAACTTCGAAATTTCACAAAAACAGAAAAAATTGTTATCAAGATTAAGCCTTCTATTTACCTCTCTATGTGTTCCAGAATGAGCAATCTTGGTCCAGGAGGAATTTTCACATCTCTGAGAGCACTGAAATTTTACGAAGGAGAAAAAGGCATAGTTGTTAAGCAAAGACTCTAACTTCATATTTCTAGACTATTCTGGGGGGACAATTCGGAATTTTTACCTGTCAGTTATCAATGGCAGCGTGGTATCTGTTAATAGTCCTCTCTTAAAATTCTTCTCGTAGTTCTGCAGGCCAAGGTTGTTCAGCATCGATCTCGTTTTCACATAATTCAGATCTTCAGCTGGTGGTTGTGAAAACTTCTGTCCCAACTGTATCGACCAATAAAAAAGGGTCTCAAGATAAGAGAATATTTGAATTCGTAATGCCGAAATCCGATACTGGATTAATACCCCACTCAAAATGCTAGTTATAGTAGAAATAACGGTGTACAAGGACAAGTTCCACAGAATCGAGTAAAATCACCTGGAAAATTCCACCTTGAACAAGTGCAAAGAAAAGACCAGATGTAAGAGCATTTGCTGCCGGATTCGGGCCGCCCATACCACTTACTAAGGAAAACAAGGCCCCAGAACCAAAAGCTGCAGCCATACTACAGTAACCAATACCAGATAATTAGAATTCACAACAAAAGAGAGCAAGATAAACACTAGGGTTCGACAAAGGATAATATATGAAAAACAAAACTAGCCTATATCCAAGACAAATTAACCAGAAGCATCCAGCTAGAGAACTAAGTGGCTGGTTGAGAGCTTGAGCTCCATCTTGTCAAAGTAGTCCTAGGAGGGAGTAGCACAGGTTTTAATAAAAGTGGTTAAGTATATTATGAGCGGAGAAAGGGTCCCACCTTAAAGGTATTGTTAGTATTGTGAGTGGAGAGAGGGTCCCACTATATGGTAGAATAGGTAAATAAATTAATATATGGAATGTAATCTATTGTGGGGTAGTGTCCATAAATAGAATAGGACTATTTTTCTGGACACCCCAAAAAGGAAAACTATGACTATTTTTTCAGGAAGGAGGGAGTAACTATTAAGTATTTTGTTGGGCTAAATTATTTACCTTATCACAGTTCTCATGATTAAGCTAACAATCTGAATTTGTTGACTCATGTTATTTGCAAGAACTTAAGTGTAGCAAAACACATTTTAAATTTGCAGAGAAGTAAAAGACCACTCAGGTATTTCGAATGAACCTAAATTCCCCAATACAGCACAATATTTTAAAGGAGATCAAAAGCCTATAAGCATTCTTCTCCTTATGATGAAAGTGAATATCATTAGTAAAGAAAGATAACTTTGAAGGAAATATTACGAATTTGCAGCATCACTCTTTGGGATAAAGAATTCAACTCTTCATGGTGACAATTTGAATAGCCAGCACAATAGATATCAATGACGGCTTTCGAGAACTATACTAACTGATAATGTTTTCATAAGGAAAACATTCTCGCCATAACATTAATAATCTGAAACATCATCAGGACCTTAAACACGCTCAAAGTGAAAACGAGCTTCAATCCTCAACGGGAATTTAATGGAGGAGGGAAGACGGTGAACGGGCACACTTTTATTTGAACAGACATTTTAATATTTGTTGATCGACCTGGCAAATAACTGAGCTTGAAATTCATGCAGCAATGGTAGAAAGCTAACTTATTGTTTATATTTTCCAATTGCAGCTCCCACAGAAATGGAGATACAAAGTTGGCATAGTTCCAGCAATCTATACCTGGTTTGAACATCATCCTTCCCTCTCAATCTTTTCATGACACAAGAAATACCGGCATTTGCACCTGTCATAACAGCAAAGTTGCGAGCTTGTACGAATGGACCTCCAGCAAGAGCCTGAACACGAAAAATGAGGTATAATCATCACCCTTTCAATTTTTATTTTTTTTTTCTTCTTTTTGAAAAAATATCCTCACACACAAACATACTACTCAACAGATTAACCATTACAAGTCCAGTTACAAAAGCTTGCTAAAGCATAATAGACAACCCCCACATCCACTGAATATAATCAACAAACAACTCAACCCTCACCCGCACCTCCAACATCACATCACCCTGAACACTCAAAATATCCTAATGCAATAAAACAATACTAAAACCATAATTTAGCTGCAAAAGAATGAGGAAATGCAATATTTTCACAGACACAATAACTGAATCTCCAACCATGGAAAACAAAATATCTAACATAGCAGCGGCAATATATGTATAAAGACATCAACCAAACCTATCAATAAACAACAAACACTCCAATATTCTTTTGTTATTTCAAAAAAAGGCATAAGGTATACCTGAGCTTGTTTGAGCGACGCCATAGCATCGGGATTAAGGCTAGCAGCGTTGGGCGGCGGCATGAGAAGCGAGGACCCGTCGCCTCCGGTAAGCGTTCCCATGAAGCCGCCAATAGCGGCGCCTTGGGCGGCGCTGGTGATGGTGACAACGGCGGCCTCAACCGGGAGAGACTGCTTCGCCAGCCACCCCTTGAACCTCACTTCCACCTCCTTCAGCTTGGCCTGCACCAAAGCCACCGGATTTTGCTGAGAATTTCCCATCAACCCGCCGGCCTTCGTTGGGATTTCCACCGCCATTAATCCTTGCTAGCTTTCAACCGTGTTTCGAGATTTAGCTTAACCAATTTCTCGTTGTTTCCCCCCTCTAATCTAGGGTGAATTTGCGAGAGGATTTTGGTGGATAGTGAGATTTTTGGGGAAGGGGTTGCAGTTTTGTGGAGGTTTTAGAAAGAGAGAGCTATGAATTGGATAACAGTGTACAGTAATTTATTCGTATTTTCATTTTGATCCCTAAAACTGCAATATTGCCAAAATCAGAATACAAAACATTTCGTCATTTCCTCGCAAAAAAAAAAAAAAAAAGAATACATAAACATTATTTTAAGTAGGGCAGGTGAAACCTTTTCCAAAAAAAAGAAGGTTTAATTAAAGTTGGGAGGAAATCTAAAATACTCATCTTTTACAAATTACATTTTCTATATACCCACTTTTTGAAAATGATTTATCCCATACCCATTGTATTAATTTAATATTTCTTACCCTGAAAAAGCTGTGCGTAATGATTGGGGAAAATGATTTGCAGTGTGGATGTCGACGTACTGAGTGATTCCGTTAGTTATTCATTGCGCATAGTCCAAACTCTGCGCAATTAATATGCGCAGAGTTAATATTGGAGCACATAGTTGAGTTATACTTAATTTGAGCATTGTTTGTATTACTATGCGTTGTAATTTTTTGATTTCCGCAGTGTTTGCAATTTGAATGCGCATTGTTTTAATAATTGGAAGTTAAGATTGAGATATAAAATTAGCATATAACTATTGCGCATATAACTATGCGCATATAACTATTGATTTCCGCAATAACTATGCGCATATAAAATTAGTATTTTAATTAAAAATTTAATGTGCATATAACTATTGCGCATATAAAATTATAGACTTATACGCATATAAAATTAGTTAAAATTATAGTAAAATTAATGCGCATATAACTATTGCGCATATAAAAATTAATGCGCATATAACTATTGCGCATATAATATTAATTTTAATAATTATAATTATAGACTTAAAACTATTGCGCATATAAAATTACTGCGCATATAATTAAATTAGTTTTAAATTTATTGCGCATATAATAAAATTATTGTGCATATAATTCGAATAAAATTGTTACACTTTCACGTGAAGAATCTTATCTGCAAAAAGTTATATGTGATGTACTATGTTTTCACAATTTATTCAAATTTCACGTGAATATTTTTAGGTATAGCAGCTATTTGATGTACAATATTCACATGTATAGTAGCTATTTGATGTACAATGGCTTCAAAATAAATAATAATAATAATAATCAATTAAGGTACACGTAGTTCACGGGTGAATGTGTTACATTTCTTTGACCATTCATTTGTTGGGTGAATGTGTTAAAATAGATCAAATAATTTCTCCAACCTACGAACTCACAAAAAAATTGGAAGGGAGCTGAGAAAAACTACAAGGAAAAGCTTGATCGGAACGAGGTATATTTTTCGCAATTTTGTGGGCAGAGTTGAATTTTATGGTCTCACAATTTACTTGAATTTTGTAGTTGAAAACTTTACTGTATTTTATTGGGCATAGTTGAATTTTATTGTTTCGCAATTTACTTTGTTGCTTGTATTTATGATTGAGCATAGTTTAAATTTGAGCATAGTTGAAAATGTGTAATCTATTGAGCATAGTTGAAAATGTTGAATCTATTGCGCGGAGTATATTATATTGAGCATTGAGCATAGTTTGAATTGAGCATAGTTTGTGTTGAGCATAGTTTTATTGCGTATAGTTTCTAATACGAGTATTGTGTTAACTTTGTTTTTTTAGATGACGGAGTGGAAGAATATTATTGTAAATTATGGAGGATATTGGAATGATATTCTTTACAATGGTGGGAGTGCAACATTTTGTTACATTCGAGCCGATAAAATATGCATTTTGGAGTTGAGACAAAGTATTGACTATTATCTGGTTGCCAACTCTTTGAATCCAAGCTACGATCTATATTATTTATCAAGAACTCGATGTGGTAGGCTGATCCAGTCTCTGTTAAGCAACGATGAACAACTTTTTCGATTATGCACCACTGAGGTCGAGCCACAGGTTTATGTGACTTTGAAAGAGAGCACTTTTCCACCGCCGCAGCAAGAAGTGTATCGACCTTCAGTGGATATACCTTTTTCTTCCACTTCAGTCGATCATTCCATCATAGACCAGATGAGAGGGTTTGATTGGTTTTCGGATTCAACTCCTAATTCAACCATGAATCATCACACTATGAGATCTGTTGGGGATGATGACGTTGATGATGATGAGTACGTCCCATCAACAGATTCTGATGGGGATGATGAAGAGGAAGAAGAAGCAGAGGAGCGAGAGTCAGCTCGAGTGGATTATGGAACATTTGCATAGCATATTGCGTGGATACGCCGTGAGGGTGGAATTGGCGAGCTTATGGCGATGATAATGCAAACAAACCCACGAGGTCTGTCTGAAGATTTAGGTCCAGGAGTTGAGGAATTGGTTAGTTCCGGTTATTCCAGAAGATTTTACAGAGAATCGTTTTGCTGGTAGACTTGCTGACATACCAAATCCCGACGAACTAACTGAAGGTTCGATATTCGAAAGCAAAGAACTTCTGAAGCTAGCTGTTGGCTTGTGGCATTTGGAACATCGAGCAGAATTCATCATTCCTCGTTCCGACCTGGATAGGATTACTTTCAAATGCAAATATCGGAATCGGTGTCCATTTCAGTTACGAGCCACTCAGCAGGGATCTTTTTGGTTTATTCGCAAGTTTGGGCCTGCGCATACTTGCATTGGGGACATGGTAAACACTGGTGTGCGAAAGTTCCATGCTCGAGTCATCGCAGCACATATTGCAAAGAAAATGCGTGAGGATGGTGAAATCGTGAAGCCGATGACTATTATGGCCGACCTACAGCGGGAATATGGTGTGAAAATCAGTTACAGTGTGGCAATTCGAGCAAGAAATGGTGCCGTTGAGATGATATATGGGGGGCACAAAGAATCGTATTCATTGCTCCCTGCCTACTTACACATGTTAAGGACGTGCAATCCAGGATCATTGACAGACTTGGAAATTGATGCTAGTGGTCGGTTCAAGCACCTTTTTGTGGCACTAGGTTCATGTAGACTGGCATATACTATGTGCCTAAGGCCAGTAATTGTGGTAGATGGCACACACTTGAAGGGACGTAACAAAGGTATATTGTTTGTTGCAGTGACGAAGGATGGCAACGAACAAGTCTTTCCCTTGGCATTCGGTGTTGGGCCTATAGAGAATGATGAATCATGGATGTGGTTTTTGTCTCGACTGAAGTCAGCTTATGGTGAGAATTCAGAAATGTTGATTGTTTCTGATGCACATGTTAGTATAGCGAATGCTGTGAAAGCTGTATATCCGGAGGTTGCACATGGTTTGTGTTACTACCATCTGTTGAACAAACTCACTCGATTTGGCAAGGCAGCAGTTGCACTATATCAGAAAGCAGCTTATGCATATAGAGAAAGAGAGTTTGATGCTGCGATGGCAAGTTTAAAAGCTCTTAAGGAAGAAGGTGGAGCTTATAGCAAATTGATGCAGGTTGGCCCGGAGAAATGGTCAAGATGTAAGTGTCCTGTTCCACGATATAGTTTCTTAACATCAAATATTGCTGAATCGTTCAATTCTCGTTTATTGTGGGCAAGAAGGTTGCCCATATGTTCCATGGTTGAGGCAATCCGTCGTATCATAGAAAAGTGGTTCGATGAAAGACATGAAGCCGCCAAGTCATTTTCTGCTGATGTGACACCGGAAGCTCTAAGCAAGCTAACTGTTGAATTGGAAAGATCAAGGAGATATGAGGTCGTTCTCATGTCACGTACTGCTTTCAAGGTTAAGAGTTCTAACAAGACTTTTAAAGTGAACCTTGAAACGCATTCATGCACGTGTGTGGAGTGGGATACGAACAGGCTACCATGCTCGCATGCAGTTTCAGCCATAAGGTATTGATCATCCTGATAAGTAGAGCTCTATTTTGTGTAGAAATTAATATTTTTATATTTGCATGAATGTTGTTCAGACATACAGGTGATGATATATCTAAGCATGTGGGGGATTATTATCAGGCTGCAAAATTGCGCGAGGCATACTCGTATCGAGTTAATTCAGTGCCCCCACTAGCTTCATGGACGATTCCTGCAAACCTTCAAGGTATTGCCATTGATCCGCCTAAAATCGGTAAACAAGCTGGACGTCCAAAGAGCACGCGCCATCGGGCACCAACTGAAAGAACTACATCAAGACGAAGAAATGAATCAGAGAATGCTGCTTCAGGTAGCAGTAGCCGTGGCCCTCTAACATGTAGCTTGTGTGGATCTGAATCGCACACTATTGACATATGTCCTTATTTGATTCCCCGTGACTGAATTGTGTTTGAACTATGTTTGAATTACGTTGTTTAATGACATATTTCCTTATGTTTGATTCCCTGTGGCCCTCTAATTTGATATTTAATGAATCAGTTGTCTAATTTGATAAAATAATAGTACAATGTATAAAACTATTTAAACTATGCGCATAAAACAACAAATGCGCATTCATCAATTCAATTGTTTTATGCGCATTCATAAAGTTTAAACTATGCGCATTCAATTGTTTTATGCGCATTCTATGGTCAATATGCGCATAAAAACAATTCCATATAGGACTATAATGTAGGCAATCCTCAAGTATAAACTACCATCCTCATCATTAATATTAAAATTATCAAACAGATCAACGATAAAAGAAAATTTCACATGCGTCTGACCACCACTAAATCTCCTAAATACTTCTACTTCACTCAAATCATGAGTACGTGACATATCAAAATTAAAATCACCGAATTTAAGACCAGTCACCAAAGCATAATTCCTCCTAGAAAAATGCACCCTAGTATTATTCAACAAAAAATATAGACCATCCATATCTGACTTAATTTGACGAGAAACTACGTGATGCACGGCCATTGCACATTTGGGACCAGGATTCCAACCCAACAAATATCCAAAGCAACCATTTAAAAATCTATCTAATAATTCTTGACCACCTTTTTCCTTTAAAACCTTATTAACCTTTTCTAAATACTTGATTTTGTAATAAGTGCCCACATCCGATGTTACATTGATAGTAGTCGGTCTCAACAGAGCAAGAGGCCCTTGTTACAAGGCAAAAAAAATAAATAATAATCACTATCAAATTTTAAGAAAAAATAAATAATAATAATCACTAATTTGCGCAAACTATTGCAAACACAATTAATTGGCGCACTCTTCATTCATTATGCGCAAACAATTAAAATTATGCAATGTAACTATGCGCAATTTAACATGGTATGCGCAAGTTAACTATGCGCAATTTAACATGGTATGCGCAATGTAACTATGCGCAATTTACATAGTATGCGCAATACACTATGCGCAATTCACAATGCGCATAGTAACTCTACGCAAATTACATAGTATGCGCAATTATGCACTAAATTCATTATATCCATTGTTTTTTGCTCAAATAATATTAAATATCTAATCATTATTTCACAAAATAATTATTTTTATACGCCTAGCAATAATTATTTCACTAAATTATTTCACTAAATTATTTCATCAAAATATTAATTGTATCCATTGTCTTGTCTTAGATCTGAAGAAAAAATTGGAAAAAATTGAGCATCACTACAACTCCAATAACACACGCCTACAACACAAGAAAAAAATGCAAAACCTGAAAATAAACATAATCAACGAGCAATGAAATCAATTGGGCAGACTGAAAAAAATTGAGAATTTGAGAAAGACTGAGTCGTTGATTTTTCAACAAAAAATTGAGAAATTAATACAACAAAAAAATACCTCACCTCTCCCGGTGCTTCCATTTTCTCCGGCGCCGCAGAGAAATCAAATTTTTCAAATTTTGCGCAGAGAAATCAACCTATCTTCCGCAAATAGAGAGAAGAAATGCGTGAAGAGAGAAGAAATGCGTGAATCTGAGTTTTTTAGATTTTTAAAAAAATGGGTCAAGACATAATAAAACAAGCTTACCTACCCATCTCATACTTCATTCAATTTGGTCAATTTACACAACTTCCAATTCTGACACACACACAAAAGTACGCACAAAGTTTAAGCCATTAGGTACTCAGTGTACTTTTTAATATTTTATAATGTGAATGGTCATGGGGTAAATGTATTACAAAAAGTGGGTATGGGGTAAATTGAACTCGAGATACTTGGATAGTTTTATATATTTCCACATTAAAGTTTATAGCACGAACTTACAACAAATTTCAGTTTATACCTTCAATTTTAATTTATTTTTTGTATAGCATGAACTTTGAGAAATACTCCCTCCGTCCCACCACGAAGCATGACTCAGTTTCCTTTGCAGTTTGTCCCACGAAGCTTGACCTGTTTGTAAAAATGGCAAAAAAATTACCCTTTATTCACCTTTTCACTTTTTCACCTACTACATTTAACACACAAAATACCAATTTCTTAATTCCCGTGCCGAAAAAAAAGGGTCATGCTTCATGGGACGGAGGGAGTAATTTAATTATAGCTATAATTGTACCAAAATTATACTCCCTCCGTTCCACTCCAATAAACTCATTTCTTTTGGGCACAAATATTAAGAAAACTTACTTTTTAGTAAGAAAATGATAGTAAAGTGGTGTGGTCCACACCAATTAAATACTACAATTTTTTTACTCAAAAAGGAAAATGAGCCTATTAGAGTGGGACGGAAGGTGTATTAGCAACCTATTCTTTATCGTAATTACAGCTAAGGTGATGATCAATTGCCACGAATTTAGAGTCTAATGTATTCTACACGAAAAGAGGTTTTCAACAGTAGGTAACACATCGTCATCGTGCCACCAGTGTAGTCGGAATCGTGCCAAAAAAATTGTGCAACGATGCCAACTTTCAACGCGATTCTGACTTCACCGGTGGTCTGATGACGATGGGCTACCTATCGTTGAAAATCTCATTTAGTGTAGAATACATTAGGATCTGATTCCGTGACAATTGATTATAGTTTCATATGTAATTTCGATAAAGAATAACTAATGTCATAGTTTTCATGTGATTGTAGCTATAATTAAATAATTTTTCAAAGTTTAGGCTATATAAAAAATAAATGAAAATTGAGGCTATAAACTTAAATTTACTAAAAGTTAAGGCTATAAACTATAATTAATCAAAAAAAACATAGGGCGTGTAACACGGTTCCGATATTCGTTTTTTAACCGATCTGGCCCAATACTTGATGGATTCGAGTTAATCAATTATCGATTCGTATCAAATGTAATACGATAAACGGTAATATACATATAAGATTTTTAATTATTGGATAATACCCATACTCGACGGGTATTCTCAAATTACTGAATTAAACAAATTAAACATGAATACAGACGTGCACATATATATATATATATATATATATATTTATTTATATTGACTAATAAGCACTAAGCAAATAGTTACGGCAGCATAGCCGTCGTCTTCTCCAAGGATTACTTGTTGCCTATACTACAGTCTCCTCCAAGTGCCTTCGTCACTGCCCCTTCGATCTTTCTTATCCCTTCGGTACCCTCAAACATCACGTGTGCACAGAGTTGTACTATAACTAGATCTGGATAGAGGGAGAGAGAGAGAGATGGAGAAGGAGATCTGGATCTGGATTATTAGATTAGGGTTTAAAGTTGTGGCGGCTGGTTGTTCTCCTTTTTATGTTCTTTTTTTAACCGAATCAGTTATTCGGATTGAGTATGAAAATTAGGGTGAACTCGGGTACGTTAACCTTTACCAAACCTGGTTACCAGCCCTAATTTTAAGGGATATTAACTTAAAAATAATAGACAAATTTTTTAATTTTTTTTGAAATTGCACGTAATTTTTGTTTTCTAAATAGAAATATTAAATCTTTCATTGTTTTATAAATTTTTGCACACAATTTTAAATTTCATTCAAATTAAAGTTAAAATGGCAGTCTCAATTTTTAACATGGCCAGATAGGCATTAATAAATTAACATAATATTATAATACACTAAATTATCTTCGTTCATAACTAAATATGAGTTTCAAATTCAAGAAAACCTTTAAGTGTTATCGACCAGCTCAACAATGGTCTTGAAAAGTGCAACATCCCTCTTAAAAATATGTCCTGAAGATATGAATCCTTCCTCGATGAGCTTGATGGTGCTCTTGAAGGCTGACCCTCAATTTGGTTGTGAACAATTTCATGAACTCGTTGTGAATCTCCCTCATTATGTCCTAATTCCACTCAATCAAATGATTTGTAGATTTGAAACTCGTATTTAGTTTTAAATATTGACTGTTGGGTCCTGCAGGGTCACTGAACATGAATAATTCATCACAAAAGTGATATTTATGTGTGTTGTTTGTTGGCCTCTATTTGGAGTTGATGGTGCTGTTTTATTTGATGAAAAAATATGCATTTTTCTCTTCCTAAGAAATGTACAATCACAGAGGGCAAGTTAAAAACAAAGCAACTGGCACAATTGTGCCTAAACCAATTGAATCGGTCACCAAAGAGGTTGTAAGAGATTATTTAATCAATCAAGCATGAACAACTTAACCATACAACGTTCAATAATATTTTCTTAAGTTTGAATAGGTGTATGGTGAAAATCATGAAGGTTAACTGCTACAGGATACCACAGATGAAGAAAAAGAGCTCTTACAAAAGCAGATAGTCTTCCAGTAAAGTTGAAAGTCTCACCACAGTTGGTAAGACAATGCCTACTATTTTTTTTTATGGAAAATATAAGCACAGAAGGCATTCAAACACTCATGAATGCCTTGGATATTCATAATTTGGAAAATGGAGAAACAAAAGAGGAGTCCACTCCTATATGAATTTTGGATATTGAAAATGAAGATGGTGTTTAAGATAAAACATCATATGACATTTTTCTGTAAATGACCATAACACATATTGTAAATGCTTGAGAAGCTTCAACTTTTTGTAAAGGAACATCAAACAAATGTAAGTAACATCTCATACAATGCATAAAGCTTTTTGTAAATGCTAGAATAGCTTCAACTTTTTGTAAAGGAGCATCAAACATATTTAAATGGCATCTCATCTTGAATTTTGAATCACTGATGCCAAAAAAAAAAAAAAGCACAAAACAAAACGAGCAGCAACAATTTCATTATCTCAGCACACCAGATCTATCCCCTAAAAAGAGCAACAATAGTAATTATCTCAGCACATCATGTATGAAGTCAAGACAGCAAGAACAGATCAAGACAACACCTTAATCATCAAGAACACCATTCATAAATCGCAAGAACATATTACAATAATAGGTTCAACAACTTCAATAGCCTCAACATATCGCAAGAATAACTTCAACAACATGCATAATTCCAAAAATTTCCTAAATACAAACATGAAATCAACTTAACAAGAACATATCGAGAGTACATAATAAGAGGTCATGAAATTTCCACCAAGAAACCCCAACAATTGAAACGATCTAACCAATTTGGAGATCATTGGCAAAGTAATCCGCATCATTGCATATTGTTGGGTCCTTGAGGGTTGAAAGGACAGGTGTATGGGGGGGGAAATACACATGTAGGCTATTTTTCAAATCTTTATTTAAAACAAACACATTTGTACTGAAAGACAATTTTACTGCTTTGAAAATGTGCGGTTCAGTTGACAAGAGGTGGCGACTGATACTGAAACAAAGGTTCAGTGGGTGACTTCAGTTAATTGAGCTGGTCAATTAACTTCAGTCCAAGTAAAGCTTCAGTCGTAAGTAAAACAGAGTAGAGTTACTTATTTAACTGACTATCGAAAGATTGATCAGTTAAACATATAACTCTAGCAGCGGAATATTAAACTTAGTGAAATAGCCTTGAAAGATTTTATTCACAGAGAATCCCTTAGTTACTCTTTTCAGTTAGTCAATATTAGAGAAACAGAAATATGCGCAAGTACTAAATATAAAAGCAAGTAAGAACACAATGGATTTTTACGTGGTTCGAAAAACAACGTTCCTACATCCACGGCCAGATGATTAGTCTGACAAACACTCTGTGCATGTGTTTACGGGTGCACAGCAAACCTAACCACGATGCTTACGGGTGCAACGCAAACCTATCTGCAATGCTTACGGGTGCAAAGCAACCTATACTGAAAGGAAACTCCTTACAACAACCAATTCATTGAGTTGGATTTACACACTTAGCTTGCAGGTGCTAAGTAACCTAACTGTTTAGTTTAATGGTACTAAACAACCACTGAGCTTGGTCTAAGTCTCAAGCTCGATTACAAACACTCTTCTCGCTCTTTTGAAAAAGGGCTATTGTAACATACCAACTAGGATTACTGAGTACAAAATCTCAAGTAATCGGTAACTAGGCTAGTGATTTATCTATGTGAAAATCCTAGTTACAATAAGAGAGTTTAAGTAATCACGAAACTGATTTTATTAAATTCTCTCTTCATCGATTCAATGCTTAAGGATTTTTGAGCTCCATTTGATTTTCTGATGTAGCTTTGGCATTGAGGATTGAATTGGAATTTTTTCTTTTCTGTTCTTCTCTCTCTGTGATTGAGAGATCTTCTGAGCTATTTATAGGTGTCTTTAAGGAATAGATCCGTTGGCGGAGATCTTCTTCTTCAAATCATACCGTTGGGAGATAATGTCTCTTTTTTGGCTCAGGTACAAGGACATCTTCTTTTAAAGTCAATGCTTCTGACTTCTTCATTGACTACGGCGTGTCTTGGAATTTATTCATGTGGCCTTTATTCGGTCATTCTTGTTGTAGTTTCCTTTAGTTAGGAGCTTTTAGTTGAGTCTGCATCTTCCGCGTGTTCTAGACTCGTGTGAAGTCTTTTTGTCAAACACTTCTTCAGTCGAGATGATGTCTTCAGTTATTTCAGTTTTCTTGATCCTTCAAGCTATACAACGAACTAAGATAGTTAGGATCATAAGAGCATGCATCATCAGCTAGAGTGTACCTTTGGGTTGTTTTGGTATCATCAAAATATAAGGGTTTAAATATATCTTTCTTTTCTCAACACATATGACCCACTCTCTCCTCATTTCGTTTCAATCCCTGCGACCTTCGTCGGATTCCAGTCCTTCTCCACCAAGTTTTTGAAAGATGTAACCGATTCAAAAGCAAGATTCTCGAAGTGGGCTCGAACACGGATGCTTTGCATCAATGCTAAATGTATTTGTTTCTCAATCTTAGATTCTAGGATTTCAAAATCATCAGTGCTTTCAAAATTAGGGCAAATAAGTGAAGGAATAAAGAAGACGATGGGATTTTTCCAATCGGCGGCTTCCTTTTTCACTGGCTCCCCGGACACAGGAGAAAGCAAGGCGACAGTTGGATTTTCCCAATCAGTAGTCTCATTTTTTATCTGACTGTCTGACACAAGAGGAAGAGAGGCGACAATGAGATATTTTCAGTCTGCGATCTCTAGTTTCATCGGACCGCCAGACATAGGAGGAAGAAATTAAGAAAGAGCATTCACGATGGGGAAGATGGGAGGCAACAAAGGGTGAGAGAAAGAGAGAGAGAGAGGCGACAGATGTGAGGAAGCAAGAAATTAGGGTTAGACACATTTAGGGTGAAAGACTCAGCCGAGTCCAATTGTATCAGTATTAGTGGTGGGCCCACAAGTTAACTAAGTAATTAGTCCCCTAATTTTTTTCCTAAAATGGAATGAAACATTATTAGTGAAACATCCTATTATAATAAAACATTATTAATGAGGCGAAATGAGTAATAAATCATTTCAAATCTATTATATAATAGGATTAAGCCTTAATCTATGTGGCATATCTAAAATCTCACCATTTCAAAATTTACCATATATAATTTGCATCATTTATTAATTAATTAACTATTACATTCTATATAAAGATTCATTAATCATAATAAATATAATTAATAATAATTATATATATATAATAATATTAACATTACATATAATCTAAATTAATAAATTTTATTATTTATTTTTTCTAGATAAAAGTTAGATTTACATGTCTGATAAGAAAAAAATTATAATCTATATACGATAAATTATTTTAATTGAATGTTAGTGATTAGATGTATATTTGTTATTAATTTTATATTTTTCAATAGCGTACATATTATATGCATAATAAGGCACAAATTCTATAAATTGATTACTTTAAAATAAAATCTTATTTTATGTCTATCAAAATAATTAAAATTTTATTTTTATTTTTTATAAAATAAATCCATACATTTTATTTATATAGGAAAGAAAAATATATTTTTCATTTCTGCAAACTTTATTTGTTTCTGTTCGTCCATTACTACAATAATAATAATAATAATAATAATAATAATAATAATAATAATAATAATAATAATAATAATAATAATAATAATATCTATTCTATAATACGATTAGGCCTTAGCCTACGTGGCAGGCCTCAAATTCTTTCTTTTCAATCTCAATCTCCAACGTGGCATTTGAGAATCCAATCTATATATTCTCATTCTCACTTTTAAAACAAAAGTCGCGTCTCCCTCTTCCTCACGCCTCCCTCTTCCTCACCCCATCGCCGCCGTCCCTGAATCCGGTCGGCGTCGTCTCCCCCTTCACTGTCTCTCTCTTCTCTCAATCCTTTTCTCTCTCTAAAGTCGATTGCACACTCAAATCGAGCCCTAATTCCCCCCTTAAACTGCCCGCCTCTCTCTCCCTCTAAATTCAGGCGTCGCCGCAGTCCTAAGGGCGGCGTTGCTCCGCCTCATCTCTGACTCCCTCTTCCATTCCTTAATTAGTTCGATTTTGTTTCCACTTCTTAAACCCATGAGTATTCTCCATTCGAAGCAATTAATACAAGAGCCCTAAGATTTCTTTTTCCTATAACCGTTGTCGTTTCTTCTTCTAGACTCCGGCGAAATAGTCGTCGTTGAGCTTGCGGTTCGTCCGCTGCCGAGTCACCGCTGAGCCTTGAAGTTCGTCCACCGTGCTGTCGACCCCCACCCCACCGACGACTTCTCTGTTTTGATACCTCCATTTCCTGATCTGCCGTGATTCTTCCTACACACCTAGGGTAAGTATTAAATTAGTTTCCTAATTTAATTACGCGTTTCACTATTTTAAATATAGAATGATTATTATTTTAGAAAGAACAAATTTTAGAAAGAATTTTGGCATCTGCTATCAAGCGTGTTGTGATTGTTGCATGGAAGCAATATAATTTATCAACTCTGATGAGGGGTGAAATATGCAAGGTCCTAAAATCAGGACATGTGGCTTTGCTTGGAATGCCAAAGTGGAATACCAAAGATGAGTAGCAGGGAGCAAATAAGCTGTGAGAAATAGGTAGAGGGAAAAGTCCAGAGCAGAGTTGACAGAGTAAAGCTTCCAGAGCAGAGCTGCTAGAGCAGAGTTGCCAGAGCAGAGCTTCCAGAGCCAGAGCTAACCAGAGCAGAGCTTCCAGAGCAGAGGGTCAGAGCTAAGTTGCCAGGGCAGAAATGTCAGAGCAGAGCTGCCAGAGCAGAGATGCCAGAGCCATAGCTAACCAGAGCAGAGATGCCAGAGCAAAGCTTCCAGAGCAGAGTTGCCAAAGCAGAGCTTCCAGAGCAGAGCTGCCAGAGCCAGAGCTAACCAGAGCAGAGGGCCAGAGCCAAGTTGCCAGAGCAGAGCTGCCAGAGCTAAGTCATTAAAGTCAGAGCTAGAGCCAAGTCGTCAGATCCAGAGTCAGAGCTAAGTCATTAGAGTCAGAGCCAGAGCCAAATCGCCAGATCCAGAGTCAGAGCTAAGCTATTGGAGCCAGAGCGCGGAGCCACACGCCAGAGACAATTCGCCAGAAGGCGGAGCTACTTAGCAGAGAGGAGCCAAAGAGTAGAAGTCTGCCCCAAGGAAGGAAATCCAGAGCTACTAGACAGAGCGGGATGATGAGGACATAATCCAACTCTGTGATTAGGGTACAACGACCTGACAAGTTATAATCTAATAATAGCCTTAATTAGTTTAATGGCAAGCATGCGGAATAGATGACCAAACGAATTTACTACTTTACCCCGACTGTAATGCCTATAAATACCTTATACCTACGATGATGAAATAAAGCACACACTCTCTCTTTTACCAGCTTTAAGAACTCTTCTCTTTCCTTTCTCTCTAGAGTTTGAACTAATAAAATTACATATATAAATAAAATATCTAAATTGTTAGAGTTATGTTTGTTAGATAGTTGACAATTGGAGTCATGGTTGAATATAATTTCATATTTGATGATGCTCTCTCAAACTCTAGATGAGATGATGCTCAAAACTCCAGACGAGATGATGCTCTTTCAAGTTTTAGACGAGATGATTTTCTTTCAAGTTTCAGACAAGATGATGCTCAGAAGTTAGATGTGATCCGTCAAGTTTGCGACGAGATGATGCCCACAACTTGGTTGGTCTTAAAACTCCAAATGATACGATGTTCGATAAATCAGTTATGGTATTTTAAATATCAGGCGAGATTATTTTCATAATTAGTTATGCTTTTAGAAGTTCGGAATTATATGATACTCACAATTCTATTATGATTTTTCAAACTCCATATAAAATTATGGTCAAAAGGCAAAATAAAAAAAATTGAACAAAATTAATAAATCTTGTAACAACAAATGCAACAAATCAATCATCCATCATACCTATGTCAAATTTATATATACAGTACTTTTTTTTTCTTACGCGTCAACTTTTTATAAAATTTCATATGAAAACTAATGGGTATTTTTATGATCTCAACAAAATTAATAATTTAATTGCTAAAAGTTGTTGAGATTAATATAATTTAAAATGTATTACTAATTTAATTTAATTTAATTAATTATATAAATAATTTACATAAAAAAATATTTTATATAATTATCATAAGAATAACATAAAATATATAAATTATAAGAAAATATGTACCCGTCGAAATTCGACGGGTAATACACTAGTTTATCCGTTAATACACCTCACAATCTTCATCGGTTCATTGTATACATATTTTTTTCAGTAAATAAAGAAAAATAAGATTGTGGATAGGTTAATATTATACAGCCCATGAAAATATCAAAATTGTGAAAGAAGAAGGGTAAAAGTAAACTGCTGGTTGCAAAACCTTATAGGGGTAAATATGTGACACCAGTCAAAATGGAGGGAAAGCCCCCAAATTTGTTTATTTTCTTTCCCTTTTTCCTCAGTGAGCTGCCACCGGAAGAAGGTGTCCATATATGCTGAATTAGGGTTTTGAAGTTTGCTTTTTCTTAATACATTACATACACTTTCAATGAGCGACTCCAGAGAAGAATCTCCCGATTGGTTGCGGGAATTTCAAGTAATTTTCTGTTTTTGCAACTAACTGCCATTTTTCACAGATTCCAGCAAATTTTGATTCGTGCTTGCAGTTGAATGCGCTAGTTTCGCCTTCGATTTCGTGAAATTTTATAATTTTCTAGATGCTTTTTCATAATTCGCATGGCGTACAGTAGTTAGTATTTTTTATTTTCATTTTTAATTTAGAGAAAATACTCGATATACAATGAAACATGCACTGTGAGCTAAATTTCCATTATAAGCTGCTTCAGTTTTTGAGATGATTTCATCTGATCATTCCTGCTTGCTGATAGTGAGGATTTTTATTGTTATTCTAGCCGCCAACTCGATCTGCCATAGAATTGTCATCTGGATCAGAGTCGCCATTGGATCAAAGTCCAGTAAGTGATGATGAGGATAATGTCAACCTTAGTAGATTGTTTAAGAAAGATATTAAGAATAATGATGATGGAAAGGCGACTCTATCTGATAGTCCTGTCAAAGGGAAGTCTCCCAATAAGGGTGGTAAAGTAAAGAGGACTCCACCGAGGAAGAGGAAGAAAGATGATGACAGTGAAAGAGGTGGTTGTCTGTTTTTCTGTACTTTTTCAATATATAAGTAGTTGCGCCCTTTGACTGTCATGTTCATCCACAGAACAAAAAGATGCATCATTTGGTTCTTGATGGTAATTTCATAGTTTACAATTATGCAGGAAATAGGGCCAAAGGGAAGGACGGATGTAGGGGTAATACACCTGAAAATCTTGGGAAGTCTCGTGTAAGCTTGACTTTCTTTGAACTTCTGTCAGCTTAAGGCTTATTCTCATTTGTGCACTCAAGGATCTGAAGACAATTATGTGTTCTGTATAGTAAACTGATATGTGCTTCACCAGGATTGAATTTTTTTTTTGTATTTGTAACTATTCATCAATTAAAAATAAACCACTTTGAGATTGGTTTTACAGACTGTCAGTGTACCTAATGAACTGCTATTAATGTTGTTGTGCATAGTTGATTGCATATTTTGTACTGCATTGGGTAGTTTAAATTTACTCGGTTCCCTGTGCAACAGTTTGAATTTTCTGTGTAGTTATGCGGATCTTTTTGATGATATATACTGATAATGTTATTTTCTGGAGGTTACTCAGCATGCTATGTAGTGATGGCTTTTGAAGGTTTGTGTTTCTTTAACAGGAAGAGAATACTTCCATCTGGTCATTATCTTCAGATTCTGAGTCTTCTCCAGATGCCAGGCCTGTTAAAAAGTCCAAGACTAATAAGAAAGAATTATCTGCAAGTAAAGATTTTGATACAGAAGATAAAAAGGAAAATTATGGTCTCCTTGACCATGATGTAGAGTCCCTAAAGAATCAAGCCCCAAAGGTTAAATCTCCAGTGAAAAAGCTAGAAAAAGAGGGCGAGAAATCCTCCAAGGAGATTAATACGGATAGCAGTATAAAGGGAGGTAAATAGCCAAAATTTGGGTCATTCTGGAAAATGTGGACTGCATCTTTAATAAATATAGAACATTAGAACTACTCCTTAGCTCATCTTCATTGTTGCTCCTCCATCTAAATCTTTTTCCTCATCTAAATTATGCAGATAATGATACTAAAGACATCTTTATGAAGGAAGATATCTCTGGGAAGCGTCCTGGGCACCAGGTTAGAAGTTTAAGTTGGTAGCTACTGTTAAGTAGCTAAGCATAATTTGCGCAATGATTTCTGACAAAAATGCTTGATCTAACTAATGCAGGTATCCTCTTCGAGGGTGCCATTATTGCTCTCAGAGAAAGTTCAGCGTTCAAAGGTTACTTAATCATGCCTCACACTCATTAGAAGATTATGTTGGAATTTCAATTTATTTCTGGAGTTCACTGTGAGACTTGCATACTTGCATCATTAAAAAATTTAATGGCCTTGGATCACTTGTAGATTTGTAAATGAAGCTTTACTGTAGTTTCTACAAGAACTCATCAGCATGTCATTAAATTTTTTGATGGCTTTGGATATAGTTTTGCCAGAACTTGTTGTTAGTTTCTATTGCATACGTATGGAAAAACAATTATATGGTTGAATTATTTCATTAATAAATTAATACTATGTACTACAGTTTTTGTTTCCTTTCCATCCCCTGTTTGTGTACTAGGTAATATGCATTAATGAGAATTTAGTATTCATATATATGTTCACCAATTATGTATCTAGATCTTTTAAAATATGTATGTCACTTATTGTTTTCCTGATGGATAATGACACTATATGTGGCACCTTTTTGATTTGCAGGCTCTTGTTGAATGTGAAGGTGATTCCATAGATTTGAGTGGCGACATGGGTTCTGTTGGAAGGGTAGTAATTGCTGATGATTCCTCCAAAAAACATGAGATGTTCTTGGATATAAAAGGTATGCATTGTCTTCACATTTTTTTCCTGGCCCTTCTACTTTATCATTGCTTTTGTTAGCAATTTTTAATAATCTCAGTTGATTCTTGTATTGTCGTGAATACTTAAACCTCGCCTCTCTGAAATTATTAGCTTCTAAATTTGGATAACTCCTGTTCTGCAACATCATTAATTAATGGTAAATCACGCTTACTACTAACCCGATTTAATATGCTCCTGTTCAGGTTTTTGTTAATTGTAAGGTTCTATTTACTGTTTCTCTATTTTCTTATTCCAGGAACCATATACAAAACAACGATAGTTCCATCAAGGACATTCTGTGTGGTACTCCATCCGTCACTGGCTCCTTTCCCCCAACCCCCAACTTAAATTCTCTTTGCTTGTTGACTTTTGCTTCTTAAGCTTGACTCTCACAACATCTTTTACTTTCAGGTAAGCTTTGGCCAATCAGAAGCAAAGGTTTGTATACCAACCCACGAATTTTACTTATCTTTCCATCAAAGATGGCTCAAATGGAAAGATAATGCGAATCAGATGTATAGTTGATTTGTGATTTTTTAATCATCTTTGATCAGATAGAAGCTATAATGAATGACTACATTCAGTTGAAACCACAATCCAATATTTACGAATCCGAAACTATGGTTGAAGGTTAGGAGTTTATTTCATATCTAGCTATATTAATTATATGCATATTTGGTGTGTAATTTTCAGTTAAATTTGATTACTTCAAAGGTATAAACTGCTTGTTAAAATAATTTTATTGTGAACTACTAGGAACATTGGATGGATTCTCATTTGATTCTGACGAAGAAGCTGACAAAACCATTGTTGAAGCTGATCAACAAGAGGCTGCTGAGGAACAACCAGCAGATGGAAAAACCAAGAAGAAACCTGGCAAAAAACCGGTGCGCCTGCTATTTATATATAGACATATAGGTTTTTATTTATTTATTTATATAATTATTTTGGTTACATTGTGAACATTTATTTTGTGATATATGAATCTTAATTTAGGGTTTGGCAAAGAAGAAGGGAAAGCCTACAGGAGAAAAGCCGGCCAAGAAAGTGATGAAAAGGAAACCTCAACTTTCAAAAAAGGGCAAAACCAAGAAATGAGAAATGGGGCATATTTGATGCTAATTTTTTTTTTTATTTTTTACTATCCCCTTTTAATTACGTGTGCTTTTCTTAGCCACAGTTTGTAGTTATTTCTTAGCATGGCCATTTGAGTCGATTATTTTATCTCAAGAGTTAAGATTATATATCTAAAGAACATATGTTCTGATCTGACGAAGAAATCACGAATTACCAATGCAAAAAAACCTTGTTTAATCAGCATGAAGTTGCTTAGTTGCATTTCTTGTAAAATATAAGATTCAATGAAACATAAATCTACTTGCTGAAATCAAACATAACTGTTTGCAACCTGACATTTTCCCTTCTCCCTTGTAGTGGCAAATCAAGTCGGATTGTTATTGCGCATTATATAATATCTCATGTTGTATTTAGGATAATTGACATTCGTCACATAAAAATCTACCAAATACTTTCCATGGATGGTCAAATCTAATTTGCAGGTATAGGAGAATAGTTAGATAGAATATGATAGATATTTGCTTTTTCTCGAGAATGGCAATCTTTTATAGAAATACTGCACAACACAATTGGGGATCCGACTTGATTGGGAATAGCTTTGTTAGGAGGAAATCATCAAACAAGCCAATAACATAAAGTAAACAAGACAATATGAGTTATCAATGCTTGTAAAGATTTAATGTTCATAGTTGATGACGATGATGTTGAAACATCCCTAGAATTATTGCTAGTTCTTCTTTCTTCAACAGCTGGAGTTTGCAATCCACCATCTATTATCCTCATCCTGCATCACAAATATTTCATTGACTTGATCAATTTGGCTATACAAAAAAATTGATAGCTCGAGAATATTAATTAAAGGCAAGTGTGATGAAAATTTGGGACATTACCCACTATTAGGGCAAAATATAATGTTGTAGAGTGAGGCCTTGCATGTGAAGGTGCTGGTTCCATCATCAAATGCATAGCTGTAAGCTGTTGGGCAAGCTCTCTTGAAGATCCCTGAATAGAAAGACGGCCGGCACGTCGTCGGGTTCGCAAACTCCCCACTGCAGCAGTACTGGTCCAGCCCGAACGCTTCACACGCGCTCTTGCACGCCACCACGCCGCCGCCTTCCCCTCCCTCGTTGCCAATCACCTGAAGCTCTTTAGGGCAACCTGAGGGTTTATTTTAGTCAATTTTACTATTAGTAACTTGTAAGTTCGTACAAGATAATGATAGTTAGAAGACTTTTTAGGACAACAACTTATATTGACTTCGAGGCTAGGACAAAAAAATTTGAACTTGCAAAAATAGGACATCAATTAATAATTAATGCATCAACAGGACAATTCTTGATCCATTTAAGAGTTTCGGGCTTTCTCGAAACTAAAATGAGTTCAAAACTAATTTTTGGACTTGCAAAAGTAGGTCATTTAGTAATAATTATTTTGCAGAGTTCATTTAGTATTCTATTTTTGCACGCTTGAAAGTTTTTGTCCTAATTTCTAAATCAATTTAAATTAGTATCCTAAGTCAGATAATGACAACGACTATTGAAGGAATAATTTTCTAGTTTGGGGGGGGCTTCAGCCCACCCTAACCGGCGCCTCTGGATAGTTGAGATCTTGAATTTGTTGATTTTACCCATGTTGATGTCTTGTACGCAGCCGGTGGCGTTGCATCCGCCATGTCTTGGTACAGCAGCTAGCGGCAGGTTGTAGCCGTCGACAATGCTGACGTCGTAGAAGTCCTTTTGGTCTCCGACGCCCAGGGTTATCTCGAAGAGGGATGCTGGTGGCGTGGCCCCAATGCCGTTGCATTCTAGCCTACCACCGCAATCTCCGGTTTGGCATGAGCCAGAACCGGTCACATCAAATGTGCAGCCGGTTCTGGCCCACATCCGGCCAGACCATCCCGGAGTAGTCGGAATGGTGATGCTCTGGCCGGAATCCAATTGGAACCCCGTTGCCGGGAGAGGCGGTGTGCCTGAACCGGACAGGGTGCCGGGCCATATCGTGAAAGGGCAGCTGTTGGTGATCACAAATGTGCAAGCAAAAGAGCTGGTGAAGAAGGTGGAAATTGCTAAAGAGATGAGAAACGGCCGAGACGCCATGAGTAGAGGTGGAAATAGGTGGTGTTACGTATTTGTACGACATTGAGGAAGAGCTACGTTGCTTTGCAGAATTCATCAGCCGCAAGATTATGGATTTGGGTTTAGCATTTCTTGAATTTTGGATGGCCTCAACCACAAGAAATTCCTTGCTTTAGCATGAGCACATATGTTTTTGAAAAATTCCTCATCATATGCCTTGCCTTAATTCTATTTTAAATCTTACAAGGTATTTTAAGAAATATGGAGTACAATATAGTATAATGAAACAGGATTTTTGTAAGAATGATATTAGTGAAAAGTAACAGTTCAGTTTCCTTTGAATGTGTGGTAAGAATTTTAATTAATCGATGTAGATACGTTTTTGCACGCCTATTTGGAGGTCACCACTTCATAAGATTTTATTTTAATATTTGAATTCAACTAATAAAATAGCATGATATTAGTACTATTTTTTTTTCTCAAAATTGGAAAGGCAAATCTAACACCTTGGAAATTACAAGATTACCAAGGAGAGAGAGAGAGGTTGGTTTTCACCAACTCCATCACTTCTAGAAAGCAAAATCATTATCATCATACACAATTAAATACTAGTAACAAACAAGAATCAAACCTAACAAGGGTGGGCATTAAATAAAAACACCATAAACCAGTAAAAATATAAACAATGACTTCCAAAAAATTGTCAGTCATTAAACTAGACTAAACAACTCGTGTAACCAAGTCCTGATAAAGTTACAGTTAAACTACTCTTGACAACTGTGCTACAACTTTTTATATTACAATGTTGAAGAAAGATGCACTTAACCACCGATCACGTGACCCGATACGCTCATATCTCAATGAGCATCAACTCCGGCACGTGCACAACAAAGTCCAAGATACTCAATTCTGCAGATGATTATGCTTTTTCTTGAATAGATTATCAGAATCAAACTGGTACTAGGATATCTAAAACATTGGACAGAACCAGAGCGTGTTACAAACTGATCTTATCACATATTGTCCCCCTATTTTGTGGATAAAATCTACAATCACCACCTACCAAACAATGCCACGTTTCTTATAAGGTCCAAACAAAAGAAAAACAATCTGAGGATTTCCAGAAGAAACGCAAACCAGCAACAAGGATCCTTTATTCATGGATCATGATTGGCGATCCAGGAAGATGTACCTTTTCATTGTTGGTAAACGGAAAAGCTCAAACCAGCAAATTGAAGCTGAAGGATATCACCACTGTGATTCCTTAATGCCCCACCCCAAAAAACATGACATCAAGGGTGAGTCCTTGGAAGCGACTGAGACTTTTAACTGTCAGATGCATCCAATGAACCAGCAGGCCGGAAATATGTCCTCATGGCGTGTGATTCCTCATTCCTCAATGCTCATCCCAAAATTATGGAATGTCCGGATTAAGGCCTGGAAATGACTGGAGTCGATATGGTTTTTCATGTCTCAGATCAATCCCATGTACTGGATTGATGGAAGTATGACTTAATGGCATTCCTTCCGCCGTTCCTGAGCTGCAACTGATGGAGGAGCAATTCATTTCCTGCATAGAATACAAACCAAAAATCTATTAATAAAGGTTTCCCAAAATTCAGAACACATTACACTATTAAAATCCATTCATCAAAACAACAAACTATATTTGAACTCTCCTGAGTGGCATACACTTCAAGATCCTGCAAAAGCAACATCATTTTAGGAACTGAGATGTACAGAAACCATAATAGAAGCACAAAACAAGAAACAAATGAAACAAAAATTGATTAAGGCCTTCCTTTTCAACCTGCAACACAACATAAAATCAAGTAAATATCAGTACAGGTAACTTTCCACCAAATAAAAAGATATTCCTGTCCTGAAACACAAAACATCCTCCTAAAAGTTAAAGCCTCTCAGAAATTTACAATCATCTCATAACTATAACTAATATATGTACAACCAAACCGAGCCACTGAATGAAAATCATAAACTTCATCAGAAAATTCCTGCTGATTGCCTTGCTTTCATGAAGGCAATGGAGTCGGAGACATTACAATAAATAACCTCAAGAGACAAGATACAAATGAAAAAAAATAAATAACAGTGGAAGAGAAGCAGTTAGCAGAGCACCATCAAATAGAAAACTAAAATTTAATATAACCCTGTCTCATAGTACTTCAAGATGCCATGCAATAAAATGCATCGAGCTTCATCATAGTTCGCAAGATATAGTATCATAAACTTCCTAATAGTTAAGAGTCTTATGACATCGGCATAGCTACAACTCCAATAAAGGAAAGTTAAACATAAAGTTCCTACATAAAAGGCGATACAATGAAGCCTGCCACTGAGGTACTCGATGAGTTCTTTAGTCCTTGACTTATAGTAGGAAAAGAGCAAGATCTAAAGGGAAAAGGACAAGGATGGATATGAAACATGAAGTTATAATGACTAGTTTGTATCCATGCCATCGCCAATAGGACTGCAGATGGGACCAACAGTAGTAAAGGGTCTCTCAAATGGTGAGGGGTGACACTGTGCGTCCCTTCTGCGCTTAAAAGAACAATATTCAGTTGAGGAATTCTCAGCATCAAGCTTCCTTCGGACCCCTCTGACAGCTTGTTGCTCAACCGGTGTTAGAGGGAAAATCTGTTTGCTCACTCTGCAGAGGGAGCTATGATTATCATAAACAATTCTCTGATTACAGTTTTTATCACAAACGTGTGTCAGCCCAGTTAGCTTGCAGCGATACATGTTCCCAAACAAATTTTCATTCTCACATTTCCAGTCACACTTGTGAATTGGATTAGGCCCATCCTGGCCTAGAATACTTGACAAGTAAATAACATTGGAATGAACAGCAACCACAGATTTTCCAAATACCTCCATTGCTTCTGTTCAGAAAAAAAGTTAACCCTTCAAAGAATTCCCAAACTCCCAACTCTGGACTCTGATGCTCTGCAGACCCAAAAGAAGAGGAGATTTATTAATTCTGGAGAAGCTGAGAAACTAGGGATCATTTCAATACTTATATGGAGTCTTCAAATGAGAATGAAGTTTGGATGGCAACAGTATGATGCAAGTTTGTTAGCTAAAAATCTTATGCAGCGCGAAGAGGAAAATTTTGCTCTGCATAATATTTTGTGAATTCTTTCCCAACTCATCGTCACCCTAATTTCTTGTACGAAAAGGCACCAGATACAATAATCAAGACTTCATTGATGCACCAAAATGCTTCAAAAAGTAGGATTAGGCAGATTCCCATATGTGGGATCTCATCATCAATCAGAATATGGATCACCGCCATACTTAACAATAACAAACAGTCTTCCACCAATAATCTCAAAGCAATATTGCACAATCCTCACAGCAATTCCAAAATTCAAAACAGAAAATAAAAAATAAAAAATATATATATATATTCAAATAATCCACACAAGAAAGCCACTGCTACCACACAACAGCAGAAGATCCATTGAATTCAACAGCGTAGCAGCTAGAGGAATTTCCCCCTGGCGTGGATGAACCAGAATTCATAAATTAGCCACATGATTACAATTTCCCACCTAAAATTCCACAATTTTATTCAAAGTAAATATAACCTGTATGTTTTCAGCCTCGGTCGAGAGAATATATACCAATATAGATTTTCTTGAGGAACAGATACGTACATAAAACTCTGAACAATCATCAAACCACGCTACGATAGTACGATTCCATAAACGCATACGTTAATTAGGCACGTGTACAAAGGAGTATATACACGAACCTCACATAAACTCCACACAAAGAAATTCTCACCAAATTTCCCGTTTCAATTAATCCGAAACAAGAAAAGATCTTTCACTCAATTCCACCAATTTTCAACTTCTATGCAACGTAAAAAAAATAGTAATCAGATCTACGTAGAAACGAGAAATTGCGACACGAATTGACAGCTAAGATTCCATCCATGCAGCACGCGCTCAAACGCTCAGACATAATAGAAATGCCTAGCTCGCAGAGGCCACACGCAAACACAGAATCACCATAAAATAATCCGTAAAATTGAAAGAAAAATCCAAGGAAACAAGAAACTTACACAGTGAAGAACACGACAAAACAGCAACCAACTCCACCTGCTCCCTCTCTTCTCGACTCCGGCACACACGCATACAAACAGCCTACGCTCAATTACCAAAACAAGGGGCAACAATTCGGAGAGGGGTGTGGAGGTATTTATAGAGAAAGGAAAGAGTGATCCTATTCTCATGTACTAGACGTTGGAGAAAATAGTAATTTACTATTTTCCTGTGGATTAGATAATAAATTTCACCTCGCTCCTCCAATTACCACGTTTTTGCGCTTTTGACCCAAGGCATTAGCCTCCCAATAAATGTCACGTGCCTAATTATTTTGATTATTTATAAATGGTATTGTAAAATATAAATATTTTTGTTGATGTTGAAGAAAATAAGGGCCACCGAGAGAGATGCAATATATTGTTATAGAGGATAAAAGAGAAAATTGGTAAAGGCAAGGGGGTGGGATGCAATATGGGCATTGACTTGGTAAGTATGGGTATGATTGTGGAGCAACCCACTTTTAGTGCAAATTTAGATGAAATTCAAATGAAATGTAGACGAATTTAGTGTTTGAAAAGTGGCAGCGGGAGTTAATGTGAATCCGAGCGAGACGGAGCTGCATTCAATCCACACGTGACCCCACACACCCTCTCTCTCTCTTTCTCTCTCTTAATTATTTTGAATAATGCACCTAATTAGATAATAAAATCTTGAACAATTAAGAGATTAAGGAAATTTTCGAAAACTTATCAGGCTCCAAATTCAGTCATTTCTTCTCAATGAAAATTTTGTTGGACTTCCCTAAAAAATAATAATAATAATAATAATAATAATAATAATAATAATAATATTGTTGGACTAATGGCAAAAAATAAAATAAGAAATCTCATCGATTTGCAAATATATACTCCATAAGAAAATTGGATTAATATAAAAATCAAAATTATTATAAAAAATAAGAACTAAATTTCGTAAATACACAATAACATAATTCTTATTGCATTTTATAATATCTATATTTTAACTTTTACATTTCACATATTCCTATATTATATAAAATCTTAATTGTTGAAATCGTAGTGTATAATATACGAAAATGTGACATATAAAAATGCAAATACAATTGCGGTAAAATACAATAAAATTGATGTTACTAATGCATTTATAAAATTTAATTCTCATTTATCATAATAACTTTGGTCTTTATTAGAACTACTGCTTATATATATATAATATTGTTTGGATAACACTTTGGACTTTAAATTATTGTTTAACATGAGTAAATGACTAGTTTCCCAAAAAAAAACTTGAGTAAGTGATTCACCATATTTTTACTAGATAAGTTACAATTTAAAGCTGAAATTATTTATATTTTCACAAAAATTCTAATTATCTATAATTATAACTAACAATCATATCTTAAAAATTCAAATTCGGACATTATTTGGTTGAGGTGGAATAATCCCCAAAATATTTAAATGGTCGACTTATAGGCTATTTTTTTTTTGATAAATTACATTAATAAATAAATAATTTTTAAAGACCGTACAACAGATGACTCGAACCCATGATCTCATGTCTCGAGCATTAACCTTCTACCGCTAGACGCTAGGCCAATGCGCACACACGATGTTTGGTTGGTATTATAAGCTTTTTTATAATAACTTATAAGCTTCTTCTTTTTTTCTTGGCAAAGCAAGTTCTCGTACAATTTAGAGCATCTCCAACGCAAGGCTCTAAAAAGAGGCTCTAAGAGCACTCCCAACAGAAATCCCAAAATTATGCTCCTATATTCCTCCCTAAAGCTTCCCTATTTAATTTTAGGATCTCGATTTTATAAATGCATACACCAGATCTCCTATTTTCTACATAAAAACAATAATTATGTGTGGGCCCTATTAATTATAAGCTTAAAATAAATTTAGGGTGGGTGTAAATTTAAGATTGAATTTAGGTAGGTGTAAAATTTTTTGTGGGTCCCATCCAATTTAGGGGATCTGCTGGATGCATTTTTTATCTCATTTTCAATTGTTTTAGCCTAAATTTAGAGTTAGTGATGCATTTAGGTGATCTGCTGAGAGTGCTCTAAGGAGGTGATCCTCACCTTAGAGCATCCACTCTCCAATGCATTGGTTCTAAAAGGGACTCTAATTTTTCCATTTTATTTTATTCTATTTTGATTCTTCAATTTTAAAATTCAATATTTCATTAAAATTAAATTTCAATTACATTAATTCAAATAAAATACAATACTTTAAATTAAATTTTAACATTACATTAATTCTCGTAAAGCTGTTGTGCACTGGCTTCACGATCCTGATGATTATAATCTTTCTTTGTTCGACGCCTTCGTTTGGGAGGACTTTTCGGCGGACCAACGACATTTGCAATTTCATAAATTTGCGATACAAATTGGGTGAGTTGAACAACACTTTGATCGTCGGAGCTTGATAGAATATATTAAATATAAGTCAATATACTTTTATCAGTCGTTTACTTTTTAGAATTAGTTTTGATAGATTACTCTATTGTTTATTTAGATGAATTGAAATTTTGAAATATTCCAAATTTTTTTATTATTTCTATTATTTGAGTTAGTTTGCTTGATTTATATCTCATTGAAAGGGAGAGATTAAAGAAATCATAATCTTAAAGACAAAACTACTAAATTATAGTATAAAGTAAATATCTTCTTATATTATAATCTTATCATTTTAAATAATTATGTTAAAAAATATGTTGAATAAAATGAGACAAGATTATACATTTCATAAATTCTTTAGCTCTTTAAAATAGTTTTAGCCAAACACCCCTTAAAAATTGAGAGGCGACGAAAGAAAGTGAAAAAACAATTAAAAAGAAAAAAAAGGGAAACTGAAACAGGCCTTTCCATCGGGCTTATGACGGGCCGATCCATCATTCACAGTTGAGAATTTTATAGAGTAATTACATCAAAGATTGAGGACTTGTAGGTTAAATTTTCTGAAAATATCTTTGGGCGTTAAACCCTCCACCAATTATCTCCGCGCCGTTCTCCACCATCATCGCCGGCGGCTAAACTGACTGGAAACCATATTATCCTTGGATTTTTTTGCCATAAAGTAATGGTTTTTAATTTCGTGATAATGAATTATGTTCTATATGGTTACGTGTATATATAATCTAAATCCGATGATGAATTCCTGCAAGTGCCGTATGAACACTCGTCGAATTGACGATGTTTTGATTTGACCGTCGATTGGATTTCTGAGGATTTTGATGTTTATTTAAATAGTATCTTGATCCTGAATAAATGATTTACGGCTGCCAGGATTAGTTGGTGATTTTTGGATTTTTCAAGGGGAAATTTGAGTAATAGCTTATTCTATGTGTTCTTGTTTCCAGCAGTAAAGATGCATTTACTTCATTTTGGTTGAATTATTGTGTGTTGGAATTGGTAACTGTGCTGTTAATTATGTACACAGCTGCCGCCGTTAGGTTTGTAAATGAGTCCGCACATGCTGTTTAAGCTTGTTAGCATTGCCGTCGAGCATCAAGAATTGTAGTTCTACTTGTTTGGTTCAATTGATTGTAGATTAAGTTGTGTGCAAGCTCGAGTTTTATATGTTGTTGCCACAGCAATTGGAATATATTTGCTTGCTCAACTCTACCAAAGTTTACTGGAATGCATTAATGTATGTCCTCGAGCCTGCATAAATAGATATTCATATGGGATTTAGTTGGGTATTGGCCTTTGTATAGTGTAGGCTTATTTATTTACTCTGAGCTGATTTTGGCCGCATGTTTCCTCGTTTGGTATGTGTATTGAGTCAAAATTCTTTTGCTTTCCGTGTGAAGTCGGACATTGATTTAATGCTTGATGGTGAAACAGCATGGTTGGCTTTAAGAATAGGTACTTGATAATGGAGGTCTTTCTGGATCCAAATAAAGAATTTTCCGTGGATGAACCCATTAAAATCACCACTAAGAATTTATGGGAAGCAATTGGAAAAAGCATTCTTGCGAACTTTGGGGAATGTGGTCTAGCTTCAGCCATGAATTCATCTAAGGGTGAGATTGTTACTTTGATATTTATATCACTTCATCTTAAAACTTATCAATGTTTTGTTAGTGTAGAACTTATTATAACTTAACGGGTATTTTTCTGCCTGCAGTGAAGTATGTGAATCCAACTACAAAACTCGTCATAGTTAGAACTTCAAGAGAGGACTACCAGAAAATTTGGGCTGCGATTACAATGATCAAGAGCGTGGGACATTGTCCTGTGGTTTTCAACCTCCTTGACCTTAGTGGTAGGTTCTATAACTTCGTTTTTTCTAATCTCTAAGAGCACAGGTTTAGTTTTTCAAATATTGACCCTCCTTTTTCCTGTGGTAAAGGCTTCAGAGTTATGCGTGCTTTAAGTTTCAATTATATGGACATACGCATAAAAATACTTATCTATTTGATAGTTTTGTTATCTTGAAAAGATAACTCATTTTAACAATGCTTCCTTAGTAATGCTTATGAGTATGTATGATATTAGGGGTTTTGATGGTAGGCTCACTAATCTGTCGGGAATGATATTGTAGGATTGTTAGTAGTTAATTTCATACTCCCTCCGTCCCCAAAATAAGTTCCTCTTTGGGGATGGCACAGATTTTAAGAAAAAGTGGTATAGTGTATTGATAGAGGAGAAAAATATGTTATACTAGTAATTAGTATTGAGTGTGGTGAAAAGGTGAAAAAGTGTTATAATTAGTATTGGGAGTGGTGAAAAAGTGAAAAGTAAGAATAAATAAAATATTATTAGTGGTGGGGTAGTTGTCCAAAAATGGAAAGAAAGAAAGAAGAACTTATTTGGGGGACGTCCCAAAAAGGAAAAAGAGGAACTTATTTCAGGGACGGAGGGAGTATTTAACTTAAGAAATTCAGATGAACAACCATTATTCTGAGTGGCCAGTCGAGTAACTTCTCTGTTCTTCACATTGAATGGATAAAGATGATCTTTTTGTAGTTAAGACTAGTAATCACCAAGATGAGTTACAATTGTTAGATGATTTCGTTTGCGTTGTCACTTGAAGATATTATGTCCTATATCCTTTTGCTTTTGTGTGCAATGACTTTTGTTCAAATGATTAGAAGAATTTATTTGGCTAACTAATTAGCAATAAAACTATCTTCAAATAGATATCCGTATCTATTTGATGGAATAATCCCGATTCTTGCAGTCTTTGGTATAGTTGTTTTATTGATATGTATTTCCTCTGCTATGATCACACACTAAGAAAATAATTTTGTTTCAATTTTACTCTTTCTTAGGAAGTATTAAGGCCTGCAAAACTGCTGCTCTGAAGCTTGATGAGTTGAAATTTGAACAGTACAAATTATCAGCTGGAGACCGCCTTACAGCCGATGCTCATCAGGAGATGCAAAACTGCCTCGAGACTATCAAACTCTTGGAACATTAGTACTAATTGTATGCTTAGATAGATGAGAGGCTAAGTAGTAGACAAATGGTAGATTAATTTCTTTTTTGTGAACCGTATTTTTCAGTGTATTAGTTGAAAATTACTGATGCCATGCAGGAGTTTTCCCCTGAATACAAAGGAAAGATACAAGATTGATATTTAAGATTGTTGAAAAAATCTCTATAGTCAAACTGCATATAATGTTCCAGGTCGAATGGTTGGTTTGTGAAATCAACGAGCTACTTTAGATACTATTTATTTTCTGTAAGCCATATTGTGTGTAGATGGAATATTTGTCATTGTTATGCAGGGAAGAAAAGATCAAGATTGAGGCTTCAGATTCCTATTTCGAGCATATACATCTCGGAAGTCAGAACTAGTGAACTACATTGTTCAACAACAGGAAACATAAAGTCATAGATCAACTAGACAGGAGCCAGAGTTTCACCAAACTGGAAAACATCTCTAGAATCGAACTGCACAGAATCTTCCCGGTAGAATGGTTGGTTTGTCAAATCAACGAGCTCCTCGGATCTCTTGTCGAGAAAACTGTACAAAGTTATCTTACCAGGGACATGAGTGATCATAGTGCAGGTCTGTCCTTCGTCTCCCTTTATGTAACCAAATATACGAGACCTTCCAGGAAGGCGGCCAACTTCATCATGATACTTCAAGAGCCACTGAGAATAATCTTCCTGCAATTCATAAACTGCTATTGATTTGTCGCCAAGGTGCGAGACTATGATGAAATGGTAAAGACGGCCGTCTGATTCTTGGAGTTGGCAGTGAGAAGCTGCACCTCCTCCACCCCCATGCCATGGAACTCGAGCATGAGGTAAATTTCCAATAACATTTTTGCTTATATTATAGTATAAATGTGCGCGAGGATAGTTATCCCAGTGAATCACATTGTTGCAGTGTACTCCAGAAGAGAAGTTAGCTCCTATAGGAGCCACAAGTGGCTCCAAACACAGCCTCCATGTGAGACTTTGAGAGTTGTAGACCTCTATTCGACAATGTCTCTCATGAGCTGAAGGGGGCTTCATTTTAGCCCTCACACACACAATCTTGTAATGAGGTGATTTTGAAGGATCAAATGCTAAGGTTAGCCCCATAACATTAGTGAAATCCTCGCTATTATCAGCGAGGCTGATCTTTCTTGATTGCTTTGTGGTGGAATTATAAACATGGTACTCCACTGGATGGACAGATTGCAGCAGCAGCAGCCCGTTGCATGAATTCAAGATTTTAGAGTTTGGAATGGTGAAACTGTAAGGTATGAGCTTATGATTATTGGGAACTGGATTGAAGTAAAAATAGTGTGAGGTATGAGTTCGAAGGATGAGAGAGGGCTGTGGTTTTGGGTGGCGGAGAGTGTGGAGATAGCAGAATTGTTGTGCAGAGATGAGAGAGAGCCAATGTTTGCATACTAATTTGAATCTGGTTAGAGATTTTGCAGGCAGCCGGAGAAGGATTTCAACCACCATGTCTTCGTTCGAGGGGAATATTCCGGTCATTCTGAAGGAGCATAAACTAAGTTCGCTTGATTCTTGGAGTTTTGGGAGCAAGCTTTTTTTTTCGTTGGAATTTGCAAGGTATTGATGAGAGTTGGTGGTGTCGTTTTAAAGAAAAGGAAACAAAACAGCATCGTTGCCACCAATGTGTTTGAACTATAATTAATATAGATGATAACAAGATTTTATGTTTTTCAGTTTATTCCCTGACCTGATTTGATTGTTATTCTGTCTAATGTTCTCCAGTTTATTGATTTAATGATAGTCGTGTATTTACTAAAATTTCAAAGCAGAATTTATGAAGCAATGACATATTACAGAGGAAATATAAACACAATATTTTTATACTAGATAATATTTGAAGTATAGAGAATAAGCAGACCCACCACAATACTTAAAGTTAGGAGTGAGCAAAATATCTGAAATTCGAATATTTGATTCGAACCAAATTGAAATTTAAAATTTGGTTCAGAGTATTCGGATTTTCGGATCGAATCGGATTGAAATTTAAGCAAATTCCGAATTTTTGGATCGGAACGGAATGACACTTTTAAAATCCGAAATCCAAATTATATTTATAATATAAATAATTTTGTAATATTATATATAAATATATATAATTATTAATTTTTAAATAGTTAAATATTTCTAAATTCTAACCCTATACTCTTATTTTGGTTGATTATAATTAATGATTTGTTAATTAGGAGCTTAATTCGATCATAATTATCTAATTGATTATGTTGATATGCATTTCGGATTTTTCGAATTTATTCGGTTTTAATTTATTCTTTTTCACATTTCGAATTTTTCAGTTCGGATCGGATTTTATTCGAATTTTTCAGATTTTCGTATTATAATATGGTTTGAATCAATTTGAATTTTAGAGAAATTTCAAATTTTAGGATTGAATCGGATTAAGCAAAAATCCAATCTGAAATCTGAATGCTCACCCCTACATAAAGCAATGACATATATTAGAGAAGAAATACAAACACAAGATATATGTTAAGCAGCAAAACAGTGATCCATTCCAAAATGAAATATTTCCAAAAACAGAAAAAACACACTTGATAAATATTTTTTAAGTACAGAGAATTAGCAAACAAAGCTGGAACCTAGGTAAACTAAAAATATGGAAGCATAACTTTGGTATTAACATAACCTAATCAAAGTGGAGCAAAACATTCAATCAAGTGATACATCATCTCTGCAACTATTCTTAAGAAACCTGCAAATCTTGACCTTCTTTCCCTCCATCCCTAGTAGATCCATCAAAATACAGGTGTGATCCGGAATGCCACTGATGTAGTATTTTCATGCTTGTCTACTAAACAGTAGTGAAGATGGCCATTCAGTTCTTGACTTGTTGGATATAAGGAGTAGTCAAAGCACAATATTTCTCAAAAGTAGGCTTTCTGATATTTGGACAAGGCAAATATTTGATCACTTTTTGAGCAAAATATCATATAAAGGGATAGCATCTGACTCTGAGCGCCAGTTGTTGAGTGCACTCAGAAAGGAGAGAAGATAGGTTGTTCTGCAAATTCCAAACAACCATGGCTCTCTGATCAGTTGTACACCTCAATCTGATATTCTAATAAGGAAAAGGGTTCGATTCTATCCCCCTGCCCCTAATTCTGAGGCAAACCATCTTGTAATGAGGCGATTTTGAAGGATCAAACGCTAAGCTGTGCTCCACAACCAAGCAGAGGGCTTCTTCATCCTTGAGATTTTCCTCAGAAGTAGCACCGGATATGCATGCCTTTCTTTATCAGCACCGCTTTGGGTGTTCCTTTCATACACAGCTCCATGTTGGTCAAGATTCACAAACAAACGCCCCTTGTGGCAGCTCCTTGAGTGCTCTTACTCCCCAGCCTTTGTTTTGACTTGTCACGAAGACCTAAAATCTGAACATTCACAAGATATATGCACGTTATAACGGAAATACAGGAAATGTGGCAGAGCCTCATTGCCAGTTTCATCAACAAGGGAAATCTTCACTTTTTCATAGCCTTTTGTTATGTCCTCAACAGTATTGAATACCATCACGTGAAGGATTGACTGAGCCTGAAAGAGAAACATCCATGATTTATAGGAAATTTAATTGTATAAGAACAACCAATCAAAAAACAACCAAAAAAAAAGTAGGGATACCTGTGCAAATATTTGAAGAATGAGCTCTGTTATGACCCTTGAAGAGGGGGAGTGGAGTGAGGTGAAAGATGTTGGGGATGGAGCAACAAAATCAGAGTTGAAGCTTGAGGAGGAAGAGAAGAAGGTCAAGTTGGGTGAAATGGCACATCTCCTCACGTAATAATAATGGCGATCAGGAGTTTCCACCTGGACTGGAATGTCGACCAAGTTTGCCTCTGCACACCTACGAACAAAGAAATAAACATGCTTAAAGATGGAAGATCAGCATAATAAACAACAATAAGACCTTCTCTAAATTTTGTACAAGAACTATCCTTTAAAGCCCGAAATAAATACTTTTATCCAAGCAAGGACTGAGGAAATCAAATTCTGTATAATCTTAAAATATGAATGTATGTGTTATCTGAAGTTGTGTATTGTGTGAGTAAAGGCTTAAGGAGTGTGCTTCTTTTACATGCCATTAAGCAGGGACGGAGCCAGGGGGGGCTAGGGCCCCCTCCCAAATTTTTGGTTTTTTTTTTTTTAAATATATATAGATATATGTTTATACCTATTATAAAATAATTTTGTTTTATAAAAGAGTATTTGGTTATTATATTCTTTCATATATACTTAATTTAAGGATAATTTTGTTATTTAAAACTATATAATCTATGAAATATTGTTTGTTATTATTACTATTATACTTGTCTTTTAATAAAAAATGCCTAATATGTATGAAATGCTAAAAAAAATTATAATGTATTGAAACTAATTTGTAATATATAGAAAATATATAATCTATGAACATGTTGTTTGTTATTATTATTATTATGATTGCCTTTTAATAAAAAATGTCTTAAATATACGGAATGTCCAAAAAAAGTTTTGTGATATATTGAAACTATATAATCTATGGAAATATTGTTTGTTATTATTAGTATTATGCTCGTATTTTAATAAAAAAATACCTTAAATATACAGAATGCCCAAAAAAAATTCTACAAGTTTAGCCCCGAACTTAATTCCTGGCTCCATCCCTCCCATTAATATAGAAACATAGAACTTCATAGTGATGACCAATAACAAGAGCTGAGGCAGTTTTATATATTAATCTAGTACAAGATATGTTAGAAAAGGAAAAATCTCATAGTCATGATCTGCATTCATAACAGGGTGTTTCTGCATCAATTACTGAACAAGACAAGACATAGAAGATACCGAGAGTAATCGAAAGGTATGCTAGCAAATACAAATACAGAAGCTCACCGGTGATTGATAAACCTACCAACATTGCCACACTTTGTTGCATCCAGGACCACAACACTAGGCTAGTTTGTGTAATTATTAGTGAGTCTGAGTTTTCTTGATTGCTTTGTGGTGGGATTGTAGGCGTAGTAGATTTCAGCAGAGCATCAAACCATTGCAAGATAATAGGCATTTGAATGTTGAAATTGAAAGTTTCACCTTCTTGAGGAAAGGGTTGAAGCAGAAGAAGCCGTGAGGTGGTAGTTTTGAGGAAGAGAGAGGGCTGCAGTTTTTGGTGGCGCGAGGAGGAATTGATCGGAGGAGATGAGCCGATGAGGGATAGTCTTGGAGGGAACCAAATTCTTTTTTTAACATATATAGATAGATATAGATATGATTTGTTATTTCTATCATCTATCTTTCCAAAATTTTCTCCTCTATTTTCTCTCTCTCAAACTCAGAATTCTTTCTTTGGCTTATAAGCTCAATTATTTAAATACATTGATAAATTATAAGCTCTTGAGACGTTATATCTTACAAACTCTTCAAATATCTCTCCCTTCGTCCACCAAAGTATGACACTTTTGATGGGGCCAATTTTAATAAAATGGTTAGTGATTTCTATGTAGTGAAAAATGATCTCTCCATTATATGAAATGAGTGATTAAGATTAAATTAAATGTAAATGTAAATGAGGGTTTTTTTTTGTGTGAATATATGAATCTAGCCTATTTCATATTGTAAACTTAAAATTTAGCCTATAGGATTAAAATTTAAAATTTTAGCCAGTTTTTATGTGAAATGTCCGAAATGCCCTTGTATAAATAGTGAATTCTGCCATTTGCCATGTTGCAGCGTGAATTCTTCTTCTCTCCTTCAATCCTCTCTCTCTCTCTCTCTCTCTCTCTCTCTCCCTTCGGCTCCCCCTCTCCCTCTCGCTACCCGTCCGCCGCCCGTCCGCAGCGCCGCGCGGCCACTCAATCTCCGGCAGCACCGCACAGCCACCACCACCGCGACGCACAGCACCTCTTTCTTATCTCCTCCGGCGACCACAACTCCTGCTACAGCCGCCGCTCTCAACAACTCCCCCTCTCTGCTCGAGCTCCGGCGCTTGAGCCCTAGCTCCCCCAGATCCAGTGGCTCTCACCCCTACCCTCTCTGCTACACGGCGCTCTCTGACATTCTCACCGAGGACGGCGTCGCCGATGGCGCTCAGTCGCCTTTTCCTGAATCCTATTTCGACAGCGCGAGCCCTAGCCCCAATTTCGGAGTAGTGATTGAAGAATTTTCCAGCGTCTAATGAGATTGAAGAATTTCGATCTATTTTTCCTTCACAATTTATGTCGAGAGTTTTGTTTTAGCTTTGATGAATGAGAAATAGATGTGAGGGATAGGCTGAGGAATGAGGTGTTGGTGCCGCTGTGGATCGGAGGGCGCTTCAGCTGCCGGAGGTGTATCTTGAGGGAGTAGTGAATTTTTAAGATACCAACTTTGAAATTATTGCCCAGCAATATTCGTTTGTTTTGGTTGTTGGCAAAATTTAGGAGTTCATGATTTTGATTGTATTGTAATGATAATTAATTAATATATTTAACTGATATTTTGAGAGTGTATAGATCGATTGAAAGATAAAGAGATTTTGGACAATTGATTAAAGTTCTTGAATTCACAACTAGATCTATGAATTCACAACTTAAATGTTCTTGAATTCACAACCAGCTTGATGAATTCACAACTTAATATTCTTGAATTCACAACGAAAATAAATTCACAACTAAAATAAATTCTAGTTTTAATTGTGAATTCAAACTTTAAAAACCCCAAATTCACAACTACTTGAATTCACAACCAAAATAAATTCTAGTTGTGAATTAAATTCAGGTTGTGAATACGACTGATTGTGAATTCACAACCAACATAAATCTGGTTGTGAATTAAATTTTGGTTGTGAATTCGTTTGGTTGTGAATTCACAACCAAAAAATTGTGGTTGCGAATTAAATTTTGGTTGTGAATTCGACTGGTTGTGAATTAAATTTTGGCTGTGAATTCGACTAGTTGTGAATTCACAAACAAAAAATTCTGGTTGTGAATTCGACTGATTGTGAATTCTCAATTCACAACCAGTGTGAATTCACAACCAAAAAATTTTGGTTGTGAATTCACACTGGTTGTGAATTGCGGGATTTTTTAAAGGGGTGATGTAAAGTGGCCATTTTTTTAATTTTTAATGTGGAAGGGTATTTTGGTAACAGTGGCCATTTTTTTATGTTTTTATTTTAGTGGACAATTTTTAATTTTACAATATGAAAGTGGCTATTTTCAAAATCCACTCTTTTTTTTTTAATAAATAAGAGATACTTTGGGCACGAAGATTAAGAAGAGTGTAATTAGTGAATAAAATGAGTTAGTGAAAAATATTTAATGATTATTTTAATTGAATTGGTGTATAAAATGAGGTTGGTCCACCATTTAATAACATTTTAAATGATTAATATTTTATTAAAAATGGTACGAGACATTACTAATAGATCACATGAAATATTTGTAAAGAAAAAAGATAAAGAAAAGAAATGAAATCATATCCTAAAAAGAAAAGTCTCATACTTTTAATGACGTCAAAAATAACAAAAGGGTCTACTTTTTTGTAGACGAAGAGAATATAAATTATTAAACTTTTTAAAATAAGCTTAGCCAAACACCGAGGTAGGCAACCAAATTAGAATTCTTATACAAATTAGAATTCTAAATATATAAAGACAAATGCGAAAGTTTAAAATGTAATTACAAAATTCAAATGGTGGTGGGGGGATAAGCTTATCGAACTAAAAGAACCCGTAACAAAAAAATTCAGCAACTTTAAAAACTATACACAAGAAAACTATAAAGCCATGCTGTCTTAGAGTTTTAATAATTTGGGAAACATAGGCAAAGCTTTGGAGATGTTTGGTCGTTTTGTAGCTAAACCTATATATACATTGATAGTGGTTTATGAAGGAAGATCACTATATAGGACTTCGCCGGAGACTTCATCCCTGCTCGTAGAAGACATGTTTCGAGTGGTGGAAGGTCTGTTTGGTGGCGTTCTGCGCTTGGTTTTCTTCTCCGGCAGCCACTTGGCATTTGCTGCAAAACAAGGAAAGGCAGAATGTAGAGTGAATGTACACACGAGGATACCAGTGTTTGAACAAAACGTGCACAAGTTGATTGTATAAAGCTCAAAAAGAATTGAGGTAGTGATATCTGATGCAAATGATGACTGCTTTCAAGATTTGCCCAGTTTGGTAAAAACATAGTTATGGTCAAGCATGTATACATAAAGACTAGCTAGCAGTAGATAAATTTAGCAGCTATGCATTCTAACAAGTTTGGTAAGATAATACTAACTCACTTACTCTGAAAGGGCAAATTAATCCATTTGATCAAGGGAACGTGAGCCACTCGCCTCGACTTCTTCGACCTCTCTTCCAAGCCCGTAACACCTGAATGCTTTGCCTGTGGATGGTCTTGAGTGCGTATTCCAACGAAAATAGGCTCATCTGTTGAAGAAATGCATTAGTAATAAAACCATAACCAGTCTGTTCATATTCTTGAAGACCATATATCAGAGAAGCTATAATCCAAACAGAGTAACATCGGCTATTCAAAAATAACATAATGAACTTAGAGGGTGTTTGGCTGAGATTATAAGCTCTTTAAAACAGTTTATAAGCTATTTACGAACTTATAAGCTCTTTCACAGTGTTTGGCAAAAATAAGTTTCTAAACAGATTATATGCTGTAAAATAAGCTCCCCAAAATATGAATTCCTCTACGCCAACTTATTTTTTCATTATCTCATACGCAACAATCATTTCACAAATATTATTCAATTATAGTTTGTTGTTTTCATCATATACCTTTCAAGTTCACATCAATTCAAGTTTATCTCTCTAACAACGATTTTGTCTTTCTAGCAGTCTAGCTCATAAACTCAATCATCTATAATACTTTTACACCTTATAAGCTCTTGAGAAACTAGATCTTATGAGCTCCTCCAACATCTTATAAGTTTGTAGGAGCTTATAAGCTCTTTAAAATAAGCTTATCTAAACACCCTCTTAATCAAAATCTAATAATGATCATTCTCATATCCCCAGAAGAAAGATAAACCAGCAAAAAGCTAAAAATAACAGAAGAATTTAACTGACAACACCTTTAGCTTATTCCAACCAACTTTTCGTATTGCAACAGCCAAGCGGAACAACCGAGCACTCTCCGTTTCTTCCTCGAGCAAGATAACATAACCTACACGACGTGGTTTCCAAATCAAATACTTCCAGCTCAACTGATACGAGATGAACGGTCAATTCTTCTGAGCACTCTCTTGAACATATTGGAAACTAGAATGTGCCACGTTACAATGTCCGGTGTCAACCCACAGGCAACTCCTCTATCCAAAAGCGTACAAGCTTCCCCAAAGAAGCCTTCTTTACAGTAAGAACCAATCAAGATATTATAAGTGACGGCATCCGCACAGACACCTTCATTTTCCAATTTGTCAAATAACTTATAAGCTTCCTGGATCCGACGCATCTTGCACAGACCACTTATCAGAGTGTTATAGGTGACTATGTCGGGTTTCACTCCACTGTAAACCATCTCTCTGAGGACGTCGAATGCATTCTGTATCTTACCAGCTCTGCATAAACTATGGATCAATATATTGCAAGATAAGCTACTAGCAGCGACTCCCTTTCTTAACATTTCCTCAAAGAGGCCCATAGCTTTTTCGACAGCCCCGTCTTCACAAAGTGCTCTTATGAGGCCCGAGTAAGTGAATTCGTCAAGAGAACATCCTCGAAATAACATATCGTTTACAAGCTTGAATGCTTCTTGGAGAGCCCTTCTCCTTAAGAAAGCATGAATCAATATATTGTAGGTTACGGTATTAGCAATGACTCCATCTAGGAACATATCCCTGTAAATGCATAGAGCCTCTTCCATCTTGTCAATCTTAGTTAGCCCGTAGATCAAGGAATTGAATGTAAAAATGTCAGGTTTACATCCTTTGCTCAGCATGCCATGGAACAGCTCAAACGACTCTTCTACTCGTCCATCCCTAGATAACGCAGAGATTAGACAGTTATATCCAACTGTGTTTAGGGAAAGACCCTTATGCGACATCTCATTCATAATATCTTCAGCTTCCTTCAAGAGGCCTTTTTTGCAGAAACCATCAATCAGAGTCGTGTAAGTTATCAAATTTGGCTCGCAACCCTTCAGTGACATCTCTTCGACTAATTGATGAGCGGAGTATAATAACCCCTTCTTGGAAAGCCCTTGAATAAGAATGTTGTAAGTATAGATATCTGGATGTAAACCAGCGCTAACCATATTCTCATCTAATAAAGCTTTTGCTTCTTCGAAACGACCATTCGTCACATACCCATTAATCAAAGTATTGAATAGGATAATAGTAGGATTCGGCACTTTCTTCAGCAGCACCCTGGCTTCGTCCACTCGACCTGTTTTGCACAACCCTTGCAATAAAACTCCATAAGTTATTTTATCAGGGGCAAAACCCCGGATAAGCATCCGATCAACTAGCTTTGCAGCCTCATGAACACGAACAACACGGCAAAGGCCAATTATGACATCATTAAACGTATTTACATCGGGCGTACAACCCATGAGAAACATCTCTTCCAACAACTTCAAAGCATCATCAATTCTATTAGCAACAGACATCGCGTGTATAAGCGTCTGATACACTACTGAGTTCGGCACACACCCGTGCTTCGTCATGTCCCTCAGAAGAGAGCATGCAGAATCAACTTCATTCACCATACAAAGCGCTTCCATCACTCTAGCAAATGTAAAAACAGTAGGAGATATACCCCTGCTCAGCATATCATAAATTACGTTGGGGGCGATTTTAGGACAATTACCTGCCAACAGAACATCCAAGACGACGTTATAAGATTTGAACGTGGGTTCGTAACAGAACAAACTCCTCATATCAAAGAGCAACCTGGTCGATTGACCAGGCAAACCAGCTCTTCCATAATGTCTCATGATCATAATGAAAATGGACTCTTGAAACGACACCCCTTCTTCCTTCATCTGCAATAACAATCTATCAACGGTCTTAAACTCATTTGCGGACCCTATTTTATCAACAAGAGTATAATACACATCAAAAGTATGACGATAACCTTTCTGGCTACCAGCCCACTGAAACAACTCCATAGATGTGGGCACATCCAACGGGAGCTGCAGCAACTTATTCAGCTGAAATGGAGTGATTCTATTGAGTGACTTCCGCAGCTCCTCAAGGTCAAAAGTTTTAAGCAATATCTCCCACTCAGTCTCGGATTCTGCCCCCGAACCATCATTACCATTACTATGAATAAAACTTCCATAAGCGCCACACGAGTAACATGAAGCTATATAAGCCTTGGGGAATATGTGAAGCTTTTGAAAATCAACTAAACTTGGTTTTAATCTCATCATGACTCTAGAGAGCATCTTTGAAACTCCTAATTCGACTATTTATCAGACCAGTGTAGCTGAATGGCAATAATCCTCAATTTCCAGTTGCAGCAATAAACCCCCTACAACAAGATTGTAAGAAATCAAAGTTAAAACCCTATTTAAACAGAGCACAAACACGATCAGTTTAGCTCTAATGGCTGAATTTCCACATGAATAAATTGAAATTCAGATCGTATTAAGCTGAACTGAACTTGAATAATTTGATAAAATTCACCTTTTTGTGTTCTTGTTCTAAGTGGAATGAAATTAGAACATTCCATGAACAAAAGCTTTAATTTTAAAGTATACAAATTTTCCAATTTTATCTTTCTTCGAACATGAACAGTAACAATTTCCTACCATACATATAAAAAACAATCCAAAAGGAAGGGAAAAAAGAGTATGCAACCATTTTCCAATTTTATCTTACTTCGAACATGAACAGTATGCAACCATTTGGTTGAATGTATTCAAAATATCAAGAAAAAGCCTTATCACAGCTTAATTGGTTTCTTCACATCTTCATCATCTTCAATCGTGTGTTTTTCAGAACGACAATCTTCAATTTCTTCATTATTTTTTAGCCCTAAACTAATTGAATCCGTGAACGAATGAATTGAATGACATGCCTGCTTTCTGCTGCAGTGAAGGCCGGACGGAAGCGCTGAGGCAGAGCCGCGGAAGCCGGAGAGGCGGACTGCCGTCTGCCGGGCTGGCGTTGCGGTGCAGCTGGCCGACTGCTGCAGGCTTGCAGCGCTGCTGCCGAAGGAGGGGCGGAGCGATCCTGGCTGCGGCGAGCGAGAGGCGAGAGAGTGAGAGAGAGAGCTTTGGGCGGAGAATTTCTATTTTTTATTCTGAATTTTATTTAACTAACAAGTTGGATTCAAAATTTTGGGCATGAATTTTAGAAAATAATAATAGATGCATTATTTTAGTCTCATAGGATCTTAAAATAATAATAAAAGAACAATGTCATCTAAAAAATATTTCCACATTAAGGGGGTATATTAGTTCAGGATTTTAATAGATTTTAGCAGACTTTTAAAATCTGTGTGTGTTCGTTCAAAACTTTTAAAAGTCTATGAAAATTTAGAGATATTCGTTCAAGACTTTTAAAATTCTATAAAAATCCAGAGGTATTCGTTTCAGACTTTTAAAAATCTATGAAAATCTAGAGGTATTTAAAAATTTATGAATTTTAAAATTGGACTGATTTTTATTGATTTCATTCAAAAAATACACATGAACAAATCCAACCTCCGATCACGAGAATTCGGAAGATTTCATATTTCAGTGTCGGCTGGGTTCCAGCGGCCGTGGCGCAAAGAAGCCAGCGGCCTCTGGCACCCAACGATCGCTGGGTCTCAGAGAAATTAATCAAACCATTTTTTGATGCCTTTTCTCTCACCAAATCATTTTGATGCCTTTCGATCGCTGGCACCCAAAAGAATATATTTGTTGCCTTTTCTCTCACCAAATCATTTTTGCATCATTAATCACTGCCTCTAATCATTTCTGCACGCAATCATAATTCATAATCTGAGTTTTTTTTTCGCAATCGCTGTGAGCTGTCCCAACGCTCAATTAACTCCAATGAGTGCTAGGATGATAGATTTCAAATCCGTAAAAATCACGTCGAATTCTTGTTAAATTCATCTAGAAATCTGTGTGAAATCTGTAGATTTTTAAAATTCGTCCAAAAATTCGTTCAGATTCTGTATGAAATCTGTAGACTTTTAAAATCCAGAGATTTTAAAAATCTATAGAATTCCTGAACGAATACACCCCCTTAAATCATTAAGAATTTGTCCAAAAACTAAAATGGCCGCCTATCCAGATACAAAAGGTCTCGCAATAACTAATAGTATTAGTTCAAATGATGACAGAGTCTCCAGAAAAATACTAAACCAAGAAAGAACATTATGCGTAAAATAATTATCCAATTCGGTGTGATAAAATACTTATGTCTGGAGGACCTCGCCCACAAAAAACGATCAATTAACTGAGTTAAGATACATATAGACTTACATATATATTTAAAATATAAAAGTTTAGTAACAAAACTAGTGGTCTCCTGTTAAGCTGACTGTATCATGCAGGCTAACCTGGGTTACACATTACATAAATCCTGACAAGAGGATTTGCCACAACAAAATATCAATATTGTGCACTATGTATAAAGGGAAAAAGTGAATTTTGATGGATTCAAACTTTTACAATATTTTAATGCCCTTGATTATTCTTAGGGTGATAGCAAAGGTAACTTTTTGCCATACAAAAAAGTTGATTTGACATCTCCTAACAATTGCACCAAGCTGAGTTGAAAAAAATAAAAGCCTGGTGTTGAATTTAGGAGCTAGGTTTGAGCACACTAAACGAGAAAAAGAGAAAAGGTGATAAAAGATTTCTCTCTCATCTTTCCACCTCTTCGAGAATTGAAAGTAAACCCCTAGAGTCTTCATAGGGATGACAATTATACCCACGGGTTCGGGTACCCACGGGTATTCGACCCTAATGGGGCGGGGATGGGGCCAATACTTTCGGGGTCGGGGCGTGGACGGGTATGAAAAGTTAAACCCGAATCGGGTTCGGGGCGGGGGCGGGTATATAGATCCCCACCCCGAACCCGCCCCGAATAATATATATTTAGTATATTTTAAATTATTTTTTATTATTAATGAAATATATGAGTATTAATATTATATTAAAATTCAAATTTATGATATATAACATTTTTCTCATTCTTTATATAACATAATTCATCCACCATTTTTCATCCATTTTTCAATGTGGGACATTATTTCTCTTCAACTCTCCCACATTTCTCACCACTTTTGTCCCACATTGAAAATGTAAAGAATAGATGAGGAAAGTTGGCTTTATAAATAAGATTTCCTACACAAGACTTAACTTCATTAACTTTGCTATATTTTTTCTTTGTTGTATAAGGAAAAAAAGCAAATTTTAATAAAAGTTTAAATGAATTTGAAATAAAATTTAAGTTAAATTTTTTACAAATTTTAACTTTAATTTAAATTTATATCTTGTGGGTACCCGACGGGTATTCTTCCCCCATTGGATAATACCCGCCCCAACCCCGCCCCGATTTAAACGGGTATGGAGGCGGGGCCGGGGATGAATTTCTTAGGCGAGTACAGGGATGGGAAAGCAATACCCGGCCCCGCCCTGCCCCGTTGCCATCCCTAAGTCTTCAATTAAAACTAATTAAATTAAATATTGGTAGGACCATAATGGAGTTGCTTTTGTAGGTTTATTGTTGCATAGATAAATTTATAAAAGTTGATGAGTTTAAACTTTTGATGTGGCGCTGATGTGGCGTATCATTTAAGCCAATTTTGCTTCATTCCTATCTAATTGAAATGGTGAGATTGAAAAAATTATACTCTTGAGAATAAAAATAATTAATTATGCATCTTATAATCATGCAAAATTAATAAAGGCCTTGGGATAAGATATATTATTGAGTATATTTTATACTAAAAAATAAGATTTCTTCAATCTCACCCTCTCAATAGAATATGAATCAAACAAAACTAGCTTAAATAATATAAATAATAATAATAAAAAACATTGGAACATCCCAAAATTTCAATTCATCAAAATAAACAAGAGATTAATTTTATTATTTTTATGTATCAAGACTAGTCCTCCAAAGTAAACAACTTCTAAATTAGATTAGAAATTATACAATGAATTATAGTTAAGTAGAAGAGTTTGACTTCGTCAGCGGCAAACGGGAAGGGAAGGGTAGAAACAATTCAAATCCAATTTTCTTTCTTGCCTTCGAATAGAAAGTTAAAATGTTTGGAGAATCAAATTAGATAAAAAGGATACAAACGCATGAATAAGATTGTTGATACACACAAGGTACGAGAATAGTGTCCCTCTCTCTCTCTTTCACATTTCAGTAGCTGCAAGATAAGCAAAACTGAACCAAAAATAAGAAAATAAAAGGCTGCATCAAATACAACAGACACCTACTAGTAAAGGTACCTACATCTTGAACAGGAAGCATAATCTTCATAGTAATATCGTCATTCAAGTCTAAGTTCCATCTCCTCACTCAAACCAGAGCTAAACATTCGTGATATTCATACATTTCTAAGTAGAAATCCTCAGCATCTTCATCGAAGAATGGTGGGCCTGTCAAATCAATGAGTAGCTTATAGCTTTTGTCCAGAAAACTATAAACACTTATCTCAATTGACTAGCACAACTATCAAATGATGAGGTTGAGGTAGGTTCATGCCGAGAGACTATGCCATGGTACTTCAAGAGCCACGAACAACGATCATCCATCTCCAACTCAAACAGTGTGATTGACTGACAGTTGCCTTTCATCGTCAATCTAGAATGGTACAAATGACCATTTGCCACTTGGAGACTAAAACTAGTATTTGTTCCTTGGTAATTTATCAGTGGATAGTTAGGCAGAGAGAGAGTCTTGAATTCATTCTTAGCAATATCATCGTAGCCAATTTCATAAAGGATCTCCAAGAGATCGAGCCATTCCAATATACACTCCTATGAAGGGGGAAAAGTACTCTATGAAAGGTAAATGGTCCCAAACTGAGCTTCCAAGTGCGACTCTCTGAGTCATACACCTCAATCTGATAACTACGTATCGTTTTAGAATAGGTACTAAGCCTTCTAATGCGAACAACCTTGTAATGAGGCCATTCTGAAGGGTCAAAAGCTAAGGCCAGCGCCACAATGTGAGGTTTATTGTCACTGTAAGTATCGGTAAAGCTGATCTTTCTTGAACACTTAGTGGTTGGATTGTAAACATGGAAACTGCTCTGTAATCAAAATCAGATCGCAGCAGCATCAAGCCATTACAAGAACTGACGATTCTGGGGTTAGGAACTGAGAAATTATAAGGTACCATCTGCTTTTCGCCATTCATGATTGGATCGAAGTAAAAGAACTGTGAAACGGGCATCTCCAAGATAAGGGAGGGCAGCAGCTTTAAGCGTCGTAGCATGTGGAGATGGCAGAATTCAGCAGAGGAGACAAGTGAGAGCCAATGTTTGCATACCGACTTGAATCGGGCTATAGATTTTGCAGGCAAAGATAGAAGAATTTCGATCAGAATATCGTCATTCCAGTTGAATCTCAACCTTTCATCATTATAATACCCTACAGAAGTTCCAGTAGGAACCTTGGCCTTGGAATCCATGCTGCCAAATCAGTTACATAAGCAGTCAATCAAGAAGCTTGTTGTAGCAAGTTAGTATACTAATCATAAAACAGATCATTTGCCTAATTTAGAAACAAAATCAAGACCTACTAATAAATACTACCAACAACGCCAAGTTGGGAGTTAAATTTTAATATATTCCTAGATTTCTAACAAAAACTACCTACCCTTCTATTACTATATTTTCTTGTATTTTCTGAAAATTATGATTGTAGCCAATTCTAGTGTACAAGAAATAACATGTAAATGGCATTTGATCTTTGGAAACTGAGCTACCAAGTGCAAGTCTCTATCTCATAAACCTCAAATCCCCGCCGAATGGTTGCTTGAAAAAGGACAAACAATCTTGTAATGAGGATATTTTTTATGGTCGAATTTCAAGTTCCAGAAATCTGGTATACTTGACATTGCCTGTTTGTGGACTACTTCAAGTTATTAGTTTATTTCACATTGTTAATTATCATCAATTTGGAGAACCCAAAAATATATTTGGTTAACATAAACAAATTTGAAAGTATATTTTAGCTCGATACTAAAATCAGCTGCAGCTCAACCACTTGATTCATAATCAAACCAGTTAAAGCATTATATTGGAAATCCTGAGAAAAAAACTTGAAGTTAAATCTCAACTCAATCACTTGCACAAAAATCCTAATACTAAATCATTCCCCAACAATTTTATTTTCTCATAAGATAGTAAGTGAAGAAGGAAATGGTCGCAGACCAATAGTACAATTAGAAAACATAAAAAATTAAGCATGTGCATAACTATATACATAAAAAAAAAATAGCTTATACACAATCTTCTCTATAGTAAATTGGAGGAGCGATGCAACCCCTAGCAACTAAACTCTAGTTGAGCCGCCACCATGCAGATCGCCGGTACGCCATCGAACGTCCACCAACCGATGCCGCCAACATCGCCGAGCAAGCCACCGACGCCAACGATGCAAATCAACCAACAACAGCCGATAATGGTTGATAAGGCAGGGCTGAATCTGCCGCAAGTTTCCAATAATTTCTCTACTCAACGTCATAGCCATGGAGAATGTCACGACAAGGAGAAATTTGCTGTTGAATCTTCAAAGGGTGTGGCTGAGGAATCTACGCCGACGTCTTTTGCTGGTAGAACTTCTGAAAATTCACAGGATCATAAACTCACTACATCCAATACTAGGGTTCCGGATTTGATCAAGGGAGACAATACTAAGAAGGCCTCGGCGACGGAGCTTCATCGGCCGAGCACCACTTCTTTTGCTTCGCTTCTGAGGAGACCCCGACAAATTGAACGTACGCCGGATGTGCTTGTTCATCGCTTCACTTCGCTGCAACCGGATTTCTCTGGTGAAATACTCACACTTAGGGTGCCAAAAGAGCACCTGCTGCCCAAGATAAATCAATTTGAGCATGCTTTAATTGGTCGTCTTCTTCTTAGGAAAGGAGAGAAGCCGCGTCTTCTCACGGATCTTAAACGTGATCTTCAGGTGGTTTGGAATATTGACAATGATTGGCAAATCATCCCCATGGGAAAGAGCTTCTACACTATTAAATTTAATACCGCTGAAGACAAGGCGTTAGTTCAGAAAAGCACTTCTTGGGAGTTACCTTTCGGAACCATGCGGTTACGCGAATGGGTGAGATTTTATGATGAATGTCCTCGTATGGAATGTTCGGGGCCTTACGGATGAGTCCAAACGAGTTTTAAAGGAGCATTGCGACTCCTTCTCCCCTGTTATTGTTGGGATTATTGAGCCTAAGACGAATCTCAAGAAGACTTATTCTAGATTTTGGCGTTCTCTGAATCTTATTCCTTGTTTTCAAAATTCAAGAGACAACATGAGTTCGAATATTTGGGTTTTTTCTCATCCTTCTGTTACTCATGATGTGATTTTCTCCTCGGAGCAGGTGGTTATCATGAACTGCAGATGGTCGACGTGGAATTTTAAAATCGCGGTGGTGCATGGCGTTAACACGTATGCTGGCAGACGGCGTTTGTGGTTGGATCTTCTGGATCATATTGATGGTAATGTTGTCTTTATTGGCGATTTTAATGCGGTGAAAGGCGCCCATGAAAGAAGTAGTGACTGTATGCCTAACTCTACTGCCTGTGCGGAGTTCTGTGAGTTCATTGAAGCCACCGGTTTCATTGAGGCGCCTACGGTTGGTCTGCATTACACGTGGTCTGGTCGTAGATTTATGCCTACCCATGTGGAGTCTCATCTGGATAGAGCGATTTATGCTGACTCTTTTGCGAATCTCTGGAGTTCGGTTTTTGTTCAAGCTCTTCCACGTATTACCTCGGATCATTCTCCGCTTGTTCTTCATTGCATGGTGGATGCTCCTCCTCGCCATCGTTTCTTTAAGTTCCTTAACATGTGGACCTTACATCCAGATTTTCTCCATACGGTGGAAGGGTCCTGGCAGATGGATACCGAGATTGACTGCCCGATTTTTAAAGTTATGCATAAATTAAAGCGTCTTCGGCAGGTTCTTCGCGCGTGGAATCGGAATGTTTTTGGAAATGTTGATTCTTGTATCATGAATACTCAACAAGAGCTTTTGGAGATTCAAGATCAGATTGCCAGGGATGGTTACACGGAGGATCTCTTTGATAAAGAAGTGGAAGCCCAAGCTAAGATCAACGTTGTGCTTTCCAGGCAGAGCTCGCTTTTACAGCAAAAAAGCCGGGTGTCTTGGCTTCAAGATGGAGACAGGAACACGAAGTTCTTTCATGCGATGCTTAGGTTTCGTCGTAAACCTCACATCGTTTCTCACATGGAGATCAATGGAGATATGAATTACGATCAGAAGGTTATTGGGGATCATATCGTGGATTTCTTCTCTTCTTTGTTTTCGACTAGCAGTCATACTAATACTGATATTACGGCGGTAGAGGCGGTTATTGAGGAGATGGTCGAAGATCGTTATAATAATTTGCTCATTCGTTTGCCGGATGAAGAGGAAATTTCTGCTGCGGTTTTTCAGATGGAGCCGAACAGCTCGCCTGGGCCTGATGGTTTCTCGGGTAAGTTCTTTCAGCATTGTTGGTCGATTATTAAAGTGGATATTTGGTGTGCTGTTCAAGCCTTTTTCCGGAATTCTTATCTTCCTCAAGGCTGCAATTCTAATACCTTGGTGTTGATACCTAAGAAAGATGTCGTCAATTCGGTCTCGGATCTGAGACCGATTGTTTGTCCAACTTTCTTTACAAGATTATTACTAAGGTGTTGGCGTCTAGACTGAGCCAGGTTGCTACTGTTTATGTCTCCCGTCATCAGTTTGGTTTTATTAGCGGCCGTTCCATTCACGATTGTATTCTGACTGGGTCGGAAGGCGTGAACTGTATGCATCGTACGAGCCGTGGTCAAAACATGGCTTGCAAGATTGACATCAAAAAAGCTTTTGATACTTTTAGCTGGGATTTCCTGCTTAACGTTCTTCGTGTTGCTGGCTATGATTCAAAGTTCATTAGTTGGATTGAGATTCTGCTTCATTCGGCTAGGATTTCTATTCTGTACAATGGTCAGCTTAAAGGTTATTTTGCGTGTTCAAGGGGTGTTCGTCAGGGCGATCCTCTTTCTCCGATTCTTTTTGGAATCGCCGAGGATGTTCTTGGTAGGCTCTTTGCAAATTGTGTTAGCGCGGGCACCCTTACCTCGATGCAAATGAGACAGGGAATTAATTTTCCCACTCATCTTTTATATGCAGATGATATTCTGGTTTTCTGTCACGCCACGGTCACGAACGCTCATACCATTCAGAAAATTATGGAGTATTATGGTCAAATTTCGGATCAAATTGTGAGCCCGGATAAGTCGCAATTTTTTTTTACTAGCAAAGTTCCTTCTCAGACCTGCAGGGCTATACGGAGCATATTGAGATTTTCTCAGGGCAACTTTCCGATTACTTACCTTGGGGTTCCTATCTTTAAGGGCCGTGTGCGTGCCTCTTATCTTCGACCGATACATGATCGTGTGATCAACAAGTTCGCGAGATGGAAGGGAGTACAGTTGTCGATGGCTGGGAGGATTTGCCTGATCAGGTCGGTTATCCAAAGCTCCCTGACGCACTCCATGATGGTTTATAGATGGCCGACTGCTCTTATTAAGGAGCTCGATGCGTGCTGTCGTAATTTCCTTTGGACTGGCAACATCAAGCAGACGCCGTCTTATTCTGTGAGTTGGAAGAGGGTCTGCTCGATTAAGGAGGAGGGCGGTCTCGGGGTAAGATCGTTCGAGCTCATGAATAAGAGCTATCTCATGAAAATGGCGTGGAAGGTGGTTGGTGGGCGTGAGTTCGGATATGATTTGATTAGAGATAGATATCTCGATCGATTTGGGCGTAGTAAATCTCTGGTGGCTGCTTCTACTATCTGGATGAGCTTACGTGAGGAAATTGATGGTTTGGTGGCAGATTCGTACTCGTATATTGGTGACGGCGCTTCTACTTCGTTCTGGTATGACGACTGGCTTGGGTATAATCTTATGAATAAATGCGGTATTCTGCATTTCATGCTTCCGTTTCTTACTCAATCGGTGGCTGATTATTTCTACGATGGGGTCTGGCATTTCACGCAAGCCTTTGTTAATGCTTTTCCTGAGATAGTGTGTGATATTTTACTCACTCCTCTTGGTACTGAGGGAGATGTGCGTTTCTGGAAACCCTCGTTGCACGGAAATGTCACTACTGCGCTGGCCTTCAACAAGCATTGTCATCATTTTCCGAAGGTGTCTTGGGGTTCTTGGCTTTGGGAATCTTTTATTCCGATTCGACGTTCTTTGATCTGTTGGCGTCTTCTTCATAATAGAATGCCGACTTATGATCGCCTTATCCGCTACGGTATGATCATGCCTAACGTCTGTTTGCTTTGCTTAAAAGGAAGTGAGTATCAGGATCACCTTTTCTGGAATTGTGAGCGTGTCAAGAATATTTGGGTTACGTTTCTTGGGTGGTTTAATTTCACGCAAGGGTTGCAAGAGAATGATATTCATAGTTTTTTGGTGGCAGCTTGGCAGTATAAACTTAGTCCCCTCACCGGTAATTTCTGGAAAGCGGGTATCATCACGGTCATCTGGGCCATCTGGATGCAGAGAAACAATTGTATCTTTGATAATCAAAAGTTCGAAGCAAGTCGTGTAATCCACACTGTGAAAGTTGCTTTCAAAGAGATTGATGATAACTTTGCTAAATTAGGCTACATGTGGAATTCTTGGTCGGATTATCTGATTCTCCGGGCAGTGGGTGTTACTACCAGGAGTGCTCCTCCTCCGGAGTTTGTGGAGGTGCATTGGTGGCCACCGGTGGCGCCATGTGACAAACATGGTTTTCGTACCTCAATTCCACATGTTTTGTTGTCATTTTCCTTCATGTTTTGCTTGTGAATGCTTGTTTGTGCCCGAATATTTAGTATTTATGAAGTTTTGATTGCTTGGTATAGTTTTTGAGTATTTTCAGGGCAAATCAAGAGTTGATTGGAGAATTGTGAGAGCATAGGATTGAAGTACGTCTCGAGAGGAATCCATGAGCGTGAACGGCGCCCGAATCGGAGCTCGGACGAGGGAGAACGGGGCCGACAAAGTCAGCCGCGCACAGAGGCCGCGGCCGCGGTCACGCGTCGTGGGGAAGGTATCGCCCGCGGTCACCACCCGCGGCCGCGGGGTGGGACCGCGGGCTAAGTGCTCAAGTCCAGGGATGTACCGCGGTCACCACCCGCGGCCGCGGGCTGGGACCGCGGGTCCCCCCCACGGTCACCACCCGCGGCCGCGGGGCGGGACCGCGGGTCCCCTGAGTTTTGCCCACGTTTGAGCACCACGGGCGCGGGCCATGACCGCGGGAAAAGAGCGGAGTCGCGTTTTTCAGCCCTTAAACCCCATTTTCCCCCTTTTTCTCTCATTATTCTTCTTCTCCATCACTCATCTTCCCCAACACTCCACACACAAAAACCCTAGCCTCCTTTAACACACCCATCTACCATTGAAGACCATTGAAGAGAAGAGAAGGAAGAAGAAGCTCATAAATAGGATTTGTCATTTCTTACTCTCTCTTTCATTATGTACACCTTTAACTTTGATTTATTGTGTTTGAACATGTTAGGCTAAATTTCTCTTTGATTTGGGGATTAGGCTAGATGATTATTGTAATGGATTGATTATTTATGCTCAATATAAATCTTGTTTGTTCATTTGCACATTATCTTTTCAAACCCTTGATTTATTTCTTGTATGGATTGTTGGCCACATTCTATGCATTTCTAATTTGCACATTGAATCGGGAGAGGATAATTGCAATAGATAAGGTGTTTGAAACATATCAATTCGATAACCGGGAGGTTGAGAGTTGGGTGAGAGTATGTCGATCTTTGTGTGCTTTTGGGAGTTATAGGTTAGAAGTTGACCGGGGACGGCAACTATGACCCGTAATCTACCGCTCTAGTCGTCCGGGAGGGGGCTAGAACTAGTTGGGAGATCACTCTAGATAATTAGGATTGTCAAGATTAATATTGAGCTATAATTGAAGTCTTTTACTTAATCATCGATGCCTAGTCCCTAAATCGCCTTAATCATCTTATTAATCCACTTGCTTATTTGGTTTTATTTGTCTTTGCACTTGTTAAGTATTTAGTTGGATAATCAAACCAATCACTCAATCGTTTAGTCTAAATAGTCGAGTAAAATGAATTAGGATAATCACTAGATTGAACTACTAGTCCTTGTGGGATACGACCTTGCTTCCATATATTACAACTACCCGTATACTTGCGGCGTGGTGAAAATATTAGCGAACAAGTTTTTGGCGCCGTTGCCGGGGATTAGTTTAGTTTCTTTGCTTGTGATATTTTGCTTCATTGTGCTTAACTACTTTAGACATTTTACTTGCTTTAATTTTTGTTTTCTATTTTAAGATTGTGTTTTGACTTCTTGTTCTTGTTGGTTGATAGGTAGTGTATGAACACAAGATCTAAGGGTGCACCTCTTATACCTATAAACCTTGAGGTTGAAGCTTTTTGTCGACACAACAAAGCAAGAACAAGAAGAGATAGAGAGTTGGAGGAAGCTATGGCGGAAAATTACGACTTAATCCGTCAACTTCAAATGCAATTAGAAGCCATGCAAGGGAAAATCAATGAGCAAGAAGCTCTAAGAAATACACCTCCACCACCACCTATTAGCAATATGTTCCAACCCATTGTCCAACAAGGAGGAGTGAATGCCCCGAGAATCAACGCCACAAATTTTGAGCTCAAGCCGACCCTCATAAATATGGTACAACAAAACCAATTCGCCGGTCTTTCCCAAGATGACCCGAATGGACATCTTGGAAACTTCTTGGAGATATGCGGCACCATCAAGATGAATGGAGTCCCGGAGGATGCCATTCGACTTCGACTCTTCCCCTTTTCGCTAAGGGGCATGGCCAAGACATGGTACCAATCTTTAGAGGGTGGTTCTATCACTACATGGGAGAACATGGCTCAAAAGTTTCTCAACAAGTTCTACCCTCCGGGTAGAACCATGAAGATGAAGAAGGACATAGTCCAATTTCACCAATTTGATGGAGAATCCTTCTACGAAGCTTGGGAGAGATTCAAAGAGATGCTAAGGAAGTGCCCTAACCATGGTTTAGATCAAAACACAATCATTTGTGTATTCTACACCGGGTGTAGTGGTGAGATGCAAAGAGACATGAATGCATCGGCCAATGGAGCATTGTTGGAGAAAAGCCACGCGGAGGCCGCTCACATCATAGAGAACTTGGCCACCAATTGCCATCAATTCCCAACGGAGAGGATCATCTTGAAGAAGGTGGCGGCTACAACAAGCTCGGATCCGATAGCTCTTTTGACGGCTCAATTGACCGCCATGAATAGCAAGATTGATGCTATATCAATGTCAAGGGTAGAGCCCGTGGTTGAAGAACAAACTAGCTTCGAGGATGTGAACTACATCAACAACAACAACAACCGAGGCTATGCGAACTTCCGGCCCCAACAACAAGGTGGCTACCAAGGGCAAGGGCAATACACTCAAGGATTCCAACCTAACCGCCACCCTAACCTCTCCTATAGCAATCCAAACAATTTCTTGCAACCACCGCCCGGATTTGCGGTGAGCCATGGCATGATCAAGGAAGAGAAGAAGCTCAACCTTGAAGAAATATTGATGAAGTTCATGACCACGACTCAAGCTCACATGACAAGAACGGATGAGAAGTTAGAGGCTCAAGCCAAGCAATTGAAAATGCTTGAGATACAAGTGGGACAAATTGCCGAGTCTATAAACAATCAACACCAACAAGGGCAATTCCCAAGCAACACAATCGTGAATCCCAAGGAGCATTGCAAGGCCATTGCTCTAAGGAGTGGGACAACATATGAAGAGCCCAAGATGCCCGACGAAGAAGATAGAAGTGGTGTTGTGGTTGAAGTTGGAGATGGCAACCCTTCAAAGGAACAAGGAGATAGAGGAAAGAAGAAGGAGGTGTACGTGGCTCCACCACCTTATTTGCCCACCAATCCCTTTTCCTCAAAGACATCAAAAGAAGAATGTGGAGAATGAATTCTCCAAGTTTCTTGAGATTTTTCGAAAGGTGCACATCAACATTCCACTTATTGAAGCTTTGAAACAAATGCCCTCCTATGCAAAGTTCCTAAAGGAGGTCATATCAAACAAGAGGAAGATGGGAGAGAATGAGACGGTCAATCTAACCGAAGAATGTAGTGCCGTTCTCCAAAGAAAAATCCCCACCAAGATCAAGGACCCCGGGAGCTTCACAATCCCTTGTGATATTGGGAATGATCGTTTTGGGAAAGCTTTGTGTGATTTGGGAGCAAGTATAAATTTGATGCCGCTCTCAATCTTCAACAAGCTAGAGATTGGCACCATCAAGCCAACCACAATTGCCCTTCAAATGGCAGATCGTTCCGTTTCCTATCCAAAGGGGATAGTAGAAGATGTCCTAGTGAAAGTCAACAATTTCATTTTCCCGGTGGACTTTGTTGTTTTGGACATGGTGGAAGACAAAGATGTGCCTTTGATTCTGGGGCGCCCTTTCTTGGCAACGGGGAGAGCCCTCATTGATGTTGCTAAGGGCGAACTCACCCTTAGAGTGAATGACGAGAGCTTCACATTTTCAATCCACAAGGCTCTCAAGTACAAGGAGGAAGAAGAAAAGAGGGTTGGTGAATGCAAGATGATGCAAGTGATAGAGTCTTGCATCAACATGGAGGAGTACCACACCTACAACAATCCAATGGACACTTGCCTCCTAAACCCTCTATTCTCTTTTGTTGATAATGATGAGTTTAATGCTTCTAACTTATTTATTGAGGCTAATGAAATGAACTTTGTGCAGAAAATTTCACAAGGAGAGACATGTTTCTTGGACTTGAGAAATGGAGAGCCGAAAGATGAAGGAGTGGAGAAGAAGACTCCCAGCTTGGAGTTAAAACCTCTCCCCGAACACTTGAAATACGCCTTCCTTGGTGAGGATGAGGCGTATCCGGTAATTGTATCATCCTACCTTTCTCCTCATGAGCTTGATCAATTGCTAAATGTTTTGAGGAAGTATAGGTCCGCTATAGGATGGTCAATTTCCGATTTAAAAGGGATTAGCCCATCCATTTGCATGCATAGGATTTTGATGGAAGATGATTTTAAACCTAGGAGGCAAGGCCAAAGACGGTTAAACCCTATTATGCAAGAAGTAGTAAGAAAAGAAGTTCTCAAATTGCTTGATGCGGGAATTATTTTTGCTATTTCGGATAGTGAGTGGGTTAGTCCCACTCAAGTTGTTGCTAAAAAGGGGGGGATAACCGTCATAAAAGATGAGCATAATGAGCTAATTGCAACTAGGTTAGTAAATGGATGGAGGATGTGTATTGACTATAGGATGTTGAACACAGCTACTCGAAAAGATCACTTTCCTCTTCCTTTTATTGACCAAATGCTTGATAGGTTGGCGGGGTATGAATTTTATTGTTTTCTTGATGGGTACTCCGGGTATAATCAAATCATGATTGCCCCGGAGGACCAAGAAAAGACCGCTTTCACTTGTCCTTATGGCATTTTTGCTTATAGACGCATTCCATTTGGTCTTTGCAATGCCCCCGCTACTTTTCAACGATGCATGATGGCCATTTTCCATGATTTAATTGAAAATGTAATGGAAGTTTTTATGGATGACTTTTCTATCTTTGGCAATTCTTTTTATCATTGTCTCCATAATCTATCTATTGTGTTGCAAAGGTGTGAGGAAACTAACCTTGTATTGAATTGGAAAAAATGTCATTTTATGGTTAGGGATGGAATTGTGCTTGGACACAAGGTCTCCAAAGCCGGATTGGAGGTGGATCGAGCAAAGATAGTGGCCATTGAGAAGCTTCCACCACCATCCAATGAGAAAGCCGTGAGAAGCTTCCTTGGACATGCCGGGTTCTATCGAAGATTCATCCAAGATTTCTCAAAGATCACCAAACCCTTATGTCACCTTCTTGAAAAAGATGCAAAGTTCAACTTTGATGAAGATTGTTTGGTGGCCTTTGAAAAACTCAAAAAGGCTTTAGTGAGTGCTCCCATCTTGATCACACCGGATTGGTCACAACCGTTTGAGCTCATGTGTGACGCAAGCGACATCGCCGTCGGGGCCGTGTTGGGGCAAAAGAAAGACAAGCTATTTAGAGTCATCTACTACGCTAGTAGGACTCTAGATAAGGCTCAATCAAACTACACCGTCACTGAAAAAGAACTTTTGGCGGTTGTGTATGCCTTCGACAAATTCCGCTCCTACCTCATTGGCACAAAATCTATTGTTCACACCGATCATGCGGCCATCCGATATTTATTTGAGAAGAAAGATGCCAAGCCGAGGTTGATAAGGTGGATCCTCCTCCTTCAAGAGTTTAATATTGAAATCCGAGATAGGAGAGGATGTGAAAATGTTGTGGCGGATCACCTTTCAAGACTTGAGAATCCCGTGGAAGGGGAAAATGCCGATGTGCCCATCAATGAGAATTTTCCCGATGAGCAAATCTTGCAAGTCAAGACCCACACCCCATGGTATGCGGACTACGTCAACTATCTTGCATCCGGCATTCATCCACCACCCGAGTTGAATCGTTACCAAAGAAAAAAATTCTTTCATGATGTGAAATTCTTCTTATGGGATGAGCCGTTCTTGTATCGACGATGTGCCGACACCATCATCCGGCGGTGTGTACCCGAAGAGGAATGGGGAGCTATTATGAGGGAGTGTCATTCTTCCCCTAGTGGAGGGCACTTTGGCACCAACCGAACCGCTTTTAAGGTGCTTCAAAGTGGCTTCTATTGGCCAACTATTTTCAAGGATTGCCACTCATTTATTTTGAGTTGTGATCAATGCCAAAGAATGGGAGGAATATCAAAGAAGCACGAGATGCCCCTTAACAATGTGATTGAAGTTGAGCTCTTTGACGTATGGGGCATAGACTTTATGGGCCCATTCCCAATGTCTTTCGGCTTCCAATACATTTTGTTGGCCGTGGAATATGTTTCAAGATGGGTGGAAGCAATTCCTACTCAAACCAATGACTCCAAAGTGGTGATCAAGTTCCTTCAAAAGAATATTTTGACAAGGCATGGAATTCCAAGGGCCTTGATAAGCGATGGAGGATCCCACTTTTGCAACAAGTGGATGGAAGGACTTCTCAAAAAGTACGGGGTGAAGCATAGAGTGACAACGGCTTATCATCCCCAAGCCAATGGTCAAACCGAGTTGGCAAACCGGGAGATTAAACAAGTGCTAGAGAAGACGGTGAATGGGAGCCGGAAGGATTGGTCTCTCTTGCTTGATGACGCACTTTGGGCATATCGAACGGCGTACAAGACACCGCTTGGCATGTCACCATACCAACTTGTATACGGGAAGTCATGTCATCTCCCCGTAGAGTTAGAGCACAGGGCATATTGGGCGGTCAAGAAGCTCAATTTTGATTTCAAGAAGGCCGGCCAAGCTAGAGTCTTTCAACTCAATGAGTTGGATGAATTTCGAAGTGAGGCATTTGCAAGCTCAAGCCTCTACAAAGAGAGGACCAAGAGGTTTCATGATAGGATGATCCACAAACGGGAATTTGCACCCGGGGATGAGGTCCTTCTCTTCAATTCCCGCCTTTCACTCTTTCCGGGAAAACTCAAGTCCAAATGGTCGGGCCCATTCCTCATCAACAAGGTCTCCCCCAATGGAGCTATTGAATTGAAGGGCAACGATGGACGCACTTTTGTGGTGAATGGCCAACGCATTAAGGCATACTTTCGAGCCGAGCCACGAGAGAAAGTGTCCGTCATCATTCTCGCCGAACCAAAGACATGACACCATCATGAAGACGTCGAGCTCACGACGTTAAACTAAGCGCTAGTTGGGAGGCACCCCAACAAGGTATCTTTAATTTTTGCAAGTTCAATAAACACACATATACATAGGTATTATATATTCATCTATGTATATATTTTTTTATATGTGTGTGATTTCTTTTGTTTGTGAGTTTAATTCCCTTTATCTTAAAAAAAAAAAAAAAAATTGAGAGAAAAACGCATAAAAATTGAATTTTTCAGAGGTGAGGACTCCCAGGGAGCCCGCGGTCACCACCCGCGGCCGCGGGGTGGGACCGCGGGCGAAACGCGCTGATCCAGGGATGTCCCGCGGTCACCACCCGCGGCCGCGGGCGGGACCGCGGGCCTCCTGGCCTCGCGTTGACCTGCGTTGACTCGGGTTTTTAACCTTTTTTCACCCTTTTTTCCTCACCTTTCACTCTCATTTCACACCACCCACGAAATTACACACTCTTCCTCCTCACTTTCACTTCCAAATCCAACTACAAGGTATGTTTTACTTGCTCTCATTCCTTCATTTTTACATTCTAAGCATGATTTAGAAGATTTTTACCGATTATTTTGTGATATTTTGCATTCTACATGTTTATATGCAATTAGGGCTCAAAATTAGGATTTTTCCTACATTGTGCTACATTGTTGAATTGATGATTTTAATTGCTTCTATGCATGTCTAGGATGATGGGTCTTTCATTTAATTGCAATTTAATCGGTGAATTTATGCTTAATTGACATTATTGCTTAAGAATTTGCTTGTGTTGGGTGTAGATAAATGTCTAAGTTTGGGGGGGGGAGATTTTGGTGATTGTGGGCTTGATTTTGATGCTATGTGTTGTTGTGAGATGCATTGTGATGGTGTGATAAATTTATGTGCTTTTAGAATAAGAATTCGCCCGTTTCCCGGGCTAATTTGCTTAGTTAAGTTGTTTTCTAGTATCTTGTTGTTGTCGTTTGTTGTGTCAAATAAAGACTCACACTTGGTTTTGTAGGCACATTTTGCTATGGCACCACGTGTAACAAAGGGCAAAGGAAAGGGGAAGGCCAGTACCTCCCGTGCCGATGAGGTGACTATCACTCGGCACACTCCTCAATTCTATGGGATTCGACTTCCTACTCCGGACTCCCGCGAACGTTGGGAGCAACTTTGTGCCATTCCTCACCGGCAATGCCGGTATATTTGCTCGGAAACTATCGAGGCCATGGGAATAGCCGAAGACATTTGGTCTTTGGCGGATAGAGGCGGATGGCGGCGAGTAATCACTGGGGGATGGTTAGCATACCGAGGGCTCACTCTTGAGTTCCTCTCCACATTCCAGCTCATCAAGTCCAACGGAGCTCCATCAAGAATCTCTTTCCAACTCGGGAATGAGCCCCGAGAGCTAACTATTGATGAGTTGGACGAGATTTTGGGTTGCCCCCAAGGAGGAGCATACGCCGGTGGGTTAGAGTTCAATCCCACCCGTATGTGGGAACGATGTCACTTTCGAGGCGTGGAGGAGATTGCAGGCTATGACTCCCGGCGATCAAAGGCAGCGTCATTGCGCAACCCGGTTATCCGCCTTACCCAACGGGCCTTCGGGTTCACTTTCCTTGGTCGGGAGAATGTGGGCTTTTGTCGGTCGAATGAGCTCTTACTCATTCAAGGCGCCCTCACCAACATCTCCTTATCTCTTGGGTGTCTTTTGGCCGACCAATTCGAATCTCAAGCTCACACAAGAGGGGGCAAAATATGCATTGGAGGCATGATCACCCCTATAGCGACACATCTTGGGGTGGCTATTCAAGAAGACCCCATCTCCCGTGACATCCTCCTCGACCAACGTTGCCTAGTGCAACAACACTTTCTCGCCTCCGGGAGACGGCTTTTGTGGATCCTCAAGGGCGACAACGGCAATGTGTACTTCCCATTGCCCAATCCGGCCCTTACCACCATCATGGGCCCCGGGGAGGCCGCTAACCTAGGCATGCGTCAGCCCGCCCACTTTGCCGCCACCATTGCTCACCTCCAAGACGCACATGCACAACAACACGCCCCCGAGGGCGAGGAGGAAGAGCAAGCATATGAACCAGGTGGTGAGATACCTCAACCACCCCCGGCGTATCCAGGAGGGGGTGTCGGATTTGAGGATAGGATGATGGGCCGCTTTGACTCCTTCCAAGCCGCAAACATGGCCCGCTTTGATGCAATCCAAGAAGAGCAAAGAAGGCAATATGAAGCCTTTTTGCAATACCAAGAGGATGAGCGGCGCCGCTATGAAGAGCACATGCGCCACTTCCATGCCTTCCATGGCCCCTTCCCGCCACCGTAGTCGTGCCCGTACCATTGTGAGTCCGAGCCAACTTATCCTTCTCTTTTCCTCCATCCTTATTTCCACTTTGTGTGAAATAAGTTTGGGGGGAGGGGGAAGATGGATTAGTTGTCTCGTTTATCTTGTGTTTTTGCATGTTGTGTTTTTGTTATGTTTTGAATAATTGAAAGACTTTTTGATGTTTTGATTTTTGTTGGGATAATTGTAACAAATTTTGTGAGGATGATTTGTTTGTTATTGGGCTTATGATATGATTGTGTTTTTGAAAAGAAATTGTTATGTATCACTTGTTGATTTTGCATGAAGAGTTTGAACTTGTGATGATGAGCTAAATGTTGCACCTCCAAGAACTTGAAAAAGAAATGAGCTTGTGAGAATTGAGCCTTTGATTGTCATACATTTACAATCTCATTTTGTTCTTGAGTGTAAATCATTTGAGCATGTGTGTTGATCTCTAGAACTTGCCATGAGTCCTCTCTTGAAAATAAAAGTAGATGTGTTGTTAATATTGAAGTGATTTAAGGCCATCTTTGTTAGCCACTTAACTCAAATTGTGTCCAAATTCTCATATGATCCTAGTTTACCCCTTTTGTGCCTTGTAGCCTTTCTTTGAATAACCAATAATAAAGGGGTAGAACCTAGAGTGTTGGTGGTTGCTTTGATGAAGAAAAGTTTGGGAAATGATTGAAAGTGCTTATCAAGCTTTGATTAAGTGAAAATCACTAGTCCCCTATGAGCTCAAAATGAAAAAGAAATGAAAATGAATGTGAATAAAAGAGCATAAAGGGGAGTGATTTGCCTTTTGAATCATGGCCATGATAGATATCACTAAGGATGAAATGCAGGGATTGTGGTTTATGTTTGATAAGAGAAATAGTGAAGTCGATTTGTTCATTATGATTATTTGATCGTGGGATGAGTCACTTTGCCTAAAAATTACTCACCTTACCAAAGAACCCTCATTACAACCCAAGGAAAGCCCTTTTTGATCTTTATTTATAACACATTGAAGTATAAAGAGTTAGGATAAATGGCAAGCTTATGGTAGATTGCATGCATTGTTTCAAGTTGAGTGCAAACACGTCCATTCTAAACACTTGAGAGTTGAGTGCACCATTGAAACATCCACCTTTGTGAGGATTCAAGCTTGGAGGCTCTAATGTTGAACTCTTTGACACTTGTGATTTCTTGAAATGCACATCTACTTGTGATACTCATTTGAAAAAATTGTTGAAGCCTTTGAAATGACACCAATTCATGCTTACATGTTTGTTTACTTTTATTTCTCTTCTCTTCGTCGTTTGGGGACAAACAACACTTTAAGTTTGGGGGGTTGACAAACATGGTTTTCGTACCTCAATTCCACATGTTTTGTTGTCATTTCCCTTCATGTTTTGCTTGTGAATGCTTGTTTGTGCCCGAATATTTAGTATTTATGAAGTTTTGATTGCTTGGTATAGTTTTTGAGTATTTTCAGGGCAAATCAAGAGTTGATTGGAGAATTGTGAGAGCATAGGATTGAAGTACGTCTCGAGAGGAATCCATGAGCGTGAACGGCGCCCGAATCGGAGCTCGGACGAGGGAGAACGGGGCCGACAAAGTCAGCCGCGCACAGAGGCCGCGGCCGCGGTCACGCGTCGTGGGGAAGGTATCGCCCGCGGTCACCACCCGCGGCCGCGGGGTGGGACCGCGGGCTAAGTGCTCAAGTCCAGGGATGTACCGCGGTCACCACCCGCGGCCGCGGGCTGGGACCGCGGGTCCCCCCCACGGTCACCACCCGCGGCCGCGGGGCGGGACCGCGGGTCCCCTGAGTTTTGCCCACGTTTGAGCACCACGGGCGCGGGCCATGACCGCGGGAAAAGAGCGGAGTCGCGTTTTTCAGCCCTTAAACCCCATTTTCCCCCTTTTTCTCTCATTATTCTTCTTCTCCATCACTCATCTTCCCCAACACTCCACACACAAAAACCCTAGCCTCCTTTAACACACCCATCTACCATTGAAGACCATTGAAGAGAAGAGAAGGAAGAAGAAGCTCATAAATAGGATTTGTCATTTCTTACTCTCTCTTTCATTATGTACACCTTTAACTTTGATTTATTGTGTTTGAACATGTTAGGCTAAATTTCTCTTTGATTTGGGGATTAGGCTAGATGATTATTGTAATGGATTGATTATTTATGCTCAATATAAATCTTGTTTGTTCATTTGCACATTATCTTTTCAAACCCTTGATTTATTTCTTGTATGGATTGTTGGCCACATTCTATGCATTTCTAATTTGCACATTGAATCGGGAGAGGATAATTGCAATAGATAAGGTGTTTGAAACATATCAATTCGATAACCGGGAGGTTGAGAGTTGGGTGAGAGTATGTCGATCTTTGTGTGCTTTTGGGAGTTATAGGTTAGAAGTTGACCGGGGACGGCAACTATGACCCGTAATCTACCGCTCTAGTCGTCCGGGAGGGGGCTAGAACTAGTTGGGAGATCACTCTAGATAATTAGGATTGTCAAGATTAATATTGAGCTATAATTGAAGTCTTTTACTTAATCATCGATGCCTAGTCCCTAAATCGCCTTAATCATCTTATTAATCCACTTGCTTATTTGGTTTTATTTGTCTTTGCACTTGTTAAGTATTTAGTTGGATAATCAAACCAATCACTCAATCGTTTAGTCTAAATAGTCGAGTAAAATGAATTAGGATAATCACTAGATTGAACTACTAGTCCTTGTGGGATACGACCTTGCTTCCATATATTACAACTACCCGTATACTTGCGGCGTGGTGAAAATATTAGCGAACACCATGGATCAAAGTGAATACTGATGGCTCGGCGACGGGAGCTCCGGGCACTATTGCTGCAGGTGGGGTGTTTAGAGATAATTGGAATGTGGTGCGTGGTTGTTTTCACTTCAAAGGTGGCTCGGGTTTTGCCTTTGAAGCGGAACTCCTGGCTGTTATCTCGGCGATTCAAATTGCTCACAATCGTGGATGGCACAAGCTTTGGATTGAAGCCGATTCCACCTACGTGATATCCATTCTTAATTCTCGTTCTTTAAATGTGCCTTGGCGTTTTAAGGCGGCGTGGAATAGGATTTTAAAGATGTTAGATGCTTTCTCGCTGCAGGTTTCTCACATCTTTAGAGAAGGAAACAAGGCGGCAGATATAATGGCTAACCAACAACGTTCGGAAGGGTGGTGGCCACACGAGATTGAGGAGATTAGGGCTGCGGTTCGCCTTGACATGGCTTCGCGTAGCCATCTGCGTCAGAAACGGTAGTTGGGGCTGATGGGTGGTTGTTGGGTTCAGCTTTTTCTTGGTTTTGTTGGCGTGTGTATGGGGAGATCTTGGTTTGGGATTTTCTTCGAACACTTGGCAGGCGTTTGGATTAAGATGGGTGCTCTTGATGCTCCGTTGGTTCTTGCGCTGATGGAGGCGTGGGTTTTGAGGCGGTGGATGGAGTTGAGCTTGTGCTGCCCTGGTTTGGTGAGGGATGGAGTGTCGGTAGAGTCCTTCCGGGTTTGGGTGCGCTCGGCTCGGGGACGCTACTGGTCGGACTCCGTTGGTTTTTGTCTCTGTTTATCGGGGACGTTTTCTTTAGGGGATTCAGTAGATTTTGTAGTTGATATTCTGAATCTCGGAGTTGTATCTCCTTATTCTCGTTTGTTCTTGGCTACTGCGAGCTGGTTTGCTCAACGTGATTTCATCGTCATGATGGCGTTCAGGCTGCAGTTGGCTCGGGATTTTCTTCGAGCACTTGGCGTTCGGGTTTCTCTCTGGATTTGGATCTTCATTGGTCATAGGTTTCAGCTATTCATCACTTTGGAGGATTTCTGGTTTTTGGGGCAACACCAGCAACGTCGTTATGGTAGTGTTGTTGCCTATTTTATGAGGTTCTTCTGGTTCGTTGTGGTGGAGCATTCACAGCGATGGTTTTTAACCGGTAGTGTTGTCTCCTTTTTTTCGTGGGTTTTGGGGATGGAGGTTGTGGAGTGCTTACGGAGATGGCATATACCCGGTTGTTTTGCTCTCGTTTTTCTTTGTTTGGGTTTGTTCTTTCTTACGGCGACGGCGTCTAACCGGCCGTTTAGTTTTTTTTCGTGGGGTGAGAGCCGGGATAGTTTGGGGACAATGGTTAGGCCGGAGTTCCGGAAACTTTCCCTTCCGCTCTCCCCTACTTTCGTTTTGTGTTTAGACGAGTACTCTTTTTCCTTTTCACGGTTTTTCCCACTGGGTTTTCCGTGAAAAGGTTTTAATGAGGCTCGGCCATTAGTCTACTCCTTCTGTGCTTTCAAGGGTTTTTTTTAGGTTTTTTCTTTTCTTTTTTTATATAAAATCGTCATTTAGTTAATATACATAAAAAAAATGCAGCTATATGTACTTTCGCAATTCTTATTAAACACAATTGAAAACTAAAACAATTTAATTTTGGTAAATTAAACCTGAAAGCGTTCGAATTGTGTTCTCTAAAGCCCTACTTCCATTAATGTGTTATAAGGTCTTGCTAGAGTAGAACCCGCAACCCTAATAGCACTCGTCACCAACGGATTGTAAGTAAAAACCTTGGTTTCTGGGTTTGAGAAAACTGAAGCTTTACGCAAGGCTGTTAAGAGCTAGAGTTCGGTACGGGTAGCCGAGATGCAAGTGAAAATAGTCATGAAAATAATTCTTCAAATTTATAAATCTATATGTATAAAAGTATAATAAAAATAGTTATGTTTGTTGGAAAATAGGTGAATAAATAATTATAAAATCATATTTAAATATGATAATTTCATTGAAATTTGTTGAGATTAATAAATGTTAGTTTCAGAATCTACGTGTCAAGTATATAAATTTAATATATTTATTAGTTTATTTTCGAGTGATGATGAATGAATAATTAATGCCTAAAATTTTATACTTTTTTAGGAATGCCTAAAGTTTGGTACTTAAAATATGGGAAATATGGTTATCTCACATTGGAAAAATAAAGTAGTCTCAAATTATTTATATGTTATCGCATTAGAAGAAAACAATCAAGTGTACATCACTATGGTGCACCCGAGTGAATATTTTGTGTTAGTCATTTTATGACTAGCCTAGTTACCTACGAGAAAGCACCATTCGAGTCCGAGCACGGGCATGTCACACTTGTTGCAATAGGCGCTATGAGGTGCATTTCGCATTTGCGCATCACAGCGATGAGCATTGAAGAGCCTTTAGTTTTGGCAATATAACTTATGGAGGTGGTTCGGTCAGTGGCGGATCCAGGATTTTTAAATTGGGGGTACGAAAAAATAGTCTCATAAACATAAATACAAAAAATACTTAATTTAATGTTAAGAATTGTGTGTTCCTAAATATTGTTAGAACAAGAAAAAAAAAACATAACTATCACTCTCCCTCTAATTCTTTTGTGTGATTCTTAAGCCGCCACCATTTTTTAATTTTAGTTGGGCCTAAAGCCCAAACTAAATTAATTCACTTGAGTGACTTGGCCGGTGGGAAGTGGGAACTTGGGGGTACAAATACAAGTCAAATACATATTAATCCCCTAAATGCATAATACTACTAGTATAAATTTTCTTTTTCTGGGGGTACAGCTGTACCCCCACCGCCCTCGCCTGAATCCGCTACTGGGTTCGGTTGTGGCTCGTGCTTGTCCTAGTTCGGTGCAGTTCACACGTAGACGCATGATATGATAGAGACGCAAAGGTGGTGACATATAGTTCGAGGCAGAGGACAAATACTCAGTTCCGAGTATCAATTATGATAATCAAAGTGCAATTCATTTGATAAAGCATCAAATATATCATGAAAGGTCGAAATACATTGGTGTGACACATCATGTTAGGGATATTGTTAACAAATATGTTGTTAAAGTGATGAAATTATCTACAGATAACAATGTTGCAGATATGTTGGTAAAGACTTTACGTGTTGTTCATTCAAATATTGCCTTGAGCTAGTTTTTGTTCTTACTTGATGAATTTTGATCTTTGCGAAAGGTCCTATAATAGACTGGATTGGAAAAAATAGGTTTAAGGATTCGTATTAATCAAAGTGGATATTTGTAAAGTATGACATCAAATGCAACGGGCAAGTTAAAGTCAATCAACTAATAAGTTCAGTTCGATTTATGGAGTTTAATCAATATATAGGATTGGCTTATGTTGGATCGTCATATAATAGGTTAGTTGATGGGTTAACTAATGTAGTTAGCTGATAAGTCAGTTTATGATAGATAATTAGTTGATTAACGTTGAGTTAACAAACAAAGTTAGCTAGATGACGGATGAGGCCTAGCTCAAGTGGCAAAGCTGAGGCACCCAAAGACTCTTCTTTATGAGAGGTCTTGGGTTCAATTCCTGCTTGTTTGCGGGTAGTTTTTCCACTTTTATGTGGATAGTGTTCACACGTTTGGTTTCGGCACGAGAATTAAGGAATTGTAAATTAGTGTTTTAAGTGTGTAGTTAATAAAATATAAAAGTGATAAAGTAGGAGAGAGAATGTAATAAAAGTGATAAGGTATGAGAGAGAATATAATAAACGTGATAAAATATGAGAGAGAAAGTAATAATTATTACTTTATTTGAAAATGTGAGAGAAAGTAATAATTATTGCTTTATTTGAAAATGTGTCAAGATTCTTGGAACGGCCAAAAAAAAAAAAAACGTGTCAATATTCGTGGGACGGGGAGAATATTAGATACCCTCTTGTAATTCTCAAAAAAAAAAAAACTAACAAAGTTAGGTGACAAAGTTTGTTAGCTTACGACGTTTTTGTGATTGAGAGCTTATAATTGTAATTTTCGCCGGTGATAATGATGTTTTTCTATTGATCTCACATAAATGTAGATTTTTAAGATCGAATCATATCAAATTTCGCATTGTTGTTCTTTTCTTTTTTTTACTATATTCATTTTATTGTACAATATCCATTAATCACTTGGATGAGCAACATACTTCACATATTTTTTATTCATATTTAGATATTGAATATTAATTATAAAAAAAATAAATTATCAAAATTCCAGAATATGAATAGAGAATTTGGATTGATATTTTGAATATAATTTTACACATAACACAATTTAACCGGGCATTAAATTCAGGTATCTTCGAAATTCTGTTAACAAAAAAAAATCGAAATCTTTCTCTAAATATATTTTTGTTGCATTTGTGCCAAAAAAACCCATATTCATTATTATGTGATATACTAGTATTTAATTTTATTAATACTTTATATTACTCGGATCCAAATAATGATTGAGCTCATGAATCTTCGGCCGTCACCTTTCCTACAACAACATATATAGCCCAAAAACAAAACCTAGTTTAGTCCCAAGATTGTGAATTTTCCTGTTTCCTAACGCTGCCGTGAGATGCCTCGCAAGCGCCGACAATTGGAAACCGATCATCATCAGCCTCCGCCGGCCAGGTAAATTTAATAATACAAATTTCATGATAAATCTCTTTTTGCATATAATTGAATTCAGATTGTTGTGTAGAGAGAAAAACGATCGATTATAATAGAATTTTCATAAGAAATTATCCTGTTTACTTAGTTTTAGAATCTTAAGTGGTATGCAATCATCTCGATCACGTGGCTAAAAAACTCAAATAGTTTAATTTTAGAACTTTTGTATAATTCTACTTGTGCTGTTTAATTTGAGATTGTTGAAATTTGAATTCAACTTTTCTAGTAGCATTGGATATGCATTGTCAGTGTATTGCTAATTCTCACTTCTGAAATCTATCGTCTCTTTGTGCAATGCTTGAGCAAAAAACTCTGCTTAATTGACAAAGTTTTAGTTTTGATTGTGCATAAATTAGTTTTGGTTGTGAAGAATAGTATAGAAGTTTATTATATAGCCTTACCTATTTTAATTTGGAAGAATAGTATAGAAGTTTAATATACATATATAGGTTTAAATTAATTTGATATAACATATTCATCCCCAAATAACGTCCTATATTTCCTTTTTGAACCGTCAGCTAAATAAATTTCTATACAACTATATATAACACATTTTAACCAATTTCAATATATTCAATAATTTTGTCTTAAAACCCGTGCCCCTGCCTACCAGGAAGTTATTTGGGGACGAAGGAAGTATTTTATTTATTTAAATTTCTTGAAAAAAAAATTGTAATAAATTTTATCTATTTATGATTTAAATCTAGATTGTTTAAAATGATGATATGTATGTGTGTCACATGTACCATTAATCTAATTTATTGAAATACGTGTGTATTATATCTTTAGTATTCATGTATAAGTGATCTCTTCTAGAGGGGAACAAGTTTGATTTTCTTCTTGAAATCATATGAAAAATACAATTAATAACCCATTGGAAATTAAAGAGGTGGTTTTATCTCTCATTTCATAACAACGGTAGCTGACTTTCACGTTAACTACCAAAGCACCAAACCAAGGAAGATTTTGTAGTATTAATTAATGCGATTTCAATCGTTGACAAGTCTGGGTCCGTTACCACAGGACTTCCTCATAATAAAACTAGCGTCGAAATTATTTTATATTGTGATTTATGATTATTTTATAATTATACTAGTGTATTACCCGTCGAAATTCGACGGGTACATATTTTCTTGTAATTTATATATTTTATGTTATTCTTATGATAATTATATAAAATAATTTTTTATGTAAATTATTTATATAATTAATTAAATTAAATTAGTAATACATTTTAAATTATATTAATCTCAACAACTTTTAGCAATTATATTATTAATTTTGTTGAGATCATAAAAATACCCATTAGTTTTCATATGAAATTTTATAAAAAGTTAACGCGTAAGAAAAAAAAGAGTAGAAATACATATAAATTTGACATAGATATGATGACGGATTGATTTGTTGCATTTGTTGTTACAAGATTTATTAATTTTGTTCAATTTTTTTTTATTTTGCCTTTTGACCATAATTTTATATGGAGTTTGAAAAATTATAATTGAATTGTGAGTATCATATAATTCCAAACTTCTAAAAGCATAACTAATTATGAAAATAATGTCGCCTGATATTTAAAAGACCATAACTGATTTATCGAACATCGTATCATTTGGAGTTTTAAGACCAACCAAGTTGTGGGCATCATCTCGTCGCAAACTTGACAGATCATCTCTAACTTCTGAGCATCATCTTGTCTGAAACTTGAAAGAGAATCATCTCGTCTAAAACTTGAAAGAGCATCATCTCGTCTGGAGTTTTGAGCATCATCTCATCTAGAGTTTGAGAGAGCATCATCAAATATGAAATTATATTCAACCATGACTCCAATTGTCAACTATCTAACAAACATAACTCTAACAATTTAGATATTTTATTTATATATGTAATTTTATTAGTTCAAACTCTAGAGAGAAAGGAAAAAGAAGAGTTCTTAAAGCAGTAAAAGAGAGAGCGTGTGCTTTATTTCATCATCATAGGTATTTATAGGCATTACAGTCGGGGTAAAGTAGTAAATTCGTTTGGTCATCTATTCCGCATGCTCGCCATTAAACTAATTAAGGCTATTATTAGATTATAACTTGTCAGGTCGTTGTCCCCTAATTACAGAGCCTGATTCTGTCCTCATTATCCCGCTCTGTCTAGTAGCTCTGGTTTTCCTTCCTTGGGGCAGACTTTTACTCTTTGGCTCCGCTCTGCTAAGTAGCTCCGCCTTCTGCGAATTATCTCTGGCGTGTGGCTCCGCGCTCTGACTCCAATAGCTTAGCTCTGACTCTGGATCTGGCGATTTGGCTCTGGCTCTGACTCTGGATCTGGCGACTTGGCTCTGGCTCTGACTTTAATGACTTAGCTCTGGCAGCTCTGCTCTGGCAACTTGGCTCTGGCCCTCTGCTCTGGTTAGCTCTGGCTCTGGCAGCTTTGCTCTGGAAGCTCTGCTCTGGCAACTCTGCTCTGGTAGCTCTGCTCTGGTTAGCTCTGGCTCTGGCATCTCTGCTCTGGTTAGCTCTGGCTCTGGCATCTCTGCTCTGGCAGCTCAACTTAGCGGTGACTCGGCGGCGGACGAACCGCAAGCTCAGCGACGACTATTTCGTCGGAGTCTAGAATAAGGAACGACAACTGGTTATAGGAAAAAGAAATCTTAGGGCTCTTGTATTAATTGCTTCGAATGGAGAATTCTCATGGGTTTAAGAAGTGGAAACAGAATCGAACTAATTAAGGAATGGAAGAGGGAGTCAGAGATGAGGCGAGCAACGCCGCCCTTAGGACGGCGGCGACGCCTGAATTTAGAGGGAGAGAAAGGCAGGTAGTTTAAGGGGGGAATTAGGGCTCAATTTGAGTGTGCAATCGACTTCAGAGAGAGAAAATGATTGAGAGAAGAGAGAGACAGTGAAGTTCAGAATTGACTTGTGAGCATCATCTCATCTAGAGATGGTCAGATCAAATTGAATTATGAACATCATCTCATATGAAATTTTGTTAGATCACTTCTGACTTTTTAGCATCATCTCGTCTTGAATTTAAAAAACCACAACTAAGTCACGAAAATTGATTTAGTTTACATGTGTGTTCACTTTGATGTATAAGAAAATGAGGGATAACAAAAATTTATGTCTTTAAATGTCTTATTTTATATCTCACATTTTATACAAAAGAGAAGTTCACCATTTTTCCTTCCTTATTTTTACTTCAAGGACAAGGAGGAATAATATTATCCCTCCATTTTGGGGTGACAATATTATCCCTCCTTGAAGTGAAAATAATAAAGGAAAAATAATTTGTGTAAAATGTGGGAAAAAAATGAAGACATTTAAATATATAAATTTTTGTTATCCCTCTTTTTTCCAACCATCAAATTGAATGCACCCTACTACTAATTCTAATTGTTCACTTAAAAAATTAAGCGATTAAATTTATTTCCCTTTTGTTTGCTTATTTTTCATTTCCACCCCTTACCCCCTATTTTTGTATTACTATTTTCTTCTTTTTTTTCCTCAATTTCGAAGCGAATCTTAACATTTTCTAAAGAAAAATTTGATTTAATTTAAAATTAACAATAATTTCTCATTTTAAATATTTAATATTACATATGATTATGTTTTTCTTATATATACTTATTTTGTATTCATCCTCTATATATCTAAAATTAATATGTTCCACTAACATGTTTGACCTACTTTATATAAACAAAAATAAAAGATATTACTAACTAATAAAAGTGTTCGATCAAGTTCCATATGGGCAAACTATAACCATGACCGAAAAATTGTAGCATGATTATGCTTGATTTTCTTGTTAAACTGGAGAAAAAAAAATACCCATTAGAAATACATAAATATAATTTTATTCAGATTTGAAATCTATAAATTAAGTCTCATGAAAAAATCAATGCAGAATTTCAATAAAAAAAAATAAGAATGCAAATTATTAAGAATTTTTTTTACGCTTTAATAAAAGAAAATTTTAAATATTAAATAAATAAAAATTAAAATATATGAATTAAGAATGCATAATTAATGAGTGTTTAACATAAATAAGAATAGAGAATTAGGAAGATACCTGTCTCAATCCCATATAATAATATATTCCCTAATTACCCAACCATGTTTAAATTTATAAATATAAGATAAGAGTTCGAAAATCATTATAATGTATATATATGTACTCGTCTCAAATCCGATTAATTAATTGATCCCATTTAAATTTATACTCCCTCCAATTTACGAATCTTGACACGTATTCTTTTTTGGGCCGTCCCACGAATTTCGACATATTTCCAAATAAGGAGTAATAATTATTACATTCTCTCTTCTACTTTATCACTTTTATTACCTTCTTTCTCATGCTTTATCACTTTTATACTTTATTACCTACACACTTAAAACACTAATCTACAACTCCTTAATTCTCGTGCCGAAATCAAACGTGTCAAGATTCATGGGACAGAGCAAGAATAATACAAGTTGTTGCAATATTTTGTTTAATAAAACTGTATTCATCCAAAATGAAATAATCAATATAAATATTTTGTTTATAGGTTGATTTGAAATACCTTATCATTCTAGAATGAATTTGACCTGGTATTTGGCATATAAGTAGATTTACTATTTATGCATAACTAAATTAGTATTTGAAGAGGAAATTTATGATTTTTTTTTTCATTTTAATTTGTTGACTAATATACCTAGATCCAATTTATAAATACATAATTTTATCTTATTACAGTGGAACTGCATCTAAAATGCACCTAATATATTTATATATTTTTTAACAACAAAAAATACTGATATATTTATATATTTATTTAATTAATTGTCATAAATTATGCTTTGTAATGTCTGTATTAATTGATTTATAATAATTGAATGTATAATTTAAATATTGTAAATAAAAAATTTGCAAATTAAGGAGGTTTGAGGAAAATGAGAATGGGGAGATTTTTAGAGTGCCACATAAAATATAGCCTATTATCTATTATATACAAATGATTGAAAAAATATTTCAACTTAATTAAGTGTTTGGTTTGCATTATTGGACCCAGATGGATAACTCGACTTACACCCTAATCATGCAATTGAGACTTATTATTTATCACCCTAAAGTTGGGTGGATTATTTAATCACTCTCCAATCCTATCAATCTTATCTATAAAATTCACCAAGCTTCCTCATAATTGTTACAGAAGACCTGGATTGTGAGGTAATTATTGGGTTTTAGCAGAAAAAGGAGTAGTTGATAGCGGTCCAGCATGTCGTCACTAGACTTTGTTTGCTGGATAATTTAGTAAATTTCATATATTGACTTTTGAGTTCTACGGATCTGGGTAAAAGATGCTTTCATGCACCGTGGTAAATACATAAATTTATGTTGTTTCCTTGGTCGTATTAGCTTTTATGAACAATTCGAACACATTCATGCACTGGAACACTTATTTGCTATGATAATTCATACCAATAATTTTAATACTATCCTTAAGTAACTCTGTTTAAATATTGACACTGAACGCAATGCTTATTCTTTATGTTTTCATGAAGGTACATATCTGCAAACATGGAGACTAAAAAAAGTAAGGAAAAATCTTTACTAGGTATGTCTTTTAATATATATTCGAATTAAAATTACTATTTACCAGATGTTGGTGGCTCAATCCAATTGCCTGAGAATAAACGGAGTAAAATAGCAAGGACATCTGCTTCAAAAATTAATAAAGGTATATGATGGAAAACCTAAGTAGTATATACTAATCTAATATATGTGTTTGTTTAGGAAAAAATCTTATACACTTTTTAATATATATTGTGTTCGTCTAATATGTATGCATAACAAATGCTTAATAAACATGTATAATGGTTGATAATGACTTGTAACCATTGAAGTTGTTTGTGGTTTGTACCTCATGCTATGCTTATTTTTAATCACCATTTATGATATTAACAACATACTTTTGTGTGTGGGTCTCAGATGGTTGTGAAATTGGTGATGCTTCGAATAAGACAGAGAATATAGAGTGTGCTCCAACTAGCATGGACAAGGGAAAACGTCCATTTAAACGAGGTGCTTCTTCTACTTAATTAAACTCTTCACATCTTAATATACTGCTAAAAACCTAATACTATTTCTTCAGTTAAGTGTATGGCCAAAAAGTTAAAACCAAGTGAGCTTGTCGGGGAAACAACACCCGAGTCTTATACGGATAGAATTCACATTATAAATCCAAAGAATGTCAAGTGTCGGCGACGAGGTGTGAAGCTAGCAGTTGAGACACAGAAAACTGGACTACATACTAGTTTAAAGAATCGCACAACAACAGCCACATTCCATGATAAGTTAGGTGAATTAAATGATGCACAAAAGGAAGCCATACGTGCTATTGGCTTTGGTAGAATATTGGAATTGAAGGTCAGACAAATACCAGGGAAGTTAGCATATTGGGTTCTCGACAAGTTCAACTCTGCAAGTTGTGAGCTCCAAGTAGACGATGGGCGCAACCTCAAGGTAACCGAGGATGATGTGTACAGAGTTTTTGGTTTCCCGAAAGGCAAGGAACTGATTGTCAATTTTGAACGAACTGCGAGTAACAAAATGTTTGAGGAATGGGTCTCATTTTTCGGAGTTGGTGGTAAAGAAAAGATCAAGATAGGAGCAGTCCTTAATGAAATGGTTAATAGCAGAGACGGAGGTACGTGGTTTAAACGACACTTCATGATTGCAATGGCTTTCTCACTCATAGAGAGCACAGCCAGTGGAACAGTGCACCCATACATCTTCAGATGCTTAACCAACCTGCATGAGCTTTCACAATGGAATTGGGGTGAGTATGTGCTGAGAACTCTGATTGACCACAAACGATCATGGCTGGTGGATCAAACCAAAGTATTTCCTGGCCCAACATTATTTCTAGTCGTAAGTTAATTTACTATATTTTTAGTAGTTTGCTTTTAATTATAAAATATTTGTAATTAATATCGAAGAACAAATTCTCAGCTCTTGTATGTAGATCGCTTTGAGATGAATCGAAAGCCAGAAAATAGATTGTTCCCAATATTCATGAATTGGTCAACAGTCGGGCTTAGAGAACGGCAACGCAGGGAGCTTGAAGATGGTTTCTTCGGCGGTGGCTCTTTATGTGAACCCATTCAGTTGCCGGACGACTATATGAATGTAGACCAACGACCTATTGAAAACATAAATCATGAGGGTGATACAGATATAGAGAATAGCAGCCTGGTTTGTAGAATTATGAAAGAAGCCATAGACATCGCTGAAAGGATGGAAAAAATCCGACAACTAGTTCAAGGTGCAACCTTAGCTGAGAGACAATCCAAGGTTTTTAAGAAGAGCGTAAGTGCAGCATGTAAGATAATTGGGGTAACAATCAATATTGATGCACCAGAATCAAGCCAAAACATGGATCTTGATGATCATCTTTTCTATGACTCAAATGATTCTGTTGATGCAACTTCAGCTGAAGCAATCCCTAGCTTTGAGGTAACATAAACCTTCACATGTAAAATAAATTTGATACATAAAAAAGTATATTCTAATTATATATGTGTGTGTCTTGTTTGTTTTTAAAAAGGTACCCAAAAATGAGGACATTCGAATTGGCATCCAGCTTGATGATGCAAGGGCATGGGTCCAACGTGTGACTAAGGTATAGTAGGAAGATTAAGTGTTTATGTCTACTAATTAGTATATATAGTATTTGATTGTTTATTCATGTGTTTTAATTGAAAATTCAAGACACATTGTGTTCTAAATCAATCATGTATATATAATTGATTTGATTATGGATGTTTGTTCAAGCATAACACCTGATTGTTCAGACATATATGTTGTTTGTTCATGTAGTATATTAAAAGTTTAGTAGCGTTTATTTCAGGTGTGATATGTGTGTTTATTCATGTATGTCTGTTGATTAATGTTGTTATACATAATTATAATTTTTTGAGTTCGTTGGTGATAAATTATATTAAAATAATATCTGCTTTAATTCCATTTAGATAGCGTATTTATTCGTGTAGTATGTGGACATTAGAGATTCGATAATGCTCATACACATTTATGGCGCGATTAATATTATTATGCATATATTTTAATACATACTTCATATATCATTCAAATGTTGGTGGTGAGATTGTTATTAATATGGGAATTCGCTATTCTCGTAGAGCTTTTGTAATATAAATTCACTTTATTTGTGAACAAGTATTATTTTATTAATTTTCAAGCATAGTTTCTCATCGTTGTTTTAAAAACTTTTTTAGGCTATTCATCCAGAAAATCGAAATAATCGAGCATCGAGATAACGACAAAGGCTGAGGCGGTGCTGATAAGTGGAATTCGAAACTGATTAATGAAAACTAAAGAAAACTTGCTCGCTGATGAAGCATGATTCTAGGTCGACGTTGATATGTTAAGTTGTTACGAGGGGAATGAGATTGACAAATTAGAAGTGTTGGGAAAACTCTATGTTTTCTTATAAGAATGATTAGAATTTATATTGTTTTTAAAAAATTTGGTCATTATTTATTTTAGGGTTAATTGCATCAAAATACCTGACCTTTTCCCAAAATTTGGTTTTTTGACAAACTTTTTAATTGTAGCAAAAATTTTAGCTACATTTCAATTTATTGCAATGTCCGTCCCGCGTATATTTCCGGCCAAATCCATGCTGAGGTGGACCTCCGTAAAGCTTAGGTGGCATGTCGTGTCGGGTAATGAAACATTGTCATCTCAAATCCATTGCAATAAATTGAAACGTAGCTAAAATAAATTGGCCGGAAATGAATGGATTTGGCCGAAAATATACGCGGGACGAACATTGCAATAAATTGAAATATAGCTAAAATTTTTGCTACAATTAAAAAGTTTGTCAAAAAACCAAAATTTGGGAAAAGATCAGGTATTTTGATGCAATTAACCATTTATTTTATAGTAAGCAAAATTATGACTATTATAATATTTTGCCTAAAAAAATAAAGGAGTGAACTAATAATATATCTGTTGGTATTATAAAGATAAAAATAGTCACTCAAATAAAAAGATATAAAAAATAATAATTGTTACAATTTTTTCCTTATTTTACCTACCATTGACAACCACATAGTATCTTAATTGTTAATTGCCCTATTTTTTCTATAATTCACGTCGTAAATTAATTCTATTTTACCTACAATCATATGCTTCTTAGTTGTAAATGATATTTCATCAACAATTCACTATCACAAAACTTTTTAGATGTGAATTAAACTAAGGGGGTGTATTAGTTCAAGATTTATGTAGATTTTAAAAGTCTATAAAATTCTCACGGATTCTTCATGATTTTGAATGAATTTTTGGTTGGATTTTTAATGAATTAGCAAGAATTTGGCGTGATATTTTCGGACTTGAAATCTACAAACCCAGTGAGCGCGGGGATTGAACGAGCGAGAGACAGGCACCTAGCGGCCGCTGGACCCTAGCGTTCCCTGGATACCCAGCGAGCGCTGGACACCCAGCTGCCGCTAGGTGCCAGCCGGCGCTGGCTTCTTCAGCCGCGTCCGCTGGTACCCAGCGAGCGCTGGAAACTCTCAAGATTTGAATTCTCGTGGTCCGAGCTCGGATTTGTTCATGTGTATTTTTTGAATGAAATCCATGGAAATCAGTCCAATGTTAAAATCCGTAGATTTTTAAATACACCCAGATTTTCATAGACTTTTAAAAGTCTTGAACGAATACACCCAGATTTTTGTAGACTTTTAAAAGTCTTGAACGAATACACCCAGATTTTCATAAACTTTTAAAAGTCTTGAACGAATACAAGTCTGCAGAAATTTATTAAAGTCTTGAACTAATACATCCCCCTAAATAAAGAACAAAGAACAAAATAGTACTATGTTGCTGATACCTTATAGCCTGAGTGTAGCTGACCATAAAATACATCAAGAATGCAATGGACTGATGTTGCTGAAATCGAAGCATATCAGAAATAGTTACTACGTCTACAATCTAACCACAAGGCAGCCAAGAAAGATTAGGCTGATCAAGAATGACGATTACCCTTATGTTAGAGGGATGGCATTAGCATTCAGTCTTCCAAACTCTCCGCATTACAAAATTATTTGTGTTAGGTCGAATTCAAGTTCAGAGAATCCATTTAAGGAGTACAGTTATAAGATCGAGATTTACGACTCACTTGGAAGCTCGGTTTGAGAGCGTTTACCTATCCTAGAAGAATTTATTTCTGCTCCACCGGAGTACTCTGGAACAACGGCATCTGCTGGTGCACCGGTAAAGCTTACTGCTACTTTGATATGGCTAATAATAAGATTGTAAGTTTATAACAGTACCTTATCCTCAATATCCAGATTCAGAGAGGCTTTCATATTCTGTTCAGCATCTCCAAGAATCAAATGGCCATCTCTTTCATGTTGAAGTGTCGGAAGATAGGGATGGATTTGAATCAGTAACAATGTGGGAGTTGGGAGGGGTTGAAGATCATAATCATAAGTGGCTCCTCATATACCATCATCATTCCCCTGCAAGTGCAGGCTGCGTTGGTATAGTGAGGCTCGTGGGTGGATCGGACAAGCGGCATTTGCTGTGCAGTAGGGATGGCAAGTTTAAGGCTTACAGATCTCTTGACAACACTTACGAGGATCTTGTTGACATACCATTTGAGTTGTTAGATGTCTTTCAATTTGGTGAAATTTTGGTTGTGGTTTGATTCATTTGATTTCACAGTTGTTTAGTGTTTCTGAGTCTTGAATTGATAATCACTGCCGCTCAGGTCCTAAATTGATAGTTTTTTACGAGTTCTATATCAATTAAACTTCATATTCTTGTATTGTGGCCTCCTAAATCTAGTTGACAACGAGGAATGATTTTATATGTTGCGTCATTTACAATGTTTTGACTATAAAGCATGGATATGAGAAGATTTTTGTTGAAGCCTAAGAGCATTAGGTGAAATTTCAAAAATCACATAAACTTTGAGAGTAGAGAACACAAATAAACAAGATCACCATGTATAGAGATGAAGAAACAGGAAAGACATACGGAATCAAACACAAGCTAGTGTTTCAATGAGTTGAAAAGTATGGTTAGAAGCAGATTGAGAGCGTCCCTCTTGGTAAAATCCCGTCCCTCCAAAATCAACGAGCCCCTTCACGCAGTTCTCTCGCAGCGCATAAAACTTAATCTTGCCAGGTTCATGAAGCACTAACTTGCTATCTTCTTCGTCTTCGCTCTCTCCCCTGATGTAACTCAGCACGGACAGTGACCCTGAAGCTCCATCAAGGTTAATGTGATACTTCAACGACCATTTGGAGTAGTCACGTTGCAGTTCAAATACCATAACAGATTTCTTTTCGGGGAAGTGAGCAACATTATGCAAAAAGCCATTGGACTCTACATATTTCTGGTGAAAACCCTCCGTTCCAGCATCCCCTGCAATCACAATTTCTGGATGCTTTCCAAGAACACATTCTTGAAGATCAAAAAAGACCCCGCACCAATGGATGCAGCCTTTCCACTCTATCCCATGATCAAACACCACTTCTCGTGGAGCCAAAAATGGTTCACCACAAAGCTTCCAAGTGCTTGTATCAGACTCGTACACCTCAATCTGACAGCGCCTCCACCAACTCCGCCAGAAGCTGAATGATCTCCTCGGAGTAGCCTTGATGCAAAAAATCTTGTAATGAGGCGATTTAAGAGGATCAAATACCAGGTTGAGCCCCAAAACACATCTATACATGTCATCCACATTGAGCAAGATCTCCTTGGACTGCTTTGTGGTTGGATTGTAAACGCAATAAACTTCAAAAGGCTTCTCAACATTACGGCACTGGAGCAGAAAGAGGCCGTTGGAGAAGCTCCGTAAAGTTGGCTCAACTAGAGTCGAGGAGAAAGCATATGGCACCAACTTTTCACCATTGGGGCTGCTGTGAAGATACAAGTAGGTTGAAGCCTCTGCAAGGTGGAGGAGGAGGGAAGGCTTCAACTTGGAATGACAGCGTTGGTGGCGCTGCTGCAGAGTGTGCTGTTCGGAGAAATGATGACTCGAGATCAAATCGAGCCATTTCTTGGACACCAATTTGAATCTGATGAGGGATTTTGCAGGCAGCCAGAGGAGGATCTCGGTCAACAAATCGTTGTTTTCGGTGATCATTATCAAAGTGCAGGATCTATCTTGCACACCTATTCTAAGCAGATCAAATGGAGATCATCATCATAAAACAAGAACATATATATTACAGTAAAAAATTTAGCCAAAGGATTCAAAAACTAACTGAACTTATAAAAGGGTGTGCATATGAGGCAAAAAACCAGTGACATGTGATTTTTGATATAATTTCTTAATCGAACTCGAAAACTGGATTAAGCAAACAAACAACGTGGAAGATATGAAATAATTAATGTTTATGCATACAAGTATCCAATAATTAATCAAAAACTCAAACTAAACCCAAGGCCACAAGCCAGGAAATTGTTAACTTACAATCTCGTCAATTTGTCGCTGTCGGGGATCATCATCTACTCTAAGAAGATCAGATATCGGAATTTACCATCGTAGAACAAGGATGAATTATATAACACTAAAAATTAGCTATTGGAGGAACATATTTAGTCAACTTGAGCATACGATTATGACAAATTCCAGCTCAAAAGCAGCACACGGAGGCAAAATCCAGTCAGCGACTTCTCATTTGAGATGTAATTTCTTAATCGAACTCAACTAACTAGATGAAGCATATATAAAACGTGGAAATAAAATATGAAATAAACGAGTATTGTTTATGCATAAAAATCTTCAAATCATTAATCAATAGTTAAACTAAAAGCGAGCAAGAAGTCAAAAGGAAAACTATGAAGTCCAAATTTCAAAATGCAGAACGCAATTGGTCGGTGAGGGATAAGTTGATTTAATCGCCATGAAAATGATTTAACTGAAAATCAGAAAAGATCTGTCGCACGCGCGTGCGCACACACACAATAACATATAGCTATCAGCTGAATTGCTCAAATTAACACACACATCTGCTCAAAAGGAACTGCTGAAATAAACGCACAAATAATCGAGATGCATATACATATATATGAGGTGTATTGATAGACAATAGGTGAAGTAACATACGAAGTTCGCCGAAGAAAATCGCGGCGGCGGAGTTGAATAGCTCCGGGTGTCAGGCGGAGATGCCGGGAATTGTTTGCAAGTGGCGGAGAGTTTGATGATTGGAGAGTTTAATGGGCGTGTCAACCAGTAGAGAAGAGAAGATATCCAAAAGCCAAAAGGTGATTTTTGGTGATGTGGGATGGTGGCTTATAAAGGCATGGAAATGGAAATATTACTAAATTTAAAATGAAGCGAAAAGGAAAAATCAAGCCGTATTTCCCACAATAGTATTGTTGTAACAATGCTATCCACAAAAATTGTTGTAATAATGCAAATAAAATAAAAGATTGACTTTGATTGCGTGGAAATATAGTCTATTAAAGTTACGATATAGATACAATTGGAATTTGCGGTGCAATTTGACCCAAAAACCGAACTAGCACTAGAAAAGTAGATTAAGGGTCCCGTTAAAACTTTAGAAAAAAAAATCTGTACGGAAAAACCCCTAAAGGCCAAAAACCGAACTAGCTAAACTTACTTTGAAGGTTTTATAAAACCTATAAATGCTAGAAAGTTAACATTTAATTTTAAAATAAATTAGTTGTACTTTTTAAATAAAATAAAATTAATTTATATAATATTTAAAATAAATTATTTATACTACGAATTTCGTAAAAAAAGAAGCGATTATAGACATTATGTATGCCGAAGTCAAAATAGGTTTATTTTATTTTATTTCTAAAGAACTTTTATAATTGTAAATTAATACGGAGTAGTATATTTTCATTAATTTCAGCACTAAAAGTACATATTTTCTCCTTCTCATTTCAAATGTCTTATTTTTATTTTTGAGTTGTCTCACTTCAAATGTCATGTTTTTCTCTATGGAAAAATTAATCTCAGAAAGTGGGAATCTTTGGGGCACATATCACCTTTTAAATTCTACACTACACCACTTAATGATTTAATTAATATTTTTTTAGATAATCGTGTTAAAAGAAATAAGACATTTGAAGTGGGATGGAGGGAGGGGGAGCATATCTTTTTAAAATATAATTTTTTTTTACAAAATAGACGTAATGAGATGTGAAAAACACAACACCATTCGGTCCATTTCATTTTGAATATCATATTGATTTTTCATGAGACTTTACTAAAGATTTATATAAAACGATACACGCCGATTTTTCATTAGAGTTCACTATTTTGAGTCTCAATAAAATGATATATAGAATTTGTACAATTCATATAAAACGATAGTTGTATTTAGTAAGCGAATATTATTATATAGAGTAGTTGAGACGAATAAAGACTAATTAGCGAGTATTTAGACTATTTATTATGAATATTTACTATGTAACATTCGGATTTTATTGACATATATAACCAATTATTATATAAAAAAATACATTTACTTATTTAGATATATTATAAATGAGTTTGAGTAATTAACGGGTACTACTACACGGGTTCCGGATGGGAACAAATTGAAAAATTATTTTTTTAAAGTACGAGTTTATAAATTGTAAACTGGTTCAAACATTAAGAGCATCCGCAATGGTGCCTACTCGATAGCCTACTTGATAGCTTACTTGATAGGAGGGAGGGGACCACATTGAGTAAGGAGGCTGCATTGGGATTACTTGATAGCCTACTTGATTTTTTTAGTTTTGATGTTTATGCTTTTCATTTAATTTTAATTGCTCAAATTTAAATAAAATAATTCACTAATAATTAAAATTACATTAAATAAAGATCCTAAATATTACATCAAAAAACACCTAAAGACACATTAAAAATTACTTAAATCCTAAAATATATATTTAAAACTAATATTAAAATATCTAATTTCAAAGAAAAAGAAAAAAAGAAAAAAAAAATGGGTGATTCGGGTATACTCGAACAAACGAGTAACCCTCGAGTAGGCAAGCTCTGCAACGGGCTACTCGATGCTTGGGCTACTCGAGTAAGGGGCATCGAGTAGCCCGTTACCGATGCTCTAATCAATATACCTATATGGAATTTTCTCTATTTTTTATTTTTTTATTTAATTTATTTATATTAATGTTTACTTTGTAATGTCGATTTGTTATTACGACAAATAATGTCCATTAGTGTAACAGTATATACTTATTAATTCAAATAGGTCTTAGTAGTAAAACACTTTTAAGTAGTTTGGGACGGGTGCATATACATATATATATATGGCTAAAATAAGAGCACTTCTTAAGATATAAAATAAGAATCATTTTCAGCCCTTAGATCATCAAGATCTACGGCTGATTCATCATCCTATTGGATGGATTTATGGTCCTGAGTTCGAATCTCAAAGATAGCAAAAATTTATTTTTCGCAATTCATAGCTTATACATAAAATTCATACATTTTTCCTAGTTTTTATTTTTTATTTTAAGAGGTGCTCTCATGATAGCCCTTCTATATATATATATATATATATATATATATATATATATATATATATATATATATATATATGGTAGGGTTAACATAGAAACCCCCCTTAAGATGAAAACTAGGAACCAATTTAAAGTCATTGATTTAAATAAAATAGAGGGTTGAGATTAAACTACAGATGCACAATTTCGATTGCATAGATGCACAATTTTGATTTGCTTGAGTATTTTGCATTGTTGGTTTCAATTCCATAAATTGCATATTTTTTAAGTGCACAGTAAAATATAATAGATGCACAGTTTCTTTTGTTGACTAAATCCTAACCATTAGATTTAATTTAAAAGGCCAAGATTAGGTTCTAGTTCTCATTTTAACAGAGATTTTTATTAGAACCAAAGGTTTTTATTAGAACCTCTTCCTATACCTATATAGGGTTAGGCTAAATTAAAAACCAAGATTAGCCTATAAAATAAGAACTAATGTGGATCATTAGATTATATTAAATGCACGGTCAGATCTTGATCTTAATTTCTATAGCTAATTAACGTTAGTTAGTAATTACATAATTCTATTAACTACCCCACCCTCCAAATAAGGGATTACGTTTAAAGCAAAATTTAACATTCCATAATATATTTTGAAGAAGCAATTTTATTATTTTAATAAAGATCCTTTCCTTAAATGAGGGGAAGTAATTTTATTATTTTGAAGAAGTAATTATATATATATATATAGAGAGAGAGAGAATCCATTTTCTCAATATATTCTCAATACGAGGACTATGTGATATATTGTTATATAAAAAAAATATACTACACATATTTTTATTACATATTATTATACAAGAATGTGCTACATAATTGCATGTTATTAATACATATTATATTATATTGATATATAATGATATTGTTTAATCAATATTATCTTAATATAACATTATAGTATAATTTTGATTTTGACGGTATATTATTAAGATATTACTTAAATATCGGATGTTACTATCGAGATTGAAATATGTGAGTAAAATTTTACATAATTGCGTGGTGTTAATATATATTATATGTGGTTTTAAAATATAATACTACTCACTTCGTCTCTCAATCATCTTCCTAATACTAAATTTATCAGCCGTATTATGGGAGACCAGGTCGACCACCCCTAAATCAAAAAGAAAAAGAAAAATTGAATAGTTAGTTTGAGAGATGTCCGACCATCTTAAAAAAGAGACCGCATGATCTCTCTCTCTCCTCCGAGTATAAACCAATAAAAATCTAACACATGTCACTAATTTATTGGTTTGAAAAATTTTATTTAGATAAATAGATAAAACTATTATACTTTATATATAAAATGTTTAAAAAGAAAAATAAAAATATCAAAATTTATATTTTTTTCATTCTCTATAAATAGAGACCACTCTTTGCTGTATTTCAACACACCTTCAAATTCTTCAATTTCTCCTCTCTACTTATAACATCTAGTATTTCTTTCTCTATTTTTCAATGGATCGAGACAATAATTCTTTCTTCAACTCTCAAAATTTCTATACCTCCCAAGACTATTATCCAATTCTTGTTGATATTCAAAACTCCAATGAATTTCCAAAGTTTGATTATGCCATGTTTTATTAGGGATCGTGATATTATGGGGAAAATAATGATTGCTTGCATTGTCATGCATAATATGATAGTGGAAGATGAAAGCACTTACCTTAACTATCATGAACCTACGGAATTTATTGAAGATCGATTAAGATATAATACTCGTCGAAGTGAAGATGTAGAGGAAACTAATGATTTCGTATACTCTACGAATATGATTGCAAGCTTAGCGAGCTATATGAGAACTAGGTCTCAACTTCGCAATAGAGAAACTCACAGCTCTCTATTACATGACTTGATCGAGCATATATGGCAAAAATTTGGCGATTATAATTAAATGCTTAGTATGTATTATTATTTTTTTTCTATTTCGAGTTTGGATTGTTATAATTTATATTTTAGTTTGTCGTAGTTTAAATTTTTATTAGTATTATTTTTTCCATTTTATTTTTTTGTAATATTTAATTTTACTAAAACTATTACGATTAAAAATAATAATAAAATAATTATGTATTATGTTGTGGTTGGGTGGTCATTGATAAATCAACAAAAATAGAGGCGGTTGGATTGTGATGAATATTAGTGATGCGGAAGAGAGATAAATTAACTAAATATTAAAGATGGTTGGATGGTTAGGTGATTACTGATAAACATGGTCTAAGAGAAGATGACACAGATTTTAATACTTTTATGACAATGTGAATTATTTACATGTTTGAGCGTATGTGGATATTTGCATGGTTTCTCACTGAGTATATTTTCAATATGCTCACCCCTTTTCCTTTTGGTATTGCAGTTTTGTAGTCGAGGTGGCCATGAAAGTTGAGAATGAGTAGAGATAAAGATTTTACATAGAAATTTAAGTTGAACTTGTTACGTTTTGAATTATCATTTTTATTTCATGTTATTATATTAGTTTTTGCCTTTTTGGGTAAGGTGATTTTGAATTAGTTTAAACTTTGATAGTTAAGAAATTTTATTTTATCTATTAGTTCTTCAAAATTTTAAATTACAAAGTTTATGAAAATTGGGGTGGGGTGTTACAAAGTTAGTTGTGCATTTGATAAGTGGAGAATAAGTCCCACAAAAAGTGAAATTGTAAAAGTAATAATTAGTGAAAGTGAAGAATGAGTCCCATAAAAAGTGAAATTGTAGTAGTAATAGTTAGTGAAAGTGGAGAATGAGTACCATAAAAATTGAAATTGTAAGAGTAATAATTAATAAAGTTGTTTCCAAAAATAGGTTACGAAGACGTTTTAGGGACAAACCAAAATAAAAAGAGAGGAAGATGTTTGAGGGACGCAAGGAGTATTGTTTAGTTGATATTGTCGTAATATAACATTGTAGTACATTTTCAATCTCGTGGCACTAAATGTTGAAATTATTAAGATATTATTTAGATAGCGGATATTACTATACGAGATTGAAACATGAATGAGTAGAAAAATCACTTTTCTAATTGAATTTGAAATGAATATGAGTATATAAATTATAAATGGGTACATATATAAAAATTTGTAACAACTTATATTTATAAAATTAAACGGGTTTGAATAATTAATCTGCTTTGGGACGAGTGTGAGTATATATACTTTAGACATATACGAATATTTATTGGCATGTTCTCGTGGAACTCTCTTTAATTTTAAGTGTTTTTTTATTTAAATTATTTGGGTATGTTGGATACTATTAATATACTTACGCGACTTTTTTTATTTTTTTAAATTTTTTAATCTCTTATATTTGTATTATGTTTTTATTTTCTAATATTCGAATTTCTATTTATAAATTTAAATATTTATGAATAGCTAACACGTATTACTATATATTTTTATGATGAAAATAAGTAATGAAATAGTTATTTATATATTAAATTCAAATATATCCTTTAATATAAAAAATATTTCATTTATTATTATTATTATTATTATTATTATTATTATTATTATTATTATTATTATTATTATCGGTTGAAATTCGACGGATTAATGCACAATAATCAAAAGTCATGCGAATACAATTGAAGCCTAATTCTTGACTTTAATAATTACATTCACAAGGAGAATGACCCTTTTGCCATCAAAAGAAAAGGAAAATTACCAAAATCAAAATGGGTACAGTCTTCCTGCATGCATTTGACTTGGAGATATTTTGCTTATATATATATATATATATAGAGTAAAATTTTGGAATAGCCAAAATGGATCATAAAACACAAATTATGGCCACTCATTGAAAAAACATAAATTTTGGTAATTTTTATAGCTTTGGGACGATTTTGCCCTTAATTGGGCGGACTGGGTAGGGTCAGGAGCGCGGGTCGCGTGCCGGGTAGGATCAGGCACGCGGGTCGGGTTAGGCACTTATGGCACTATTAGTGCCATAAGTGCCAACAAAATTTTTTTTTACTCCCCCTGCCCTGTCTACCCCCAGGCCCCCGACCCCACCCACCCCCAAGCCAAAAACAAAAAAAAAATTTTACTCCCCCTAGATAAAAATAAATCAAAATTTATTTTTGTTATTTTATTTTATGGCACTAATAGTGCCATAAGTGCCAACGAAAATCCAAAATAAAATAAAGTAAAATGGTCTTTTTAGCACTTATGGCACTATTAGTGCCATAAGTGCCAAACATGTAGAACAAATATAGAAACAACAGCATCATCTAAACCCTAAATGGAACATTTAAACCCTAAATGGATAATCTAAACCCTAAATGGAATATCTAAACCCTAGGGGAAGTGTTTAAAAAGTTCCTTTTGGCTTGGGGGTGGGTGGGGTCGGGGGTCTGGGGGGTAGACGGGGCAGGGGAGTAAAAAAAAAAATTCGTTGGCACTTATGGCACTAATAGTGCCATAAGTGCCTAACCCGATCCGCGTGCCTGATCCTACCCGGCACGCGACCCGCGCTCCTGACTCTACCCAGTCCGCCCAATTAGGGGTATATTAGGCATATTGCCTAATTAATGGCCATAATTTGTGTTTTTTCAATTAGTGGCCAAATATTGTGTTTGCATGTTCAATGTGGCCATTTGACACCATTGTTTCTATATATATATATAGGGAGTGGTTCAATTGAGAAGCTCAAATGTGTTGAGAAGTTGAGAAGCAATGTAATAGATGAACATGTTAGTACATTTTGATGAACATGGTAATTAGACCCTAGATCAATAAATTCTTTGAACATACCAAATATAACTGACGAACATACAAATCTATTTAATTTGTTAAAAAATACGTCACCGACAAGGATCGAACCCCAGATCAAACTCGTGTTCATAAAAACTAATTGGCATGTTCATCTATTAGATTGCTTCTCAACTTCTCAACACATTTGAGCTTCTCAATATAACCTAACCCTATATATATATATATATATATATATATATATATATATTATTGGCTCATTTCATTTTCAACGCAATCTCATATAAAAATGGACTGTTTGAAAATGAATTTCATTTCACATTTGCCATGAGTTATCCAGCAAGGTTTATATAATTAGGACCACTGCACATAACTTTGATCGTCGCCGCTACGCTTTTAGATTTTTAATGCCTGTAGGACAGCAAAATTAGTTCAAGAGCTAGAATTCCACCTCCTCACGTAATATTATTATACGTTCACATTAGTTTGTTTGTTAGATACTACTATTTAATATATTTGGTTTTAATGTATTTTATCATATAAAATATATGTATCTTGTATGTTTAGATGTATTAGTATACAATAGTAATGCATATTTCATTTATTATTTGATTGGATACATTAAATTTTATTATTAATTACAATTTCTAAAATACTAACATTTTTTCTGATATATAAGTAAATAAAAAAAATTAAAGACCGCACGGCATAGGACTTGAAACCAGGACCTCAGGTCTTGGACATTAACCTCTTACTATTAGATCAACATAGGTACACAAAAAGTCTGTCAGACAATTGCAAGACCACCCCAGCCCGACGAAGCAAGCCAAGAACGATCCTCTACTAACATTTTGTAGTCTAGTCAAATAGGAGAAATTAATTAATATACACCATGCTTAGTCCTAAATAGTTGGATGATAGATATGAGGCCCTTATTACACCTATTTGAAGCGACTATTCCACATGCGTCTATTACACCTTTATCATTTATAGCGAAAAAGTCTTGAAAGGTGTGTGGCTTTCGTGGTGGATCGCATATGGTGTTTTGGGCCCAGGAGCTGACTCATTTGAGGCCCACTAAATCTGAATTTTTTGGGACCAATCCTATTCCTGTGGCCCAACTCCCAACAGCCACATATATTCAAAACTAGATAGTAAATGCTACAGTATAATTCATCAAGTGTTGCATTTACAAAACAAGACCCTTTTTCTTTTTTCCTTTTTGTCTTTGGAGGCCGAATTCTGATTTCCCAACAAGGCTACAATCAACCAATTCTTGAATTTATATTAAGCTAAACTGTTGAAAAACAATCACTTACAACTAAAAATGCTACAAATTATACAAGGGGGGGAGCAATTATACAGGCAGTCAAGGGCATGCACTTCCACTATTACAATTGCAGGAGCCAAATGTTACATTTGAAATAAATCACCATCAACTCCCACTGATGCTGCTTCCAAGCTTTAAAACAACAAACTCAGTCATCAATAGGGCAAGAACCACAAGATCCACATCTCCCATCTAAATTACTAGTCAACATTATTCCCGCGGACGGGCGAGCCACAGAGAGCTCAGGGCCCGCAGACGGGAGAAGTAGTCGCTGATAGCTAAGAGAGCGCGAGCTGACTGGCGAGTTGTTAATATCCGGTGCATTTGTTGGAGGGTTTGCTGCCGCAAGTTATCCGCCTGAGACCAACATTTCCGTTCATCACATTACATGTAAACTCAGTGTAGCTCACTCGTCTATGGGAGAACAAAGTCTCTTGTGAGAAGGATTGAACAATGTCGACATAGACCATCGTGCAAAATCTCCTATTGCATCTACCAAATTTTACTAATGGAAATTCAAATAATTGGTACGAATTTGCATGTATAGAAAATAATTAAGAATTTCCACTATCAAAATTTGGCGGATTTCTTAATTTCCTTGATACATATGGCTATTATCAATAGAAGTAATGTAATAGGAGATGTTGCACAACAATGGATCCGGCTTGTATACCTATGGATACAATTGTTCCGGTAAAATCTCGGAACCATATAATAGGCGAGGCATGAAGCAATTTTACTCCTATTTCACCCCAAATTATCTAAGACATCAAAATCCATAACCTTTTCTAGAATAAGAATATCAAGAACCAAGAAGAACATACCTGACGAATGAAGCCTTCGAGAGTTCCTAACTTCCCCATAGCCATCGCCATTTGCCCCATGTAATTGGCAACATTTCCAGATGAACCCGTTGGACCGAGGGAACCAGCTAATGTCTCAGCCAACGACTGCTGCAATGCTTCCATTCCTTGAGATAGAGCATCTTCGGCTTGTTGAGACGATTGTTGCAAGTTGTTGATGGCCAATAACTGCTGTTCAGTCAATGGCTCTAACTGATTAATTAGTAGCTGCAACCAGGATTATTGAAAAAAATATATATCAAAAACTAAATATAATAGCCAAAAATCAGTAAGGGAATTAAGAAACTTGAAATGATAGATTGTGACATACCTTAAGAAGTTCAGACGAACGGAAACCACCAAGCCAGAGGAAGCATCTTTCAGCAGGTGTCTTCCACATGCCTGACAAGATGTGAAAGACGTCGGCCTTTGCAGCATCACCTTTAATCCTAAAGATGTCATCATAATGTGACACAATGCCGTCAACAATTATGCGGAGTTCACCATCACCCGCATGTGAATTGACAGCGCCTCGAAGCTCGTTAATCCGCTTGTTATGCTCCTCCAGCCACCTCGCATACTCAACATCAAAGGCCAAGGCACCTAGAAGTGGATATTCACGGAAGTCAAAGTCGCTGAAACAAAATTTATAGTAAAAAGTAGTTTTAAGTTCCAAGTTGGCTAAAGACTCCTCAATTTTGGGAAAAAGTGTCTGTGTTGGCATGTGATGCAACAAATGTTCATGGAGAAGCCACACATCAAGCAACAATATATTCAAATATAGAATCTCCAAACAACAAGTGATGGCCCGAAACCAAGAATTGCAGACTCACCCTTATCCACTTCAAAAAATAAAATCAAGAAAGGAACAAATCTACCCGTCTGGAAGAAAAACCTTCTTTTTTAAAGAACAGAAGTAGACAGTCACAATAAGATGTCCATACCATTTCCACCAATAGATTGAGATTGATCTCCTGAACTTGAAATAAATATCCCCTTAAGAAAAGAAAACCTCATTCACTGAACTGAAAAACAATGAAGATAAGAAAGGAATAACATGTTTGTAAAAAAAGAGTGCAGCAAAGAACCTGCTGTCTAGCTCGTTGAAGCTCTTGCTCAAGTTGTGTCAATTTCATTCTGCTGCTTTCTAGCTGCTGAACATAGGCCTATATGGCGAACACAGGAGCAAGTTACAAATACATTTAGATAATGTCAAAGTAGTGAGTGAAATAAATCATATTGGAAAAGCACCTCTAAGAAGAGTAATGTGCAGGTGAGTGTCATCAATCAGTTTCCGAGTAAAGAACAAGGAACATGAGAAATTATCAATCCTAGACTCCATCTAAAGCACTTAAACTAACAAAAATATGGCTATATTTTATTGAGTCTTAATAATAATAATAATAATAATAAAAGAAATGAGTTTCTATTGTAATCATTGAAAAAAAAAAATCCTCTGAGCTGACCTCAAAGCAATCAAATTTCAAGGCTATATTTGCTTATATTGTTATCTATAATCTCAGATTTTTCTCATTCACTAAACTATTAAGCTTCTTTTGACAACTTTAAGATTTCTATTTGCAGGCTTACAGATACTGCAAGACATTCCTATTCAATTCTATCGAGGAACTCCTCTTGATTGACCAAATTCGCAGTTAACCAGATCCTCTCTCCAATTATGATGGGCACATCATTACATAATTCCTGAAGCCCTACAAGTTGAATGCTGAAGAAGGTCATAACTGAATGGAACTGCGGTGGTATTAAGATGCTAGGCTCCTCCAAAATATCTATTATCCAATTGGAAAGAGAATTGCCATGCTAATGTCGATGCATCACTTTTGACACAATGTAGGAACGTAATTTTATCCTGTACAAACTCAGTGTTTTGGCTTTATTTGCTTCAAACTACTGGAAACCACCATGTCCTGATAATGAACCATAAGAAGTGTTTACTTTTCATGATTGAGTATTCTTATGCTTAGTAGGATTTCTCCAATCCTGCCCTTTTGATCCGATATGATTCAAACAAAATCAGCTCAAATAATAGAATTAACAAGGGCCTTGGGATATCCCTAACTTTCAATCCATCTTAGTAAGCAATGGATTAACCTATACTATTTTTATCTATCTAGACTAATCCTCAAAAGTCAACGACCCCTAAGTTCATGAGTACAAGCCAGCTCAAGGTTCAGAAAAATCATCTTCCTTGCATGTCGTCTTACTAGTATGAGATCTAAATGTATTGCTGCCTTCTATGTACGAAGTTTCTTTTGCCAAGCTCCCACCCAAATGGCTTCTGGAGTTTTGTTCGGTGGTGCAGTTCTTTTAGGTGATGTGATTTGATCATTACCATTGAATGAATAAATAATGAACTTTATCAAAGAGCATTCCCCTGTGCTAATCACGAAAAATAATCACTTTAGACAGCACCAGCAACTGGCAATGAGAGATCGGTGGTGGTGGGAACCCAGAGTACAGCTGAATAGGATGGGTGGCAGTTTCGTTGAAAGATGGGAAACATGGCAGTCCTACATAGTAAAAATACAGAAGTTCGTTTGAATGCACACTAGTAAGCTACTGATTTTCTCAGCAGAATTAGAGTGCTGATCCTCATTTATCCTCTGGACCTGACTAAATTATCTAATCTCCCAATCCATTATTCCATCTCAGAATCTATACGTCCACTGCAACTATTCAAAACCCAGTAACCCATAAATGCATTCGGTCCGGAAAACATAAATTTGACAACCACATATCACATGAAAGAATGGGTTCTCTTAGGATCATACCGCAGATGAACCAAGATTTTCTAAACATCTTAAGTCTCATGGTATTTCAGTATATCTTTGCATATTAAGGTAAAATCAACTTTAATTTAGAAGTACTAGATAATATAAAATCCAACTCTAGTTGAATTAACAATATACAGCTCTACAAACAAAGCAAAAAAAAAAACTATTAAAACTATTAGAGTTGCAACTTGATACCATTGAAGAAGAGCAACTAACAAGTGACACTGTATGATTGATTTAAGTAGAAAGACTTGTAGAAACTAGCAAGCATGCATTTGACACGAGAGGATGCAGATAGTTATGTATACAATGAGAACCTACCTTTTTTCTCAAACGGCTTTTCCTTGCAGCTTCACGATTTTGAGCAAGTCTACGGAGAGTCTAAAGAAGGTAGTGGCAATCATACACCTGGATTAGATTTTTTTTTTAAAAACGTGCAAAAAAATTAAGAGTTCAAAAACCTTTTGATCTCTTGACTTATCACTGCCATCGGAAGCACCTATTCCCTGTAATTGATTGCTTTGAAACTGCAAAAGAACGGATCCCATGATCAAATCATGAATTAACCACAATAGTTTTAATTATTGGTTAGAAGAATGTAAGCATAAAAGAAGAATCTATGCAATGATTCATACTATGAGATACAATGTGCAAATCATATATACTTCTGAAAATGGAAAACAGCTGCATAGTGCATTATAAGTACTAGTACCATTTTATCTTCCGTATCAGCATCAGTAGACGTATCTGTCCTAGGACTGGTATCTGCCATATTGGACACTCGAAAATCCCCAAGATCAACGCTTCAAGCTGAAACACATACATGCATTACTGTTGGTAATGAGGGCATTCAGAACCCAATGTCACCGAGATCCTATACAAACTGCACGAGGCTCCTCTGCACTTACATACAAAAAAAGAAAAGAAAAAGAAAAAAATCATCCAGCAACTAAATAAGCAACTTCTTTTCAAATTTGACTGGTCAGCATAAAATTAGCAACATCCCTGCAAGTGATAAACAGAAATGCATTTTCCCAGCCATTAAACCAAGAAAATGGTACTGTCGTAGTATAGTTTTCCAATTGAAAAAAAATAAATATTCGTCACTGCAGAAAAACAATAAATTTAGATATTCCGTCTTTTCAGGGAAACTACAGTATCTTAAAATTGATCCAGAATCACGGAAAAAAAGCTGCAAGAGTGCTAGTAATCTTAACTAGCATTTAAATCTTAATACTATTCCACAACTCCAATGGATACTTCCAAGATAACATAAAGCTTTTGAAAGAATTTACCCGGTATATACATACATGTACATATTCAAACAAGCAGATATGCTTAATACTCGGATCTCATTCGCATTAGCAAAATTCTATGACACAATAATCTTCTTCAGAACACCAATTTCAAGCTTAATCCACAACCACTACTTTTCTCAACTAGCAAATCATTTGCCTCAATCCCACCAAAACCCAGAAGCGCGCATTAATCGAACCCCAGCATGGGAGAATTTTTTTATTTAAAAAAAACGATAAAGATTCAAACTTTACCTGGCTATCTCATATGGGTCGCAGAAATTGGAAGTCCTATTGACAAATATTAGTTCTCCAACCTGGGTAGAAAGAAAGTAGTGAAAGAAAAGAATGAGATCAAAGGGAATGAAGTGTTGTGGAGAGAGAAATTACTACTACCCAGTTTTGACTTTGAGTCTCTTTTTCCTTTCTTGATTTATTTCTCTCGTTTTTAGGGGGTTGGAAGTTTCGATGAGGCTTCTCATGGGTTTTTACATTAAAAGGGGAAAGAGGGAAAGTAGCTGTGAGAGAGAGAGAGAGCCTGGTGTCAGTGTGTAATGAGCTTGAGAGAAAATTGAGTGAAATTGTACAATCTTTTTTTCATATGGTACTCATATTAAGGGTTAAATGATCTATGGAACTTTTTAAATTTATTTCGATTGTTCCTTAATTATATCATGAAAATCCCCAATCGTTTTCATAGTTGTGTTATGTTAAAAAATAAAATTGAATGTATTTGTGTTATTGAAATTTGAAACACACATAAATTGAAATACGATATGCTAATGGATAAAAATGTAAATGTAACGGTATATTGACATAATTATTAGCAAACACGTTATTTTTTAAGAAATGTTGCATGCCAGTGTTTTTTAGTACGTGGGAATAATTAATATTCGTATTATTTTTTAAGAAAAAGTATTCCAATATTTTTCTGTAGTGATAAAATAAGTTCCAAGGCGACGCTTTAAAATATGCAATGTTATGTTACACGACATAATTTATAATGTAATAAGTCCAAAATTTAGAGTTTTTTGAGTTAGAGCTTTGTTTGTTCCGATAAATTTAATTTTGTATGCAACCATCGAGAAAGAATAATAAGTATATTACTCCATATTCTCTACCATAAAATAGTCTAAGCAAATATGATTTCAAATTTCTTAAAGCCATCAATCTAAAATGTATAGGACGTAAATCTAGAAAAAAACAAAACAGAATATCGCATTTAAATGGAAAGCCTCTTTGTACCATTTTCGGACAAGAGTAGTTCCCAAAAGAAACCTAAGTTGACAAAAGTTCATTCAAAATCGGTGAGGATTAAGCGTACTTAATCCAACAAAGAAACTCTAATTTTTTTCATATAAGGTAAAGAAAATAGAGAGAGAGAGAGAGTCCCTCAGTGTACTACAATCATAAAATGATATCAAATAATTTAGGGTAAATATCGTATTAAACCTCAAACTATATCCAATTTATTAAAAATATCTCGAATTATAACAAATATTTTTAAAAATTCTAAATTATTAGGTTTGTATCAAAAATATCCTTAGTCCATTTTCTGATCCCCGAAATCATGACATGGCTTGCCGGATGCCACCGCAGTTTTTTTTTTTTTTTTTTTTTTTTGTAAATGACGGGGCAAAAAATCACGTTATTTTTTTTAAGTTGACGTTGCACAAAATGATGTCGTTTTTTAAATGATACGGCACAAAACGATGTTGCTTTGTGTCATATCATTTAAAACAATAAAATATATATTATACAATGGCATCCGGCGAGCCACATCTTGATTCCGGAAACCGAAAAATAGACACGGGATATTTTTGATACAAACCTAATAATTTGATGTTTTTAAAAACATTTCTTATAGTTCAAGATATTTTTGATAAAGTGAATATAATTTAAGGTTTAATATGATATTTAGCCTCTAATGAAATATTTATTTATTTTAAAATAGATATTATAAATCCTTTCAAGACTTAAATCAAAATTTATGATAAATTCATCATTTTGTTGAATAAATTAATTATCATGAGTTCTAATCTCATAAAGGGCAAATATTCTATTTTTTTTTTAATTCATCACTTTTTATTATAAATTCATCATATTACTCATAAAATTAATCATAATTTCATAAATCGTAATTTCTATTTTAAAATAGGATTACAACCTAACAACATCCCTATCTATATATTTCTATATATTATCTAATTATATGGTAAGTTCGCATCGATTCTTAAATTACATAATAAATATAGGAGTTTAAACGAACTCGTATACCAAGAACAAACATGTACGTGAGATTGGTGAATTCGTATAGACGAAACCGCACATGATCAATTTTTTTTTCATCCACAAAACTAAAAAGAATAAAATGAAGCAGTGGGAAACCTTATGTGTTGTCTATATATAGAAATAATATGAATGATTCAGTATGTAAGAAAAAATTGACCTTTTCCGGATTTGCAACCAAGTTATTAGCCTACAAAGTTGACTATGATATGGTTTATTACAAAAATGTACGTAAAATCCAACTAATAAAGAAGAAGGAAAAAAAAAAAATCCAAGACCTCTGAGGTCTCGAGTTTGAATTTACAATCGTGCGATTTTTATATATTTTTTTTATTTACTTGTATAATTTATTAAAAAAACAAAGTATATAAAATGTGCGCCACATAATGTAAGTAGGGATGTCAAAAAAGTCCGAAACCGACTGATCAATCTGAATAAATCAATAAAAAATGAGGGTTAAGGCTGAAAATTTTTAGCCCGAAAAAAAATTAGTCCGAATGACCCTAACCGAAAATAGCCCGAGCTCTATAGGGTTGGCCCGAAAATCAAGTGGGTTGGCCCGATTAACCGAACACTTTCTTAATAATTAATTTTTAAACTTTAATACTTTACTTTTTAATTCGATAATAACATTTTGATGCTTGTAGAATATGTTTTGAATTTTTCCTATAGTTAATAACAAAGATCTATGATATAAAAGTCAAAGAAAGATAGTCATTTATGTTAAATCTATATACAATATTTATCAGAAACGAAGTTAAAATTAGATACTATGTAAATTTACGTTAAAATAACACTAGTTTTTGTATCTAAATCAAGACGAAATGTCTTGATTTGAAAAACACGACATATCTTTATTACAAGAGTATGATTATCTATAAAAAAATTAAACATATAAAAAATCGTAAACTTCCGGGCCCGAACGGGCTAGCCCGAAACCGAGTGGGTTAGGGTTAGGGTAAAAAAAAATTAACCCGAAAAATAAAAAAACCGACTAACCCGAAACCAAATGGGTTGGCCCGAAACCGAGTGAGCTGGCCCGATTGAAATCCCTAAATGTAAGTATCAAAACTAAGATTAATTCTTGAAATAAAAAATAGTTTACTCAAACTGGATGAATAGGACCTGTGAATTTTTACTAAGAACATTCGCATTTGATGAGTAAGGAGCTTACCACTTATGAGTAAGCAGGCTGCATTGGGGAGACTTATCCACTTACACATATAATTCATTAGTTTTGATCTTTGCATTTTTCATTTAATTTTAATTACACCAACTTAAATAACACAAATTACTTGAAATTAACATTGCATTAATTAAAAAAATCTAAAAATTACATTTAAAAAAAAACTAAAGACATAATTAAAAATTACATAAAGTTAAAACTAGCTAATTGTCACCCCTTTGTCGTTCTAGAATCTTCGCCACCCTTTCAGTATGGATTTTTTTTTTGCTTCGGCGTCATGTTGGCGGCATTCAAGAATAAGATCTGATAGTCGTGGATCTCCCTCTTAAGGGCATTCTTCATGGCGTACTCACCGATCATTCTATTCAGCTTGGCGTTGGTGTTCACCATGTACTCTTTTCATTCGGGTGGAGCCTAGCTCCAAGCCTTGCGACGCAGCCTTTCGCCTTTTCCTTCCCCTTCGCCGCCGCCTTCGCCGCTTTGTTTCCAATTTGACAGGAAAACAAGATTTCCTCGTCCGAAGTCGAGGTGGTGAAGCCGCCGCTCTCACTCGTCTTTGTCCTCTTGGAGGAATGCATGTCTCCATCGAGATACAAGCTCTTCAACTTCCGGTTCGTCCAGAGTATTTTTCACGTGTTCCACCATTTGAAGGCACCGTCTTTGCTCCATAAGGCGTAGAGAGTTTAGGCCTCCTCCCGAATCATGTCGTCGGAATGCCCAGAAGGCCACTTTGCGTTGGTCTCGACCTAAATCGCCTCCCAAAGCTTGACCTCCGAACTCACACAGGCCCAGTGAGATTTTATTTGGTGGTGATTGAGGTTGACACCAATGACGGCGTTCACTCAGTCGAGGACGCGTTGCTAATAGGCCTCGCCTTTTTTATCAACACCATGGATGGCGTCGTTCGTCTCCTCCATCCAAATTCGAGCGATGAGGTCCGTCTCCTCAAGGGTGTAAGTATGACGAAGCTTGCCTTCCATCGACGGAGCATTTTCCTTGAAGGCCATCACCTTCTGTCGCCCGCCACGCTTCAGTGTCGCCGCCTCACTATGGGCCGTCGACGCGCCGTCCTCTTCGACCGTTGGGGGCTCCTCTCCTAAGTTGAATCCCAATAAATTGGGATTGTAGTCTCCGGTAAGATCAAGGGTACAATTTGGGGAGTAGTAGTTGGGATTATTCAAATTCATTTTGGTGGAGAAAATTGAAAGAGTTTGAGAAATAGAGGATGAAGAGAATTGAGTTGTGGGTAGGGCTGTAATTGTCAAGCTACTCGTGAGCTATTCGACGTTCGATTCGATAAAAGCTCGATCGGTAATTTAATGAGCAGCTCGTTTAGCTAAATGAGTTAAGCTTGAGCATGACGATACTCGGCTCGTTAGCTCGTGAACAAGCTCGTTAAGTAATTTATCTTAAAAACATAAGATTATTAACTAAATGTCTTATATTTTACACTCTAATTAGTAATATTTGAATTAAGTATCTAATTAACATAATTTATTTACAAGAAAATAGTAAATATATTACGTGAATAAAACAACTTATATATTTGAAAAATAACTTATGTATTAGAAAAATAACTAAAATTTTAAATAAAAATTTAAATTTATAAAGCTCTATTAGGCTCGGCACTGTATTTGACTCGATTAAAGCTCGATCAATAATTAAACGAGCAGCTCGATTAGCTAAACGAGTCAAGTTTGAGCAAGATACTATTCGACTCGACTCAGTTCGATTACACCCCTAGTTGTGGGTATGTGATTTTGGAGAAGTAGGATTTAGATAGAAGAAATTTATTTATTTTTTTTAAAGAAAAAAAAAATCAAGAGATAACGATTGGAAATTTAGAAAAAAATTAACGGTCAATTAGCAAAGGAAGGAAAAGAAAAATTAAAAGAAAATTTGAAACGGTCAAATAAAGGATTCAAAAATTAGATTTTTATTTTTTCGAGTAAGTCTTGAGCAAGGAAGCCTCGAGTAAGAACAAGCCCACGTCGGCTTAGTCATCGAGGGGCTTACTTGAGTAAGCCCCGTCGAGTACATGAATGTGGGTGCTCTAACGTCTTAATTAAGGTTTTCTTGAATTGATGAAACGAGTAGTAGATAGCTTATAGATGGTGAATTTTTAAATTTTCTGAAGATCTATAACATGAAGCATGACAAGTGTAACACCCCGATAATTTAGATTTATTTTATAAGTTTAATTAATAGTATTTTCTTGTATAGCTTATTTTTTTAAATAATTACATGATACATATAGATATGCACCATTAATTTTATCTAGACTATTATTATTATTATTATTATTATTATTATTATTATTATTATTATTATTATTATTATTATTATTATTATTATTAATGATTCCTATTAGAATTAGAACTCCTTTTATCATCTTTATTCTTTATCTTAGTAGGAGATATACATAGAAAATAATTTTTTTATATTTATCAAAAGCTCTTTAGAAACTAGTATAAATATGAGATCTATTTTCAAACCCTAAGGGAGACGGACACACTAATTAATTAGGGTTTTAGAGAGCAGAGAGGGCCAGAAATGTGTAGAGTCAGATTTTCGCAGGAAATCAAGTTCTGGCAGTTTCGGGAGAACGGCCATAACTTCCTCCACAGAACTCCGATTCAAGCGAAACAGGCGGCCACGAAAAGCTCTCTCGAAGAGGAAGAAGTCATATTTCGCAAAATACGATTTGAGGACGTTTGAGGCTTCAAACGAAGGCTTGAAGCTGACTGGTCTGTTCAGCTGCGATTTTGACGAATTCTTCTGGTGCGGCGCTATTAAGACCTTCATTCCGGATTTGATTTATTTAGCTTCGACTTTAAGGTGAGAGATTTTACGCTTATTCATATAGTTATATATGTTTTTATTATCGCGTTTGATTACTTGTTTACGTGCATCTTATGATTATGTTGTTATGTGCGATCATGGGACCTAAGCCATGATCTATGTTGTTATGTGCGATCATGGGACCTAAGCCATGATCTATGTTGTTATGTGTGATCATGGGACCTAAGCCATGATCTATGTTGTTATGTGTGATCATGGGACCTAAGCCATTGATCTATGTTATGTGTGATCATGGGACCTAAGCCATTGATCGATCATGGGACCTAAGCCATTGATTTATGTATGTGTTTGGTCATGGGACTTAAGCCATCGACTCAAACTATGATTATGTTTGTCAATGGGCTCTAGTCTCTTGGCGTATGTTTGCAAGTATGATAATGTGATTTAATTATATATGTGCGATCATGGGACCTAAGCCATGATCTATGTATGTGTTTGGTCATGGGACTTAAGCCATCGACTCAAACTATGATTATGTTTGTCAAGGGGCTCTAGTCTCTTGGCGTATGTTTGCAAGTATGATAATGTGATTTAATTATATATGTGACATATATGAATATTTTGTTATGTTCCTCACTGAGTATATTTTCAATATGCTCACCCCTTATCTTTTCAGTTTTGCAGTTTTAGAGTCGAGGTGGCCATGGAAGTCGAGAATGACTAGAGATTTAGTATTTCCATAGAAATTTAAGTTGAAACATGTTACTTTTTAGTTTATCATTTTATTTCATGTTACTACTTTAGTTTTGACAAGTTGATTTTAAATTGGTTTAAACTTTTATAATTCAAGAAATTTTATTTTTATATATTAGTTTTCAAAGATTTTATATTGAAAAGTTTATGAAAATTGGGGTGTTACAACAAGCCGCAGAAATGATAAAACAAATCAAGCAAGCAAGAATCACTACACTTAATATAACAAAAACAATGTAAAATACAGTCTCCGAATTTCAAATTACTAGCAAAGACCAAATGCTCAAAGAGTCGAGGATTAGTGCGGTAAGACATACCAAAAGAGGCAATGACCAAACAGGCAAACATGCTAACTGCCTTCAAACATTATAGCCAGAAAACCCTGTTAGAGAGAGAGAGTTGATTACCAAGAAAGGCTCATGAACATGATAAGCGACAAACATAAGATACCAGCTTCTAGAAGCTACGCTGATAGAAAGGGAGTTCATTACTAAAAGGGCTAATAAACGCGATAATCAACAAAAATGGCGTACATTGTCAAATACCAGTAATTATCAAGAATGGACAACAAAGTGCAGTTCAGTCACCTTTTCTTTAATCAGTAGGTTGGAGTTCGAATCACCACAAAAGGAGATGGGAAACCACTATTGGTCCTCCTTTAAAGAAGAAGAAGAAAAAGTAATTATCAAGAATGCTAAAAGAATATGTGAATTTCTACTTGGGAGTTCACATTCACATTGATATAAGTTTTGCATGTGGTCGTATAACACCAAGTCCAAACTATTTTCCCTACTCTTGAAACTTCCCAAGCCAATATATTCAAGCGGCGCACTCCTCAATTTCAATATCTAGCTTTTCATGAATTAGAGTAATTCCTCGTGTAATAAGCCTCTATAGATGAAGTGAGGAATATCGTCTCAACACTGTTTTGAATCTATGAAATGTAATACTTAGCAGCACCTAATTTCTTTCGATATTTTGACAAACTTATTCCAGCAACTATGATCTAGAACTTGCCGTCTTGTCAGTTATAGATAAATTTTCCACCACTGACTGTACCACCTTAAACTCGCCTACAGCAGCTGCTCGATGAATTTGACATCAATTATTGTGTCTGGTCGATGGCCAAGAAAACCAGAAGGGTTGCATCTGCAACAATCAAAATGAATAAATAAGAAAAACAAAGGTGATGAGGAATCCTCGGATAATACTGCAGTTGCTAATCATAATATAATCACTGGTTTGAATCTTGACAGACAAATTTCTTGGCAACAAGAGGACCAAAGAAAGAGATGCAAGCATAAAATACAATTCAAAAGTGCGTCAGGACACATTGTTGGCACGGGAATATCAGAAACAACATGAAGAAATCACAATTTCACAGATGTTTAAAGCATAAGCTATGAATATAAGCCTATAAACTAAATCCAAAAGATTTGATACCTGGCCCATCGGCAACAATTTTATCCAGCCATCATTCTCTCTTCCACTTTGCAGGAGATCTTCCCTGTCTTACCAGGGCTAGAAGGCGAAGTTACTAGGAATAGAGACCACACGACACGACCCATTGGAAGAAGCGTTTAATACCTCAGCACAATGCTTCGCGTGCCACTACAGTACCCACAGCCTGGACCCTGGTAATATCACTTCACTCTTTCACTCGAGTAGCACATGACTTACAAGGGCCATCAAGACTGGATAGTGAAAATGGGCCATTCGGGATCTAAACTTTGAACATGTCATTTGATGATTGACCAAGCACCAACCATTTCACCATTTTAATCCGGAGAAGAATCAAATTTCATCCATACAAAGTAATGATTTTAGAACTTCTCCATCTCCATTGTAGTAAAATCAAAATACACAATCATCCAAACTTTTCCAGTGTAAGATATGCATTAGTAACAGTCAGAATCTGGCCTGACATGATAATCCTTGAATTTTCAAGAACAAGGCGCATCAATGATTAGATGGTGGCAGATGACGGCTGGTTGCTCAAATTAAATAGCATTCATATGAAGATATTCTACGTCATATGAATAGACATCTAAGATGAATCAATAGTGCAACAATTTAGCTATCCGAACTTGTAGCTTAAATCTCTCGGCATCCGCTTTGGTGCCTAAACGAGTGAGACCCTGAATAACATTCTTTTGGTCCGACTTTAGTATTTTCATACCTGATCTAATGCAAGATAGCAAGAGTTGAGCAGCCAAAAGATATCTCCTTTGTTTGCAAAGGCTGTTCACCAAGGAAGAGTAGGTAGACGAATCCCTCATATCTGATGACTTAAAAACTTGCAGTGCATAATCAATATAGCCAGCTTTGCAGAGACCATTAATAAAGCAATTAGATGCAACTAAGCAATTGAATCTCATCATTTTCATATGGTTCAGATGCCTTTCGGCAACACTAAAATTGCCAGCCTTGCAAAGCCCATCGATCAAGATGGTATGGGTATATATATCACAATCCAGTCCCCTCGATTCCGCCACGTCCAACAAGTTGTAAGCCTTTTCCAGTTTGCCTTCCTTGAAATGCCTATTAATTAAGGTGTTGTACGACACTATGTCAAGATCATACCCGATCTTAATCATGTGTGCAATGCATCTATCAGCGATTCGCTTTCTACCTGACTTAACCAAAGCCGCAACAATTGTACAGCAGGCAAACAAATCATATGCATACCCTCTGCTCTTCATCTCGAAAAATATTTGAAGCCCTTCCTTATAGCGTCTACTCCTGAAGCAGCACTTCATAGCTGTGGTGTAAGTAATAGCATTCGGTGCAATACCCAATTCCCTGATCTCCTCGAAAAGTCTCATTATAGCCTTCCACCTCCTCAACTTGCATAGACTAGTCATAAGAATGTTGTATGTCACTATCTGAGGCACGTAGCCTTGATGCTGCAAGTTCCTAAATAACATCAAAGCATTCTTAATGTACCCGTTCTTGCAAAGTCCATTAATTAGGATGTTATAAGTGGCCTGACAAGGAGAGATATTCTTCAGAAGAATTTCACTGAAAATCCTATATGCATCATATGGCCTTCCCATTCTGAAAAAGCAGTGCATCAACGTGTTATAACTCCATATATCAGGAACTATTCCCCTGTCGAGCATCTCATCGAGCATATCAAGACAGCATGCTAAAGAGTGCTGCCTGGTCGCACCAGCCATCAAAGAATTATAGGTAACAAGATTCGGGCTTATCCCAGCCTCCTTCATTCGGTGAATGACATGGTAACCTGCATCGAACCCAACAAATTGGCAATACCCCGTTATCAAAATGTTATAGGTCACTACATCCGGTAGCACTCCCAATCTTATTCCATCAATAAGAGCAGCTTCAGCCTTCTCCAATTGTCTGGTTCTACAAAGGGATGCTACGGATATATTCAACAACTTAGTCGATAGTCTGAGGCACATTCTCCTCATCACAGTCGATACCAGAACCCCATACCTTCCAAGAAGGCAAAGCAAGAGTTACATAACCATTCGAATATCCATCTTTCGCAATTCAAAGGGAAATAAATCAACAAGCCTGCCAATCTTCCCCACTCATGATAATCAGCTTTTCAACATAGTCATACTACAACGAGGACAAGGATGATGTGGCACAAAACCAAATAAGCGTTTCATCATACAACCAATCACAATTAGCACTACATCTGCAGCTCCAGAGAAAGCAAAACAATAATGAGAAAAATGTTTTGTTTGGTGCAATTAGAGGCGATAAATTGCCCCCGGATTAACATATAGAATTAAAACACGGTCTTGAATGATCAGGAACATACATTTCTAGCGGCATTCTATCATTTATCAATTATTCAAAATAATATAAGCAAACCAAATTTGTAAACATGGAAACAGAAATCATTAAACATGAAAACCTAATCATATAAACTAAGATGTTCCCAGTCCCTAGCTCATTGTGTTGAAATTTCTTACATTCTTGATTTTCCAGAAAGTTAACAATTCAGAAACCGACTTGGTCCTATTTATGTGTCGACTGCTGCTCAAAATCAGAAAAAAGGAAAAGGAACAAGAAATTCGAATTCAATAATACCCAGAGAAAGTCAGCCGCTGCATACCAATGTGATTCTGCATCCATCAGCTTCGACATACTTATATTGGAAGAGTAGAGAGAGACGCCCATGGCCGATAGGTTAAGGTAGATAGATAGTTGAGAGGAAAAGGATCCTTCGCTTCATTGTTTAGTTTCAATTTTATTTTGGAGTTTTTGCAAATAAAATCAGGAACAAGTTTGAATTTGTAATTTTAACGCGACTTTTGAAGTGTGGCGAATTAAATCATAACCTTTTCAATATTTGCAATTTCGTCGCCTCATTTTTTTCCGGCCACCGGAGTGATGAGTTGGAGCTTATGTGAATTATTTTTTTCCACGTAATTAATTTCTGACTAAGATTAAAATAAAATCAAAACCTAATTATTTTATTTTTCTTCTTTTTCGTCGAACTTATTTCAGTATCCCCCATTTTCCTTAAACTAGTACGCCCTCCCGTGCGATGCACGGCCACGATATATTTATTTATTTTTAAAATTTAAAATTATGTAAAAATATTATTATTTATGAATCAAATTAATTAATAACAAAAAATATATTAATTTAAATATTAGTATTTGATTTAAAATAGTGTATATTAATAATTTTATCAACTTAATGAGTAGGAGTATAATATTAAGTTCAATGAGTATTGTATAATGATAATTAAATTTACCGAAAGGTTTTTGTTATTGATTATTATTTTCTATTAAAATTAAAATTAATAAATACTTTTATAATATTGTCTCGATATTTGTTGATAATTGTGCATTATATTTTTTAATTTAAATATTTTTATGTATGCTTTGATAAAATAATTCAACAAATAAATTTAAATTATAATCTTGTAGGAGAAAGAGATACAAATAGAAATAATATAATAACAAAATAAGGAGAAAGAGAAAAAAAAATAAAGAATATTGTAAAAGAGATAGGAGAGAGAAAAATAATCACTTAAAAAATTTAAATTATAATAAATTATTTATTTCAAATTCATATTTAATGAATTTTAAATCAAATTGAAGATCTTGTCATGATCTTTAACTTAAGATACACATCAAATATATTTTTATAAAAGACGAAAAAGAAGTAAAATAAAAGAATTAGGTTTTGATTTTGTTTTAATCTTAGTCAGCAATTTAATCTTAGTTAGAAATTAATTACGTGGAAAAAAATAGTCCACATAAGCTCCAACACATCACTCCGATGGCCGGAAAAAAATGAGGAGACGAAATTGCAAAAATTGAAAAGGTTATGATTTAATTCGCCACACTTCAAAAGTCACGTTAAAATTGCAAATTTAAAATTGTTCGTGATTTTATTTACAAAAATCCCTTTTATTTATTTACTTATCATTTTAGTACTATATTTATTCTAAAATTAGTTTACCAAGTACTTGTGCTCTGTAGTTCAAAGTTTCAAACATTTTAAATTGGCAGATGAAGATAGTATAAATAAATGGAATAAATTGCGATTACAGTTGGGTTGGGATCTTCTGTCTCCACATTTTACGTTATACTCGTATTCAACTATTTAATAAAATCAGTTATTCCTTAAAAAAAAAGTCAATAATTAAAATAAAACAATAAGCTCTATATTTGAATTGTTTTTGGTTACTACTATCTATATTTAATGTGAATAGGCAAGTCTTTTTTTATTTTTATTTTTATTTCTTTTTAAGAGAAAAGGGAATTATTATACTCCCTCCGTCCGCCAAAAGTATTCCACAATTACTATATTTGGCGTCCGCAAAAAATATTCCACTTTCCTTTTTAAGCCATGGTCCCACCATCCACCTTTATATTTTATCCTTACAAACACTCTTTATTTACAAAAAACCCACCCCAAATTCAATCTCAACCACACATCTCATAAAGTGGTGGGACCCTTTCTCCACTACATCAATATCATCACACATTTTATTAAACTCCGTGCCCGGCCAAAGTGAAATACTTTTGGCGGACGGAGGGAGTATTAAATTTTAATGAACAATATCTAAAAGCCAACTCGAAAAGTTTGACTTCGAAATCATTACATCATCAGATGAAATAGCAAACTTCACTCAACAATTGGATACTCGATTAGTCTCCCTACAAACAAACATGCCATAAATTAAGAATACAATTCTCCTTCACATGAGATAATTGGGCTGGGAATCGGGTCGGGTTCGGGTACCCTACCCGAAAAAATCGGGTAGCCGAACCCGAAAATCCCCTAAACCCTATACCCGACCCCGACCCCGAAAACGAAATCGGGTACCCTAATACCCGATAGTTTTTACAGCAGCAGGGCAGCAAATTCAGTCGAAATTCGATGACCAAATTCATACAGAAAATCATACAAATCAATTCCAATTCAATGAGACAATGACCAAATCAGACCAAATTCGATAACACATACAGATCTGTATTTAAAAAAAAAAAAAAAAAAAAGAAGACGGGCGGCGAGGGGCGCCGCTGGGTCGCCGCTCACTGGCGATTGGCTTTGGTCTGGGCGATGACGGGCGGCGAGGGGCGCCGCTGGGCCGCCGCTCACCTGTCGTCGGAGCTCGGAGGCGGAGCGACTGGACGAGGGTCGCGGTGGGACTGGGAGCGAGCTTCCCACTGGCGACGGCCGAGGAGAACGGCGGGCGGGCGAGGGGCGCCGCTGGGTCGCCGGAGTTCTGGAGTGGGGGGCGGCCGGGCGGGAGTACAGACTAGGGCTGGGATTGCCGATTGGGATTGGGATTTGGAATTTGGGAATTGAAAATGGGAACAGTCGAACAGATCGGGTATCAAATAGTTTAATTAAATAGTTTAAAATATATTTAATAAACAATTCGGGTATTTCGGGTATACCCGATACCCGATCGGGTATACCCGATACCCGATTTTTTCATACCCTAAATACCCGAACCCGATCCCGATCCCGAATTTTTCGGGTATCGGGTACCCTATACCCGATTTTTTCGGGTCGGGTATAGGGTACCTGATTACCCGATCCCGAAATTCCCAGCCCTATGAGATAAAGTGGAATAAAGCTCATCACAAAGGGAGTCCAAACTCTTCTGTTCATCATGCACCACATGCACAACCAATAAAAGATCCAAGTAAACAATAAGAGGGTCGATATCATTTTGAAGTCAAAATCCAATCCTTAAGAGCATAGCATGAAGCTCTCCAATTAAAGTCGTGTTAGTGCTTCCAACCTGTTGAGCTACGACAGCAACTATAATCTCTAATTTTAAAGTCGACACCGGCAACACTTCTGCCATCATGCACCAAAACATCAACATCTAACTTGAGCACTCATTTCCTTGATGGAATCCATCACCCATCACCTTCTTTAGGGAGCAACTGTTGTTGGGCATTTACTTTAAAGCGGACATCTTGATAGTTTTTCAAGAAGAGCACACAACTATCCATCATCTCCAATCCCTCATGTATAGCTTTTGTCGTGTTTCACATCACATAGACGACACACCCACCAAAGACAGACACAAAAAATCTCAAAACCCTTATTCTCCTCAATAAATCGTCTGCAGATATATATCCTCGAAAATAAACCAGGAGCTCTCTTTTAGAAGATACCACTATGGTGTATTTTTTCAGAATCGCTTCACAAAGTCACACAAGATAAATCAATGTTCGTTTGTACCCCAATCATGTTTGCACCAAGAGCAAATGTCGTTGTTTGGAACATGATGGCGACGAAGGTTGTCGTCTACGGCAATCCAATTAATAACCGCTCTCCACATGAAAATTTTAATCATAGGTGGAATGTTAATACACCAAATCGAACTCCACCCCCTTTTCTCGATGCTTATTGAGAAGCTCCATCCTCATTGTGCATACGCGAGTCTTGTTTGTTCATTTTTCGATGAAATTGTCCTCTATTTTGTCATCCACTACGTCTGAACAAATTAACATGTGTTGATTGCACAATAAGCTCACAATTTGAGAATTAACAAAATAAAATATGGTAGTAATTTTATTCACTGAATCATTTTTTTTAATTCAATGCATTTTTACAAATTGTCCTCTTTTTTTAGTTTCGGTGACTTTAATGCATTTTACAAATTGTTCATTTATTTGGGTGAAACTTTAGCTCTTATGACATTATATTGCACTCCCTTCGTCCGACAAAAGTATGTCACAATTGTCATGTTGGGCTTTCCTTTTTGGGCAATAGTCCTACCATATATCCACGCTTAAATTTTATCCCTACTATTAACATTATTTACAAAAATATTAGGGGTGATCCACCATTTTTTGGTAGCCCATTAACTTAATACAATTAACTAATTCTAATTTGTCTCTACTAATTAATCTCACTCTATCTCTTCATTATTGGCAGCCCATTTACTCTTTCTTCGATTTTTTCTCAAACCCTAACCTTTTCTCCGTGCGCTGCCATGGATGAACTGAAGCCTAGCCATATTTCGATTATTTCTTGCATCGCACCATATAAAAGTGAAACCATCTTTCTTTCTTCCTCTCGCCCTAGATCTTACGCTGCCATCTCTCACCCTAATTTGTCCGCCAAAACTGGATAAACCTTCCAATTCATTACAGGTTTGGTTCTTGAAAGAGATGTATCTATACCAATTACAACTCACACTGAATCCATCCCTCATCCCTCATGGTTATCGAACTCACTGGCCTCCGGTTACTCTGATTCGAACCCAGTGGCCACTGGTTACTCCGACATACTTTTGATCTCCTCACTTGAGATTGTCACTCTAAAAAAGTCAGCCGAGGACGACACTCTGATGATCTCGGTTGAGGGCGTCCTTCTCAAAACTCAACCGACGATGCAACTCCGATGAGCTCAGTTGATGACGTCAATGACGAGACTTTAGAAACATTAGGAACTCTGACTTTCTCGAAGGGGAGGCAAACATTTGAAATGGGATGAAAGAGCTATTCCTCTGATCTACCCGATTTGCATCAAGCGGAGGCGAGTTTACCTTCAAACCCTAGGATTGGTTCCTTACTGTTTGACTCTTCTCTGATCAGGTACATACATTCTCTATTTGTCTCATCTCTCCTGCGTTGATGTGTTGAACGTATGAGGTTCTTGTGTTTTTGTATTGGTTGCATTTCTGTGTTGGTTGGATTTATTGATTTGCTTTATTTATTTGAATTTGTCACACAACTCTTATCGGCAGCCTCCTAAAGTTAATTAGTGATTAAGTAGTTATAATTAGTAATACTCTCACAATATATATGGTGAAACCATTGATCCACTCACCAAATATTTTATTAAATCCTTGACAAACATGGTTTTCGTACCTCTATTTCAAATGATTTGTTGTCATTTCCCTTTATATTTTTATTGTGAATGCTTGTTTGTGCCCTAATGTTGATTTCTATGAAGATTGTATTCTTGGATGTAGTTTTAGTGTGATTTCAGGCAAAATCAAAGATAAATTAGAGAATTATGAAAACATGATGTTGAATTACATCTTGAGAGGAATCTGTGAGCGCAAACAGCGACCAAATCAGAGTTTCGACGAGGGAGAACGGAGTCGAACGAGCGGACTACACACAGAGCCCAGGACCCCGCAATCACCACCCGCGGCCACGGGTGGGACCGCGGTCCATGGTGCATTTTAATACAGGGAGCACCTGTGGTCCGTCCAGCGGGCCCCTGACTTCTTCTGCCGCGTTCCTTATTTTTGTCACTACTGTGACCGCGGGTAAAAAGCGGGATTTCTATTTTGGTAGGTCCCAGTCGCGATTTCCAGCCAAAATACCTCTTTCAGCCCCATTTTCAACATCATTCCATTCCTACACAATCCCATCTTCCCCAACACTCCATTTAAAATCCTAGCCGTCGTTACTACACCCAACAACCCATTTTAAAGAGCATTGAAGAAAAGAGAAGAAGATTGAAGATTGCAAGAGTTTAAATAGAATTTGTCATCTCTATCTCTTTCATTTGATTATGTTTTTTCTTTTGATTTATGTATTTTGTTTGTGATTATGTTAGGCTAATTAAATCCCCCTTTGATTTGGGGATTATGTTAGATGGATTATGTAATGGATTGATTGTTTTGCTTATTATATATCTTGATAGTTCATTTAATTATTATCTTTTCAAGTCTTAGTTTTATCTATGATAAACATGCATTTTTTGCCTCTTGGTGTTTCATATTTGATGCTTAGTTGTGAAGATTTTGCGTGTTTGATGGTTTATTTGAGCTTATATTGGTTTATTGTCAAGAACTTGTTAGTTCCTTGTTGTTTGAACAAATTTTCAGAAATAATGAAATAGAATTTGAAAGAATGTCCTGAAATAAAAGTTGTAGATCATCTCGATACGAGTTCGTGAATGCAAACAGGTTGAAAATCGGATATTGGACGAGGGAGAACGGGCCAAAACAAAATTATTGCATGAAACTAAAAAAACACGCGGCCTGGACACGCGGCAGCACGCCAGGGCCGCGTGGTACGCCGATTTCTTCTATTTTGGATGCGCGGCCGCGTCTCTTTGATGCCCGAGGCCGCGTGTCTGCTATATTTTGGACGGGTTTTAGCGAATTTCAAGCCCAAGGTCAATTTTCACTTGATTTCTTCAGTATCTGACATCCTGACCTATAAATACCCCTCAAAAGCTTCAAGAAAAGGTTTCAGACTTCACTTTTTTGTTTTTTTTTTTTTTATCATATTCTACTTTTCTTGGAAGCTGGGAGAGACAGGCGGAGAAGACTTCAAGAGCAAGAACTTAAGATTCATAGATTTCCTACAGTTTATTTGTTGAATGTTCATTAACTCCATTGTTATTTTTATTCTAGTTCATATGTCTATGTGTGACTAGAACGCTTTTATCCTAGGGTTTAGGAAGTAAACAGATGATGATTTTCTGACTTTTATTTGATTCAATAATTTAAGATTTATTTATTATTTTTTATGTTCTTGTGCCTGTTGATTGCTTAATTGTCTGATCACCAATTTTGCATAATCTTAGGTTTTAATTTGATATCGGAAGATGATAATTATTACCTGAACTAAGAACATAAAACATACTTGTCAATGCAGCGAGAGAGTTTGAGATAAGTGTGAGGACAATAATCCTAAGGACTATTTGGAGTTGTATGTTTATGAGTTATCCGGGGACGGTAGCCTTGCATGTAATCAATTGTTTGTATGCCACGAGAGTGAGTATAGACTAGCTTTGAGATTATCTTAGGAGAATTTATCTTGGTTTATTGAATTGAATATGTTGGATTATCTGAATCTGTTGAACCTTTGCCTTAAGATATTTTATTTCCATTTGTTTATCTCTGTCAGCTTGATTTATTTTCTTTCCAGTTTATTTATTTTCTTTATTTTAAACCAAACCAATCTTTATTTGTTTTTCAGATAGAGAAAGACATTTTAGGGTAGTAATTAATCATAATCAATCTCTGTGGAATACGACCTTACTTGCTACTGTACACAATTGCATTCGTACACTTGCGGTGTGTTAAGAAATTGGCGAACAATCTCTTGCATGAATTGTTGGCCAATCTTTATGCATTTCTCATTTGTAATTTGAATAGGGAGAAGATGATGATAACAGATTAAAAGCTTGAAACATATAACCTCAATAAACCGAGTGGTTGAGAGTTGGGTGAGAGTTTATCAATCCTTTGTGCTTTCGGGAGTTATAGGTTAGAAGTTGACCGAGGATGAAAACTATGACTCATAATCCACCGTTTTAGTCGTCCGGGAGGGGCTATAACTAGTTGGGAGATCACTCTAGATAATTAGGTAATATTAAGATTAATATTGAGCTAAGTTGAAGTCCATTGTTAATCTATTGATGCCTAGTCCCTAAATCACTTAATTAATTCACTTTGCTTGTTTGATCTTATTTGTCTTTAATATTGTTAGATAATCAATTAGATATATCACACCACTCATTTCACTACTTAGTCTAAATAGCTCTAGTACAATGACTTAAGGTAATCACTATAATTTAACCACTAATCCTCGTGGGATACGACCTTACTTGCACTTATTACAACTACCCGTATACTTGCGGCGCATAGTGAAAAATAAATTGCGAACAATCATGTACATATTTTTGGCGGACGAAGGGAGTATATTATAACAAAAGATTAATTTCTAAAATTTAAACATCTTTCAATTTATTAGTTATTTAAGCATTTGCATTAAAACTTAATGACGATCGTGATAATCTAATCTATGATTTATTCTTTATCAAAAATGAAAATGTTAACGATCGAATTTTCGGCTGTTAACAAAGAAAAAAAATAATACTCCCTCAATCCGCAATATCGTTTCCACTTTCATTTATAGAAGTAAGGTCCACAATAATAGTGGGACCCAAACTCCACTCACTACAATATCCACTATTATCTGCTATTATCCACCATTTTTCTTAAAACCCGCGTTGTCCACAATGTGGAAACCATATCGCCGACGGAGGGAGTAATATTAAAGACTGACAATTTGGTCTTTAAAAAAATAAATTTTTAAAAAAGCAAATAAAAAAATATTAACGACTGAATTTTGGATCGTTAAAAAATAATAAATAAATAAAATAAATATTAGCGACTGAATTTCCGATCGTTAAAAAAAATTTAAAAATAGTTAATGACAGAAATTTCGATCGTTAAAAAATTTAAAAAAAATCGATTGTGAAACGATCGTAAATCGGTCGTTAGAGCCGCTAAATTAACGACATAAATTTTCAGTTCGTTAATTTCGATCGTCAGAAGCGTTTTTTTCTAGTTGTGATAGTTATAATCCAAAAGTGGATCTGATATGATCCAAAATCATACTCCGCAACATTATTTACTCTTAGGGTGCGTTCTGTTTTTATACCTCCTTTGTAGTGTCAATGAGGAATGAGTAAGGGTCAAGTAGGAAATGTGGGAAAAGAAATGAAGAATTTAAAGGGTGAAATTTTGTTTATCCTTCATTTTCCCATGATAAATTTACAACCAAACAGAACGCAGCCTTAAAGTAAGTAAATACTTTGAGCGCTGTAGAATTGACCGGAGATTTTCTAACTTTCAAAGATTAAATCTTACATAGAAAATTGTTATTGCATCCACTCTTCAGTATACATGGATACCATAGTAATGATTCATTTCGAGGAGCATCATGGACATGATACCATAGTAATTATTCATTATTATTACTATAGTATATACAACATTATTACTATAAATGTATGTTTTAATCTATGCACTTGAATCAACTATAAATCTAGTAAATTCTAATGAAAAAAAGCTGATGCAGATCCGTGACATAGTTGAGTTCTGTATCTCTCTCTCACACACACACACTCACCAGAAAGTGTATTTAAAGCGAGTGTCACTGCGCACGGAGTTCATTCACACACCAAGGAAGCGAAAGCGTCTTTCAACTTTTCAACCGCCCTGCTATTTATCGCTCCTAAACAATAATATCATATCATATCATATCAGATTTCGATACACATTTAATCTTGCTGTAATCATCTCCGATTTTCATATCGCTACATTTTCCATATAATTTGGATTGCCATAATCGGAGAATATATATGGAGAAAGAGATTCTGGATTATGTATTGGTGCCGCTGGGGCTTGTAGTGATGGTGTCGTACCACCTGTGGCTGCTCCGGCAGGTCCTCCGGCGGCCGTCGACCACCGTGATCGGCATCAACGCCGGCAGCCGGCGGCTGTGGGTCCGCGCCATGATGGGGGACACGGGCAAGAACGGGATCCTGGCGGTGCAAACGCTGCGAAACAACATCATGGCATCAACGGTGCTGGCGTCGACGGCGATCATGCTGAGCTCCATCATCGCCGTGTTAATGTCGAGCGGCGGCGGGGACAGATTCTCGATAAAGTTCTTGTCAATACTGATGTGCTTCTTGGGTGCATTCTTGCTGAATGTGCAGTCGATAAGGTACTACAGCCACGCAAGCATGCTGATAAACGTGCCGACATCAAGGAGCGAGGATTTTAAGGATGCGGTGACGGCGGATTATGTGTGTAGGACGGTGAACCGGGGGAGCTATTTTTGGTCGTTGGGGCTTCATGCATTCTACATCTCCTTTCCACTCTTTTTGTGGATCTTTGGACCCATTCCTATGTTTTTGTCGTCTCTTGTTTTGGTGTTCTTGCTCTATTTCCTCGATGTGGCTGCTGACGTGGCCACTGTGTTTACTTCTGCACCCCAAGACCAGTTGGAGTTAGTTTGATTTTAGGGTTTTCTTAATTCGTGGGTTTGAATAACGGTGTAGTTTTTGATGTGGTGAGTGAAGGAGGTTCGGTTATAAATTTTGATGTGTTATAATGCCAAAATGGGCTTCATCGATCCTATGTAGATAGATACTTTCTTTCTGATATTATGGATTTTTTGGACTAGATCTATATAATATATATAACGATCTAAATTAATATGTATGTACATTGCCTTCATAAGATCAGATTTGTCGCCCGTGATTTAGGTAGGCCAATTGCAACTTTGCAAGTCCCAAGTAAAAATAAAATGAAAGAGAATAAAAAAAGAAGAATATATGTGAATTATCGATTTATAATAGAATATACTTGAATTAGCCGAAACCATGCGGAAGAAAAAACTCAAAGCAACAAAATGGATGGGCCTCAAATTGGCTGGGCTTGAGGCCCATCCTACCAAGAATTATAGTGGAATACATTATGGCCTTATGGGTAGTTCTATACATAATTCCTTTTTTAATTTCTCGCTATACTCCCCTAATAATAATAATAATAATAATAATAATAATAATAATAGATTTACGAATTGTGTGCAATATTCCATAGCCTATTCGCGAGAAGCAGCAGCAGTTCTGGTGAGTTACCAATTTCAACGAGATCAAGGATGTCAGCTTTAATGAATTGCTTAATTTGCAAGATCACCTTCAATAAGGTGGCATAGATTCAAGAAGATTGATTTGACTTTATGGTTGAATGTTATCTACGTGGAGTTATTTGTTTTCCGTTCAAATGGAAACGATTTGATAGGATTTGCATACATTTTGATGATATCTACGTGGAGTTTATTAATGAGCTAGCGTTAGATTCTCGTAACAAAATAACGATCATGATGATAATGAGCATCTGTTTTATTTTATCCTTATTTATTATTTTGTATAAATACAAAAACAATAAGATAATTTAAATTTAAAAAGTGAACTACATTTTGGGACACCTAAAAAGAAATAGAGGACTAATTTAATAGGATAGAGCAATGGCAGACCCAAACTTTTTTTTCAATAGGGTCAAACTAATTAATTATAGTTCAATGAATCCATAAATATAATTTTCAAATTAAAATATAAATAAATAATAATTTTATTATAATCATGACACAATTTAAATTGTGTCATAATGTAATTAAAAAAAATTAAACATGGCCACCTAAAAATATTTATCTTCTCCTTTGTTGTGGTGGTTCGATAAGACGAAGTTCATGCGATGCGTAAATCGTAATAAGGATAAAATTATGAGCAACATAATAATACATAAAGCTCAAATGAGGATTCAATCATATTACTTCAGAAAATCAAGTTTCGTATTTGAGAATAAAATTACAAGTTTTATATATAAATAAAAGTTGTATTGTTCATATTTGAGCATCATAACAAACTAGCTAATTCTAAAAAAAAATGGTAGATTTCAGTGGAGCCCACTACTCGTCTACTCCCACTGCCCCCCCTCTAGGTTCGTGAAGGAGTGCAGCTAGATAATAATGTGAATGCATGCCTGCGTGCATGAGTTTGTTATTTTCCTTTTGCTACCTTTTGCTACCTTTGTTACTTTTGTTCTACGTGTCTCTCGTCTATTGGTTCCTAGCCTTATGCTCACTATTATATAAGGTTTAGGTGATGCTATTGTGGATATCTTTTGCCACAAGAAATAAGAGAGAAAACTTCTATCACATGTCTTCAGCTCTACTGCTTCCCTTCGCCATTATTCTTCATGGTATCTAGAGCGTAGTATAGATCTATGGGAAAAACTCGCCACACTCCGTGGAGTATCCTTGTTGATGAAGAAAAAGGAGATTCATCTACTCGACGGACTGAGATACCGATTTCCAGCGGTTTCAAAGACAGATCTGAAAGTGAGAGGCAAATACAGCCTCCGATGGATACAAAGCAGATTGAAGAAGTTTTACAGCTCCACACTTCGGATCATCCCGGTATGCAGCTCGTCGCGGCGCAATTAACAGGTAACAACTTTCTCAATTGGAGTAGATCTGTTAAACGGGCACTAGGAGCTAAAAGTAAGCTAGAAATTCTAGATGGATCTCTCTCTGAACCAGATATTTCTTCACCTTACCATAAGGCTTGGATCAAAGCTGATTACATGGTGTCTTCGTGGATAATTAACTCGATCTCGAAGGAATTGGTTAATGCTTTTGTTCATATTGAAAATACGAAAAAACTATGAGATGCTCTGTGTCAACGATTTGGTCGCAGTAATGGACCAAAGATCTATAAACTCCAACGTGAAATCAGTAGCTATACACAGGGTAACCAGAGCGTGCTTGTATATTTTAACAGTCTCACAGCTCTATGGGATGAACTTGATATGCTGCTGCCACCTTTGAGTTGTATTTGTGGAACTAGAGAGGCTGGGGTGAGTCGCGAAGAGAATCAGAGGTTGATTCAATTTTTGCTTGGCCTCAATGATACCTTTGAGAATGCACGGAGTCAAATTCTCTTCCTGGATCCGCTGCCGACTGTTAATCGAGCCTATTCTATGGTATTGCAAATATAAGATCAGAAACTCACTGCTGAGAGTTTCAATGACTCACATGCTATGCAAGTTTCTGCAGTAAATAAACAAGCATCTATGAGAGGGAAAGAGGTTGTCACGTATGGAGGACAACAACAGCAGCCCTATAAGGGAAGAAAGACCAAAGAGGAGCGTCAGAAGCTGTATTGTCCTCATTGTGAAAGGCATGGGCATGAGGAGAGTGAATGCTTCAAACTCCATGGATTTCCTGACTGGTATAAGCGATTGAAGAAAGGAAAGGGCAAGACAAAGGTGAACTATGCAGATGTGAAGCTTGAGGAAGGAACATGAGAGCAGTCTACAGCAGGTGCAAATTCTTCCTTGCAATAATTCATTCAACATGAAATCAGTAAATGCGTTGGTCATTTGGTGTCTCAAGGAGGGAGCAGTACAAATCAATCAAATGGTGCAAATATGGTGCATTCAGACACAGGATTTGAGGGGCACTATGCCTTTAGTGTCTTGAATGAAACATCACAGAAGATATGGATACTAGATTCTGGCGCTAGTACTCATATTTGTTGTAACTCACAACTCATGAGTGTCATACATAAGCTGGAACGTTCACAGGATGTTCATCTTCCAGATGGAAGTATAAGAGCAGTCACTCATGTTGGGGAAGCAAAGTTGGCAAATCAGTTGTTACTCAAGGGAGTGCTATATGCACCAAGTTTTACACACAATTTGATCTCTGTAGCTCAGCTAACAAAGGATGCTGGAGCTCGATGTCTGTTCTCCTCAACTCATTGCATCATACAGAAGAACAGAACAGATCGTATTATGGGAATTGGAAAGCTGAGCAAAAATCTTTATATCATGGAAGGGGTTGAAACAGCTACTGCACTGGCTGTTTCACACACTAACAAGAAAAGCATAGCTAGGTGGCATATGGAGTTAGGCCATCCCTCAGTTGGAGTTATGGAGCATATGCCTATCTTACCTAAAATGATTGGAGATGCAGAGACTTCACAGCTAAAGGAATGTGAGGTATGTATAAAATCCAAACAAACTAGAGTATCTTTTCCTATTTTGCAAAGGAGGTCGAGTACTTTATTTGAGCTTGTGCATATGGATGTTTGGGGGCCATATAACGATGAAAATTTGAGTAATGTAAGATTTATGCTCACTGTGGTAGAGGATCACAGTAGAGTTACTTGGGTATATCTATTGAGCTCTAAGGGTCTTGTCTGTTCCACCTTAAAGAAATTCATCTTAATGGTGAGGACACAATTTGGGAAGACTATAAAGAATATACGTACTGATAATGGTACTGAATTTGTTAATAAAGATGTGGTTGCTGTGTTAAGTGAATTTGGAGTACATCATCAACGATCCTGTGTGTATACACCACAACAGAATGGAATTGTGGAAAGGAAACATAGGACTCTTTTGCAAATAGCTAGAGCTCTTATGTTTGACAGCAAGTTGCCCACTACATTTTGGCCTTTCTCTCTTCTTACTGCAACTTGGCTGCTTAATCGCATACCTAGCAAAGTTATTGGGTGGAAGACACCTTACTCTGTGTTATTTGATGAAGAACCTGATATGTCTCTCTTGCAGCCCTTTGGGTGCCTCGCATATGCAGTGGATCTTGCGCCAAATCGAAAGAAGTTTGATCCAAGAGGTAAATCTTGCATTTTCTTGGGGTATGCTATGAACAATAAAGGCTACTTGTTATATGATATTGCTGAGGGGAAGGTAATCACATGGCGCGATGTTAAATTTCTGCCAACCACATACTCATCTCTACCTCTATCTGACACACCTACAAATATTTCACCATTGTTCATTAATGATGAACAAGCACCTATCCACCCACATGACATAGCACCTGTTTCACCTATTCCCTCAAGTAACACAATCTCTCCTGTTTCACCTACATCCACTGTTGATATACAACCTTCTACTCCACCACATACCTCCACTCCCTCTGCTATATCTCATGTCCCAGTGCGAGTCAGCACACGTATCCGCAAACCTCCTGTTTGGATGCATGACTACATTGGTCACATAACCGTTGCTTCAAACCCTATTTCAGCCAATACTGACACTCTTACACCATATACTTTCCCTTACACTACATCTCCTATTCTTACCCCTCAGTATACTGCCTTCCTCGTGAACATTCAAGCTCTGCGCGAGCCCACTTCTTATCATGATGCTAGTCGATTTGTTGAATGGAGAGATGCTATGGGAGCAGAGCTTGATGCTCTTGAACGTAATCAAACATGGGAGCTCACATCACTGCCTCCAGGTAAGCGAGCTATTGGCTCCAAATGGGTTTATAAAATAAAACTTCATGCTGATGGGAATGTTGAGCGCTACAAGGCTCGCTTGGTTGCTAAGGGATACAATCAGGAGTATGGTATTGATTATACTGAGGTATTCTCTCCTGTTGCTAAACTTGTTTCTGTGAGATTTCTCCTTGCTGTGACAACGCAGTATGATTGGCATCTTCATCAAATAGATGTTAACAATGCCTTCTTGCATGGCTTCTTACATGATGAAATATATATGCAGCCTCCTCAGGGTTATACTAATGCTCAGCCTGGACAAGTTTGCAAGCTTATCAAGAGTCTCTATGGCCTCAAGCAAGCTTCACGAGAATGGAATGCAGAATTTAGCAAACACTTGTTCAGTTATGGATTTGTTCAATCCAATGCTGATCACTGCTTATTCCTTAAAGGTGACGGTGACTCTTTTATTTGTTTGCTTGTCTATGTCGATGATGTGCTCATTGCTAGCCCCAATCTTACTCTTATCACAGAGCTCAAGGCCTATCTGCACTCAGCGTTTACCATTAAAGACTTGGGTGTTGCAAAGTATTTCTTGGGGATGGAAATCGCCCATGGCAATTCCGGTACATGTCTTAATCAGAGAAAATATATCCTTGATCTTATAGATTCTGCTGGTCTTCTTGGTTGCAAAGCAGTATCTACACCCCTCCCTTTGAATTGCAGTTTATTTTTTGGTGATTCTACTGCTCATCCACAGCCCGATGCTTATCGGCGTCTGGTGGGGCGTTTGTTGTATCTAAATCTCACGCGTCCTGATATTTCATATGCAGTACAACAATTAAGTCAGTTCGTTTCTTCTCCTACTACTCTTCATTGGGAGGCTGCTCTACATGTTCTCAAATACCTCAAAGGTTGTCCTTCCCTTGGGTTGTTCTATCCAACTGGTGGAGATCACAGTTTACTTGCCTATAGTGATGCTGACTGGGGCACATGTCTAGATACAAGGCGATCTCTTATAGGTTATTGTATCTTCTTTGGTGGCTCCTTGGTTTCCTGGCGCTGTAAGAAACAAGCAACCGTCTCTGCGTCATCTGCCGAGTCAGAATATAGAGCTCTCAGCACCACTACTCGGGAGATGATATGGTTGTCTCATCTTTGTTCTGACTTTCACATTGTTTTACCTCAACCTTTGCCTTTATATTGTGACAATCAGGCGGCTATACATATCACAAAGAACCAGGTCTTTCATGAGCGAACAAAGCATCTGGAAATTGATTGTCACATTGTGAGGGATCAATATCATGTGGGATTCCTTGTTCCTCTACCTATTTCTACAACGGAGCAACTGGCAGATATCTTCACTAAGACTCTCGGGGGCCCTCGCTTTCGTCTGCTACTTTCCAAGCTTGGCATGGTGGATCTTCACCACGTCCAGCTTGAGGGGGGGTGAAGGAGTGCAGCTAGATAATAATGTGAATGCATGCCTGCGTGCATGAGTTTGTTATTTTCCTTTTGCTACCTTTTGCTACCTTTGTTACTTTTGTTCTACGTGTCTCTCGTCTATTGGTTCCTAGCCTTATGCTCACTATTATATAAGGTTTAGGTGATGCTATTGTGGATATCTTTTGCCACAAGAAATAAGAGAGAAAACTTCTATCACATGTCTTCAGCTCTACTGCTTCCCTTCGCCATTATTCTTCAGTTCGCCATTGAGAAGGAAGGAGTAATTTTTTTTAAATGAATAGAATGGGGCGATGTATAGAATCTCTCTTAATTAAATAATACTATCTGAATTACCTTTTGAGCTCGTTGAGTGAAGCTCCTTAAATAAATTAGTTGAGTTTAAATTTAAAATATTTCTTAAATAAACCATACTTTTTGTTCAAAAATATAATATTCTTTTTGTGATGAATTAATAAATAATTTAATTTATACTAACGTAGATGCATATAGTTAATAATTAGTTCAATCTCAATTAAGATGAACCATTTATAAAAATTTTAAAACTGCATTTATCTGTAAAATATTGGAATAAATTACTACGAGTTTTCAATTAATATAACTGAATCAGATTGATTAATTTAATTACGCAGCCTTTTTTTTAATTAAATTAACAAAAAAACTCAAAATAAGATCTAAATTGAAGATGAATTAATTTTTTCACATGCTATAACCAATTTTAGAGCCAATTAGTTCAATATTTTAATTTTCTATAGTTTATAAAGTCTAATTTGCTTATGTTTTATTAAAGCACGTTATGCTTATGACAAGGATGTCACATTATACTCGGCATTCCAGTTAAAATGGATAATCTTATTAAGGCATGTGTGTATGCATAAACATATTGTATGTATACTTTCATTATAGCATATATCGAGCATTAATGAAAATAATAGTTTGATTAAGGTGTGCGTGTGTGACACAACTGAACTCTCTCTCTCTTTAAGAAGATAATTTTTGAGTTAGATAAGAGAAATAAAGATGCAGAAATATGCTCTTGATTATGCATTGGTGCCGCTGGGGCTGCTGGTGATGGTGGCTTATCACTTGTGGCTGCTCCGCCGGGTGCTCCGCCACCCCACCACCACCGTCATAGGCATCAACGCCGTCAACCGCCGCCTCTGGGTTCGCTTCATGATGGAGGTTTCTCATCCTAGCTTGCCCCTCTCTTAATTAAATATTTCTTTATCAATTAAAAGAGAAGAAGAAGAAGAAGAAGAAAAAAAAGAATTTTAAGTAGTCATGCATATATAATCACAGATTAATATTTAGATATGTAAGTCTTGTTCTTCTTCTCATTTTATTTTGTTTTGTTTTTTCTTTTCTTGTTCTCATTTTATTTTGTTTGGGTTTGGTAGATTTTGTTTTCGAGGGAAGTTAATTAGTTAGGTCAAAAGAATTTGAAACGGAACATATATATGAATGTTGAACCACATTCTTGGATGACAATTTAAATCCAAAGAAAAAAGATGAAATGTTGAATATAATAATTAAATGCAGGATCCAATGAAGAGCGGAATTCTATCGGTGCAAACACTGCGAAACAACATAATGGCATCAACGGTGCTGGCGTCGACGGCGATCATGCTGAGCTCGGTGATCGCGGTGCTGATGTCGGGCGGCAGCTGCGGGCACCGGGCGATCGCGGCGGTGTACGGCGACAACAGCAAGCTGGGGTCGTCCATAAAGTTCTTCTCGATCCTGGTGTGCTTCCTGTGCGCGTTCCTGCTGAACGTGCAATCGATAAGGTACTACAGCCACGCGAGCGTCCTGATCAACGTGCCGAGGCGGCGCACCGCCGGAGATATGAAGGAGTGCTTGGTGACGGAGGAGTACGTGTGGAGGGTGGTGAACAGGGGGAGCTATTTCTGGTCGCTGGGGCTGCATGCCTTCTACTTCTCCATCCCATTGTTTTTGTGGATCTTTGGGCCTATTCCCATGTTTGTCTCTAGTGTGGTTGTCGTCTTTCTGCTTTACTTTCTTGATTTGTCTGCTGATGTTGGGACTGTAGTGGCTCCTGATCACCAAGAAGACGACCAGCCTAATCCCGATCATCACCTTACTGTCTGATTTTTCTCTCATCGGAGTTACATGTGTTTTTTTTTCAAAGATGATCAATGATTGGCGGGGGGAAACGTCTTATCAACGTGAGCTAAAAAATATTTTAGAGCTTCATTTCGAATTTGAGCCTTCAACTCACCCTTCATGGCAAAACTATTTTCGTGTGGAGGTTTTGTTTTCTAAATTTTAAATTCGAGATCTTATGAAGGCGATGTTATTCTGATTTTAATTTATCATGGACTTGTTTGTATATCAACTCATACAAAATATCGATAATTTGATGATTTTTGTGAGAATAAAGCATAAATTAGTTGATGGGGGACCCAAGCCTCATTCCTTTCATATGGGCTTGGCCGAGTGTGGACGATCTCTTTGAAAGATAGTTATTAGTGCCAACCATATTGTAAAGTAAATTAAACCAAAATGTCTAATCTAAAAATGGTTAAAGGGTTATTAGATGATTCGATGATTCCTAACTACAGCTTTTGGAGTGTCGATGAGGCCTAGTTCAAGTGGCAAAGCTGAAGTAACTAAAAAAAATTCTTTTGTGAGAGGTACGGTATAGTTTTTCCATTTTTGTGTGAGTAGCAGTCACATCTACAATTATTTTTCTATCTTTGTGTGATGTAGAGGTCTCATCTGCTCCAATATGAAAACTTTTTATTTGATTATATTTAGATACCACTTGTAATTCTATTTTTTTTTAAAAGCTTTCATATTGGAGTAGAATAAAAAGATAAGGGTGTGGAAGAAAGTAGAAACCATGCTATTTCAAGATGGCGATCGACTAGGCAAAGGTGATAATGACAAAAAAGTTATCACATCTCTAATATTTTGAAATATTTTAATTAGATAAACACAAATGGGATGAAACACCAATATATAATGTCTTCTGTCTCCAAAACAGGATCTGTATTTAGTTACAAAAATGTTTTAAGGCATAGAACCACTTTTTAAAGATAGAACAATTTTCTACTTTGTTCTTTATTCAAATATCTGTATAGAAATATTTCTACTTTTAATTAATTATCTATATATCTTGATTGATTGTAAAGGCGTGTTAGTTTTCAATCTATTGTCGGTAGATTTCTTTTGAAATACTATGTTGCTTGAATTATCTCCTCATAGTAAATAGTAAATAATTCATATAAATGGAAAGATTAGTTCATTTGAAAAGGATTGTTTATTCTTTAAAAAAGAATTTGCGGATAAAGAACAAAAACTTTACCTAAAAATAGAAGTGTTTCTTTCATTAAGTAAAGAACAAGGGACCAATAACTTAAGCTAAGTTGAATTCCCAACCTCGACGTGTGCTTTTCTCTTCTTCTTTTTTTTTTTTTCCTTTTTTTTCATTGGTTTTCTAACTAAGAATTTAGCAAATGGGAATTATCAATTATACATGTTATACATTACGTAATAATAATAATAATAATAATAATAATAATAATAATAATAATAATAATAATAATAATAATAAATATAATCTCGCGAAATCGGTTGAGCTGCTAATTGTAATGGGAAATTGGTTAAATCACCAACCTAATTATATATGAAAATACATACATATAATCTCCGTATATTATTCATTTTCTAGTATCGTATAAAAATAACAGTACTCCATAAGATTAAATTACGAAATGCGAATATCAAAATAAGAAGACCAAAAATATGCAAATAAGCCCAAGCAACAAAAGGGCCTACCCAGCGGGCCCGCCCCGAGATCGAGCCTATCTCAAATCCCAAACAAATGTCTAATTGAAGATTTTATTTTATTTTTTCAAATTTTAACTTTTGTAAATTAAAATTAGAAATTTTTATATTTTCAAATTATTGGTAAATTTTAAACAAATTCATATAAAGGTATTTTACTAAAAATATTTATATTTAATAATATTATTATTTATATAATTACTATTAACCTTTACTTAAACAAAATAGCTATTTTAAATTATGCCTCTTAAAAGACAAAAAAATAGGGAGTGGAATGTCGCAGGTTCACAATGTAATTCTCACTACTCTGTATTAATCAGAAAGACAATAAAAATCAACTTTTAACGGCTATAAGGGCATCAGTAATGGCAAGTCAACATGAGGAGCTCGCAGGTGGGTCCCTCCACAAGAGCCACCAGGCTCGGCACTCCACAAGGCTCGCATCATCAGTAATGGCGAATTATTACTTTTTTTTATAGTGCTAGCAATTTTTCTATTGGACCGTGCATTGCACGCGCGACGCACCTATTTCTCTCTCCTTCTGAGCCTGGAGCGCGCATGTTGGGTGGAACATTGGGGGGGGGGGACTCGGCCGAGTCCGGTGCGCACCGCCCGCCGAGCCCCCACTACGGATGCTCTAAACTACTTTAAAAAACAAAGCTGGATGACTCAAATACTACATTGTTTGTTGGTAGAGTTCTTTGCTCAAAAAATACACAATGTGAGGCTGAGGTGGAGGCTGCAATTGCAACACCACAAGTAAAGAATTCTTTATGCATAATGTAAGCATCAAAACACAAATCAAAACAATGAAATGGTACATGGCCTTTGATTTTGATAGGATGTAGTGATCGTGGCATACTTTGATTTGAAGACAAGACCGATGGAGTTGAGAAGCTCATCCCAACCAGCTTTAATACAAAGAAGAAGTTGCCACCTCACGCTGTACACCACAAACTCATTTGGATTTTACTTATTTTCAATACCATTTTCTTGAGTCACATTACATGTTTTCAAAGCTTGGTGTATGCAATTGCAAGTTGAGGAGAGACGCATACCTGAGATGGATCTTAAGTTAACAAACAACAACTCTGAGCTGGACCACCGAATTTACTTCTGAAAACCCAAGAAACAAGTTCACAAACTCCAATTCTTGCAATTTAATAATGAGCTATGTATGGAACACTCATATCATTAAACTCAGCTCAATCTCAATGCAATATGAATAGGACACAAGAGTTGCAACAAAACTAAGGAAACTGCCAAAGACAACATCAGCAAGCCAAAACTAACTTCACAAACTCTAATTCTTGAAATTTAATCACCTATGGAACACTGTAACATTCAATAAACATCAAAATAGATGCAGTTTTAAGGGACAAGAAAACTGGCAAAGATGACAGCAGCAAGGAAAACTAGCTACAGTAGGAGGCTAGGAGCTATGAAACACTATGTCAATGAATAAACTAAACAAAAAATGTCCAAATAGATGTGGACTCAATGCAATAGGACACAAGAGTCACAACCAAACTGTAAAGACAAGAACAACAAAAGGAAAACTAACGTTTTGACAGCGCCTAGTTAACTTATCTCCGACAGTTCTCTTGTGCAGGCCGAATTTCCATTACTTATATGGACCTATCAATTCAGTCAAACTAGGTGATCAAGACAGGGAAAGCTACTATGATTAGCAACTTTTAGTATGCTTGCGCCGTCTCAGAAGCCCTTTCCTTGGCTACACTCTTTTGATTTCACCTATTATAAGCTCAATCATATCATCAATTTTAGGTCCTAAACTTGTAAGTAAATTTAGCATCCATTTATGAGGTCTCAAAAAGAGAAACAGTGGTTCAATGAAATTCTCTTAGCATATCAATAATCAAATAACATCACTAAACAATTACATGAGAAGTAAACCACAAAATCCTATATGATTTGCAAAAACAATCAATCATACTTCTCCAAGGGAACAAAGGCACCTTTCTAGATCAATAATCCCTGCTGCAACGAGTCAATTCTGACACGAAAGCACAGCAAGCAAGCATCAATGAATCCCAGGGATAACCGCCCCTCCCATAGTTTTTCCTTCGACTTCACCATCACTGTCATGATCATCTTTCACAGCCTTCATGATCAACACAACCAACAAAGGATAACTTATCGTCATGAGCCCCCAGTTTGTTGCCAGCTCGTTCACAAAGGGCACGTTATGTGAGTCGATCTGCCAGGCAACAGCCGCCCCTGCGCTCTGCACGCCCTTGTAGAACCCCGTGAACCTGCAAGAAGCACGAATCCAACAATAATAAGGGAACCATTCCAAAACATCAAGAAACACAAGCAAAAAAAAAATCAAGAAATTCCACCTGCTAAGTATCTCAGTATCATCAGCTAATGCTCCAATCACCCAATACACCATACTCTGAAACATGGCATCAAGCAAACCATAACAGAAATACAACACAAAAGGCCCTGCAAAATCACTCCCATTCTTGAAATCCAACAGCCTAATACGTTTTAAAACCACATCACTACGGTCATAATCAAGCTGCTTGGCGAGCCCCCCGCCCCAAATAGCCGTGCCAGCCACAGCAACAACCGCGACTCCCAGCAGCCCCCGAGCCCTCCTGCTCTTGAAACTAAAATCCATGATGTAACCAATGAGCACAGAGCCAATCATCTGCGCACCCCAGTAGAACACATTGTTCAAACCCCTAGTCCTCAGATTGAACAAAGCCCCATTCACATTGTTAAACTGGTAACTGTAAAAGAAGTTACTAGCCCAAGAAGCCGGCACAATCAACAACATCCTCCAATCAAGAAACAGCCTGCAAATAGCTCGTGCCTCCACCCCCACGTTTGAATACGTGATGTTTGTGCACCTCGATCCATCATCACGTATTACACGGCTAGGGTGAAGAATTGAGAGAGATAGTAAAGTTCCAATTGACATAAAAACCATGAAACCAATGTAGGTACCATCGTTGACTGATCTTGCCTCAGTTCTGTGGAAATTCATTGCAAATGGAATGAGGCCACCGATAACGCCACCCAAATTGAAGATGCTCCAAAACAAGGCAATGTAGGTGCCCTTTCGATCATGGGGCGGGTAGGAGGTCATTATGGCCCCCTGCGCCGTCCAGAGGAGGCCGGCGCCGATGCCGAGGAGGGCGCCGGCGACGATGGCGAAGGCCTGGTGTTGGTAGTGGTTGTAGTAGAGGAAGGAGGCGGCGTAGAGGACGTAGGTGGAGCAGCCGCAGAGGAGGGTCAGCTTGGGCCCCAGGATGTTGTAGATTCCGCCGCCGAGGACGCCGAAGACGGCGAAGGTCGTGTAGAGGGCGGTGTTGGCGTTGTTGGCGGCGGTGGGGTCCACCTGGCCGCCGGCGCCCATGCCGGAGAGGGCGTTGAACATGCCGGGGCAGCAGAAGCACACGAATCCGATTAACACCACTTGGACTAGCGGAGAATTGTAGCGGAAGAGGGAGGGTTTGAGGGTTCCTGTATCCATCTCCGGCGACCCCTTTCCGGTTTCTTGATCGGCGACGCTGCCCATCTGGGAATTCGGTTGAAAGATTAGATTTTTTTTGGAGTGGGGGTTGTGAGTGGGAAAAGGGTGCGCGGAAACGGGGATTTAAACTGTGGATTTCGTAATATACTATGCTGTGATTGAGATTGAGATTGAAGAAGGATGTTTTTTATTGCTAGTGTGAGAAAATGAAGCAGCAACTGCCAGTTGTAAGAGATTGGGGAAGTCGTTGTGATACTATGATGAAACAATACACAAAGGTACAACTGTATCGGCTGAGATTCCTTTATCGCAATTCCTCATTCTTTTTAACATTTCTGTTTATGATTTTTTTGTCTTCTTTGGATTAGACTTTAGAGTGATTGGTATTGTGTGCAGGCTCATATTGCTATTTTGGATGTTCCGTGCAGGCTGAATCTTTTGTGCACTTGAATCTTTTGTAGGCCAATTTATTGAATATTCTTTTCGATTGGACTGTTACGTGTGTCATATTGCACTAAATTATTTTAATCCAATAATTATATGTATGTATAAATAGAAGGGAAGGGAGGTTATATAAGAAACCTTTTTTTTTCATAGAAATTATGTATAATGAACAGTAATATTTGCTTATACGTACTCACTCCGTCTACAAAATAGAGTCTCGTCTAAGGGTGGACATAAGTTTTAATAAAAGTACGATTTATAGTTAAATAGAGGAGAAAATATATGATGTGATGGTCCAAAAAGTTAAATGAAACGCTTTTTGGTGGAAAAAAAAATAAGGAAGTCTCTTTTTTGTGGATGAAAATTGGAAGGTGTACAATATATAATAATATTTTTTTATATTAATTCTTTTTATAACAATTGTTGATCAATTACCAATTTACCCAGACTCACTTTTAGTTTCAGACTTAGGAAAATGAGTTATGAGCTATGAGGATGATATTTGGAAGCGTGAATCCTGCCAATCAATTTTCTTTCACAATTAGAGCACCTCCAGCGCGGAGGTCGAAGGGAGCCTCGAGTCGGGGTGAAGAAATGGCCGCCGCACTGGAGACCCGGCCTGGTGCGAAGGCGTGGCGAGGCGAAGACCCGGGGCGAGAGGAAGAAGGGTATGGCGCGTCCGGCGGACGCGCCTATTAAAAATATATATATATATTAATTCGATAGTTTTTTGAAAATTTTGACAGTTTGTATTTTTTTTTTAAATGATCGTTGGAAAGCAAACGGCCGAATTCATCTTTTTTTTTTCTTTTTTTTTTCCCTTTTATCTATATATATCACAACTCTTCTTCATTCATTTCACATCTCCACATCAAAAAATCATCTCCATATCAAAAAATCATCTACAAAAAATGTTCACGTGCATCATTTTGCGATGAGCGGTTGTACTTTAATGCAGCTGTACTTTTTGAGTACACGGCTTCCTTTGAGCGACATCATGTTCACGTGCATCATTTTGCACAACATGATCATCGAAGACGAAGGCGAGCAAGCAACACAGTGGGAAGAAGACGCCGACGAAGCTTCGAGTAGCGCCGCATCTCAATCTCGTACCGGTGCTCCGCCGGATTTTCGTGCATTTGTTGCACGACAAGCATCCATGTGAGACGCGGAGATGCATGCTCGCCTCACTTTGGACTTGAAGGAGCACATTTGGTCTCGTTTTGGTCCGATTGAGCGCTAGAAAATTATTGTAATTTTTATTTTTTTTATTGTATTTAAATTATTGTAATGTAGAATTTTAATTTTAATAAAATTTGAATTTTAAAAATAAAAGTGTAGAAATATGAATTTTGTGAAAATGGGGATCTAAGCACCCACCTAAGACACAATGCATTGGAGAGGGATGTGTCTTAGGTGGAGCCCACTCCTAAGACACCCCTCTAAGCAACAAGCATTGGAGATGCTCTTACCGGTCAACAAGGTAAGTAAATCTGCACTTGTTATAGCATGCAATATAACAACACAAAGGCATTAAAAATCCCAATATTTACGGTAACAAAAGTAACACAATTTTTCTGTCTATATAGGAGATCTCTCTAAAAATAAAAGTCCATCATCGGATTAATCGGTAGTGATAAAACTAGAATCAACTCTTTAACAGGAAAATCAAATCTCCTTTAAGAATATCATTTTCAATAAATGTGACTTTTTGGGGTCACGACAAAAGCTTTCATTTAACATTATCATTCTCAGTCAAGAAGTACTTTTCAGGACCATGACAATAACATTAAATACTAGTATTTACATTCGTCATAGGCAATCGAGTAGACATTTATCATATAATACAAAATTAATTTCAGTATACAAAGCAGAAAAGTCCAAATGTAGATCCAATTTTCAGTATACAATTTTCGAGGGGAAAAAAAAAAGAGATGGTTTTGGATACATTCGAATGTACCGTATATTTGGGTTGATTCATAATCAGATCTTGACTCGTATTCTGATTCAAATTCGCATTTTTACTCAAATCGTGTAAATAATACTATTCGGTTATACAAATGACACTGCCCGTAATGCCTTGTACAAATGACACTATAATATTGTAAATGACATTATGTATAATTGACATTATTCATAAATATAAATGATACTTTCTGTAATTGATACTATAATATTTTAAATAACACTATAAGATTGAAAATGATACTATAATATTTTGAAATGTTACAGTATCATTTATATAATTGAATAGTGTCAATTATAAGTAGTATCATTTGTATAATTAAATAGTGTCATTTACATAATTTGAATTAAAATATGAGTTTAAATTAATATGTGGATTAGAATTTGGGTACATGTCAATCCAAATGTACGTACATGCTGGTGTGGAGAAGATTTTGTGGGAAAAAAAAGAACACTAATACTATAATTTATTCAGACATTTACGAAGAAGAAAATAAATTATGTTGGCGTCAACGGTAAGTATATTGGAAATAGGTGGACGGCCAAAGATTCTCATTGAGTGGCCTCATTGTATTTTACAAATTTTTTTAACTGTAGCTGCTACCTGCTACCTGCTACTAGATAAACTCCAATATTGAGATTGAATGGCCTCGTTTTATTTTATAAATTCTTTTAAATGAAGCTGCGAGTAGATAAACTCCAATACTGAGACTGAATGGCCTTATTTTGTTGTACGTTTCTTTTTGTGTTAATAGGCAAAAATGCCATTTTCTTATAAACACTTGTAAAAATGCCCTTTTTCATAAGTGAAAAAGGGCATTTTTACAAGTGTTTATAAGAAAAGGGCATTTTTGCAAATGCCTCTTTTGTGTTTTGTAATGTAGCTGCTAGCTAGAAGATAAACTACAATACTATTACAATAATATATGAACCTTGAAAAATGGAAAAGAAAACTCTATGAGGACGTTTATTTTAAAAAATTAACATTAATAAATAAAAATAGTAAAATTAATACGATAATTTCTTATTCATTTTAATGAATTGAATCTTTGAGATATCTTAAATCTCTTGATTATTTTGTCATTTAAATTAGTTTTATTTGATTCATATATCCCATTAAAATGATGAGATTGGAGAAATCATACTCTTAAAGATAAAAAAAAATACTGAATCATATATGTCACAGCCCGCAATCCCTAAGGATGGCTTAACCGGGGTTATGACTCGGGAAGGGGATTTAGAAGCGGGGAAAGAAAGGGGCATCATTTGAAACCGTAAATCTTACTTAACTTAAGAAAAATCATCGTATTTACTCATTAATACTCTTTTGAACAGTCTATGAAAGACAACATAAAACTTAATTAATATCATTAATCAAGTTATACATCATATGAAACCATTCTCTTAAGACTCAAAGTATGACATAATATACTATAACATCAACAACATCTTGCAGCGGAAAGTAGCTAGACATATGTATGAAGACATATTCTAGACAGGTTAACTATTTATTAACAACCCTGGAGACTCCGCTCATTGCAGCACCATCATCACATCAGCTCAATCTGCACATTTAGAAAACATATGCAGGGCTGAGTACAAAAGCACTCAGTGGGCACGTATGCCTAGGTATAAAAATACATGCTTCAAAACTGTAAATTGTCATGCCATCATAAACAGTACAGCAAGGGAGTTTTTCGCTAAAAAGGCCCAAGCTTACTAAATTCATTTGTGATTCTTAAAGTTCGACTGATCAGTCTAAGTTCTCTTGTAATCTATCATATCTGGAATTGTGTGCCGGAGAGGTGGCCACCTCTCACGGTCACTTGACCGGCCAACCCGCTAGATGACTCACGGTCACTGGTGTACACTAGCCCTGGCAGGATAGCTATCAACTGCTCAGGACTCGAATTCGATTGCATCATTGGCAAAGCCAAAGCAGATAGATATCATACTAAAATTTAAACATTTTATGGCAAGACAACAGTTGTAATATTTTCCAGTTCAAAAATTTGTAACGAAATAACTTGTTCAAAGGTAGCATTAAACTCGTTTGATAGATATATAAAACTGAAATTAACAGTTAAATCATCTCATGCATTCATTCGTATAAGAGGCCTACGACAAGCAGGGGATCTCTATATACGTATAGTAGAAGTAATGCCCACCTCATTCCGTTCCCACTAGGGGCGTAGAGTTACCTCCTTCTTTAGCTTTCACTTCCCGTCTGGACCTTTATTGACGAAGAGTCGATAAGTTCGAGAAGAAAGTCGTGTAAGAAAGGAAGATAGGTCTCTAAACTAAACTATCTCCTTTAATGATTTTAGGGTTCTAGCATCCATATTAATCTTGTCTCGTTCAAAACCTTAAACTCAAAACATTTATCACATAACTATCATTTAGGTTCGAACTATTTATTCGAACATCAACATGCGCATTAATCATAACTCGTTCTATTTATGTCATCAAGTCAAATATTCCGTCATCTTAAAAACAAATCCTATAATATCACATAGATAAATTATATCATCATAGATCATGCTTTCTCATATTTAAAATCATTTTCACATAATCCATATTAATAAGCCATTTGAAAAGAATTCATTAAATAAGAGTTTTAACTCAAAATATTTTACTCCCTCTCTCTCTCGGCACTCTCTTCTTCCTAAACTCTCTGGTCCTCTCTCACCCTCTCGCCTCTGTCTGTCTATCCGCCGTAAATAGGACGCACGCCGTCGTCAAAGCGGTGCGCCGCCGCTGCCTCCGTCGTCTTCGCGGCAGATCCGCTGCCGCGTCAAGACCACGGCCACCACCTTTCCTCCCTTCGCTCGTTCTCACCTTCTCTCAATTTCGCACTGACTCACACACACTCACACGCGCGCACGCAGACACCACCACCGCGCTGCCGCGTCGTCCTCCCCTTCGCCGGTGGACAGACGGCCAGGAGCCGCCGCCTCCGTCGTCCGTTGAATTTAAAGGTAAGCCCTAATTTCCTTTCTCTCCTTTTCTTTTTCCTTCCCTCATCCCTTCCCTTTTCTAAATTAAAATTTGAAAACCCTCTCCTCTGTTCCTTCCTTTGGCAGATCGGAACCACGGCGGGGAGCCGCCTTCCGTCGACCACCGGCAGCCACCGCGGCTGCCGTTCCCTGACCTCGACTCACACGCACACACAGCAGTCAAGCCTCAAATCAGTTCACACATAGCATTCTTAGCACATATCATTCTCATACTGTAATCTGTAATTGCTTAATCAAATCTGAATTTCTTTTCTTGCAAATTAAACACTCAGTTTATAAATATTTCAGTTCATATGTGCATATGTAAACACATAGAGAAATATCAAGAAATTGTATGTGGCTTTGGTGGTTCGCTGCACAGATTAACTGAAATAAGCTTAAGGAGAAAAACCTTAAGATATGTGGTGTATGTTGTTGTCTCTGAATCTGCGAATCTGCTGTGTAAACTTAGGCTGCAGAATTTAGAAATGGTGAAGTGGTGGGGTTTTTAGGTGAAAAATGGTGTAGGTTATAAAAGAAAAATGGGGTGGCTTGGATGGATGAGGATCGTGGACTTCTTCAGCATGCTTAGCATGACTGTGGAATTTCTTCAGCATGCTTAGCATGACTGTGGAAATTCTTCAGCATGCTTAGTATGAATGTGGAATTTCTTCAGTATGCTTAGTATGGTTCCATCTTAATCATCAAAATATCTAAGAGATTAATACATTAATCATATGGTTTCAAACTCATTTAAATACATTGACACATACAAGACTAATTCTTATTTGAAGTATAAAATCCATTTGGGCTTGCCTCTAACATAAATTAAATAACTCATGGGCTCACTTTAACAATCAATTAAAAGATCTATATTTAACACTTCAATGTTAAATCCTCGGTAATAGATTAATGGACTCAAAATATATTTTGAGTGCATCATCCATTGAAAATAAAAATAAAAATAAATCATCACGTATATAAATTATCAAATTCATATAAGTTCGTATTTTATTAATGGATGCTGAACCCTAATTACCATAATAAATCCTTAAATCAGTAATTAGAAGATTTTAAATCTTCAATTAAAAGTCGGGTCATTACATACTATCCCCCTTAAAAGAAATTTCGTCCCGAAATTTGTACCGCAGAAAACAACTCTGAGTACTTCACTTTCCTGTTAGACCGTAGTCTATTCTTGACCATGATATATTCATAGGTCCCTTACTATCGGTATCGACTTAGTCCTTAGTACCTGAACTTCCCGATCTAAGATAGATTTGGATCTTCCTTCGTAACTCAAATATTGACTAATAACAATGTTGTTCTTATGGATCATATGTTTTGAATCGTAAACATACTTCTCTATTTGCGACACATGGGATACATTACGCATATTCTTAAAGCTTAGCGCTAACGCCAACCAGTAAGTCAGTGGGCCTATCCTTTCTACAATCTCGTATGAGCCTATAAAACGGAGTTTAGGTTTACCCTTCACATTGAATCCAATGATTTCTCTTGATGGAGAAACTTTTATGGAAATTATCTCTCCACTTTCACATCATAGGTTAATTCGTCATTTGTCAACATATGACTCTGTCAATCATGACCCTCTTTTATTCACTATTAAATTTTGACGAATGATTTCAATCATCTAGTCATTTCATCCCAACAAAGTGGTGATCTATATTTTCTCACGTATAACGCCTCATTTGCTAACCTATCGATAGTCGATTGATAACTGGTATTATATGTCTCACAAAGAGTGGCAAAAACATGTTCTCAGCTTTCACCCCGGTTTAGCTTGGTCGTCCTCAACATACCTTATTAGTAATTTCTATATCGTTTAAGCGGAACTATAACGACTAATATCTCTAAAGCATTCCTAAGGCAACTTAAATAGTTTGTAAGGAGACCAACCATTTCGAGCATGTAGGCAGTCAGCCTAAAACGCCGTTATAAACTTTTATTCATTCATCGATGGAATCTCGAGTTATGTGGGCATTCACTGCCCTCTTTCGTGACAACCTTTGCTTAAGTCTGATGGATTCGAAAAATCCATCTCGACAACGAAATTCATTGGTTCGTTAAGGGCTCGGTTTGTCCCAAACATGACATTAAGCTTGACTTTATGAGCTCGAAGACTCAAAGTAACTATATGATATGTTGTAAAACCTTCACTTGTTAGCACGCAAGACATATTTCAACAAATGAGGTTACATCTCGTTTCATTTCTCCTAACTAGAATTTTTCTAGATCTTAATATATCTTAGTACTTCCTGGTGACAGTATATGGGTGCCATGGCTTTATCTTATTCTTAAGTTCATTGTCATGGAGATGCATATCTTCCCTTCAAAGAAGATAGCATTATTTGATTCCTCGTGGTAATTCTTGAAATTTCTTATCCTTATTCTTACTCGTAACTTCTCATCCTTCCTTCGTGCTTCTACCACCATTTTCCTCAAGCTGGGTGGTTTAATCACTTCTATCATCTTATCTTATCTTAGACGAGGCCTTCCGGCTCACTGTATCATCTACTACATTGGTCTTGTCCATGTGATGGTTAATACCAACATCATAATCCTTTACGGGTTCAACCCATCCTCTTTGTCTCATCAGCTACTACAAATTCCTTATCAGGTTTTAGAATCTCTAACACTACAATTCAAAATCATCAAAACTCTTTATCATTAAACTATCATTTATACTCGACACCAATTGTTCGAGTGTCAGAGACCAACATTTATGTGCGTTATTCATAACTCTCACACTCACTCCATTTAGACACATAATCGATATCAAACTTAAATAATAAATTATATCTTAACAATTTATCATGCTCATAGTTCTCGATTAAATCTCGGACTTTGTAATTAAATACTAAATTCCAACTATAATTAATTAACGTGCTTCTCTAATTTATTTACCTCATTTAAACTAATAAATCTAATCCATGCTAATTTCTCATACTTAGCCATTTTATATGCATTTCTCATGCAATTCAAAAAAAACTCAATAACTTACTAAACATGCTCATCTCATAAATACTCAAATAATTCATATAGTCTTACTAACATAGCATTAACTCATATGCACTGCTAGTTCACTTACATGACTTCGCATACTCCACATATCTCAATTTAATAAATCATCGAATAGTTAGAAAATTCGTATTTAATGGAAATAAATTCCAAAAATTCAAATACAAATATTTTTAATTATTCTAAACACATTGGCATGCTCAAAATAACTCAATTAAAATCGAGCATCGCTCGTCTCTGGCCTTATGACTCACGGCCTTCATCAAATTTGAACCTTGGTGTTCAAATTAATCTAAGTAAATTATACGTGCAATATTTAATAAATATAAACACACATATATAAACTCAAATCATTCAATATGTTCCAGAAAATGCCACTTCCTTGAGCAAAACTCACACCTATTGATTTGGCATAAATTCGTTCACCCAATAGTACTTGTGTACATGGTCCCTAAATGTTCCTTATGTTCATCTTCATTCTTGGAGTCACTAAGACGAACTTATCCAGGTGAAGGTAGAATACTCTATCAATGATGCCCATGAATATATCTGGGCATTTGTTAGCCTGAATGGCACAACTACAAACTTGTAGTGGTCATAACCCGTTCTAAAAGTTGTCTTGGGTGATGACATCCGATCCTCAATCGATCTTGGAAAACATATTTGCACTTTTGAGTTGGTCAAATAATTCATCTACCCTCGGTAAAGGATATTCATTCTTGAGTATTAATTCGTTCCACGCTCTATTGTCTGTGCGCCTTTTTAAAGTGCCATATTTCTTCATAACATACAAAATATGCGCTCCTGATGGGAATGCACTAGATATGATCTAACTTAGGTCTAGTAGTTTCTGCAACTGGATCTTTAGGTTCTCCGATTCCTTTGGAGTCATCTTGTTCGATGCTTTTGATACACGTGTCGATCCTGGTACTAGGTCGATGGTAAATTCTACTTGTCTGTTGGGTGGCAGTCTTGGTAAGTTCTCCGGATAATCATAATGGAATTCACGTATAACTTCTATGTCCTCAATTGTCCTTTCGGTTCTAGCTCCTCCATTTAGGTATACAAGGAAAGCTTGGTAATGTTTCTTATTTATCACCTTCATGGCTTGTATGTATGAAATAACTGGTATCCGCTCCTTATACTAATCTCGTGAAAACTTAAAGCGTCTATTCCTGGAGGTTTGAAGGAGATTTCCCATTCATTGCATAAATCATAGCATATAGTTCTCAGCTAACCAGTCCATTATTAGGGTTACATCTACGTTCCATATTGGTATAACATCAAGTTATTCGCTACCACCTTAAGTGATTCTACATTCAATTACAGGTTCATATAACTACGTGTCACTATCGTCGTTCCTTCTATGGCTGAAAAGTTTTTCATGTCTTGATCGCTTTGTTCAGTTTGTATTTGTGACGGGTGATCCCCGGGCATAACTACCTTAGCGTCTAGAGTTTTGCTGAGCAATTCAAAGTACGTAAACTCACCATGGTTGGCGAATGCCATTCTTATCTCATACTTTAGGCCAGGTCGAAACTTCTTCGGCATCTATTCATCGATGTCCACCTATTGTGGGGCATAACGGATATGTCGCAGCAAATCTGGTCGTACTTGGTCATAGACATCCTGTTTTGCTTTAGATTGAACATTTTCGTTTCTCTCCTCCTATCGCAGATATTAAAAAAAAATATGTAATATGTGTCCGTCTTATAGTCTTACTAAGACAAGTTTGCTAACATTCTTGAGTCATTGCTTTTCTTTTGGCCTCCCACCAAAATCTGTAGATCTAGTCAACTGGAACGCAACACATGAAGTCGTTTTTTTTTTTTTTTTTTTTTTTTTTGTGCGGTACAAAAAAAATCAAAGGTTCTCTTCATCGTCTTAATCTAGAGTTTACCCTCAACTGGATTCTTGGTTTCATAGCTATAACAAGCTTTACTCGAGAAAAAGTTCATCCATCTTTCGTAATGGTTCATTTTTGTCCCCATCTCGTTTCTAGCTTCTCATCTACCAGACATTCTATTTTTCAAAGAAAGACGATCATCAATACATCCCTTTTCTCATATCACATGCGTAACACTTTTCCATGATTCCATCGTGAAATCAGCATAGACAAAATAACTCAAGTCCTTATTCTCAAACCTTACGGTTTGTACTATAAATTGTTAACAAAAGGAGTGGTCGATAATAATCAGAGGAGAAAAACTAATGTCAACTAATTTTAGACACAAACTGATGGACAGTTAACCAAGCTATAGTTTGGGTGACTTACTAAGTCAATATACTAACACTTCTTAGTCGTATACCTCAAAAGAATCTACTAGGACAACTCAAAAGTTGCAAAGGCTCAAATCTCGAATGATATAAAGTGTTGCAGAAAATTTGTTCAAGAGACTCAAATAAATAACCAGAGGGTAGAATGGAGTAACTACCAGGTCGAACAAAATGACCTAGAGTGAGAACCCATCTGATTTTTAAACTGAAGTTGAAATACAGGGGTTTATAAACCCTAAAGACGTCTACTGAGATTTGGATCATGTGGACTGGCCAGGTCCAACATAATCACTTCCCAGTTACACGGGAAACATCATCCCGAACTTGGTAATTCTAGGTCTTCTAAATTCTCATCATACTATACATAACAAAACTTAAGTTCACACCAGCAAGCTAAAAGCTTAAACTCAGGGTCCTATGTTCTAGACTCTTGTTTCGAAAGTTCAATATTTTTCGACTCTCCTCTCATGTTGCGGTGGTGGTGGCGGAGAATTATCCCGCCTATCCTTCACATCACACTCTTGATGACATCTTTGAGGCATTTTTGAAATCACAAAAGGAAAACTCAACTCGACCAACGCTCTAAGCATCCTCAAAACTCAAGTTCAATTTACTAACTCAACTTTAAGGAAACCCTCACGGTCACCTTAACATTCATCTGTAAGGCAATAAGCACTCACGAAATGCTAACAAAAAGACCACTCTGGTCAACCTAATATATCCATCAGTAGAATGCCTCTTTTTAGAGGACTTACATAAAGGGGTTATATAAACCCTACAAAAACCATAGTATCTATCGTAATGTCCCTTCTAAACCGACACCATTAATAGTACTATGTCTCGGTCTGGACCTCTTACAGTAATTGCTACCAGTTAACTCATCTAGTTGCTATTTTAGCACACTAGGAACATCCATCTATTTAACATCAGTAGGGTACTATATTCGCATGCTTATCTATCAGCATGCCAAAAGCTCAAGTATCAGTATCTCCTAAGTAAGTTATATACATCGCAATGTAATTGAAACTAATCAAAAACAAAGGTGTACTGCTCATACTCTCAAGATCATCCTTAACTCTAGCCTACATCGGATTCTTTTCTCATCCTCATCAACTCTAGCCCTCCTCGGCTACTTCTCATCCTTTCAACCCTAGCCTTCCTTGGCTCTTTCTCATCCTTTCATAGTTTATGAACATGTGTTTGATAATCTGCTAGGGTATCTCTGTACCACATACTGTACGCCTCGTCCTCGTATCTGATCTTCCCTGAGTTCGATCTCACAACAGTCCTGGCCAACCTATAAGGAGAACTTAAAGGTGACTCTAGGAACTAACTCTACTCGGCTCCAGCAACAGAAATAAACAAAACATAACTTAGCAAAACTCCTACTAAGTAGTACTGTTATCTTAAAACTCAAGCTTAAAATATCTAAATTCTCATCTCGTCCCATCTTTACTTAGTAGGGAATCTCTCTAAACAATGATATTAGATCCCTTAATCTAAATCATCGTGACTCAGTAAGACAACTCAACAATTCTCTCTCAAAGCCATCTCCAAAGACTATGGCTCATGATACCTCCTCAAGTACCATTAAGGTTGCGTGAGCAAAACTCGCGTCACCAAACAACTCAACATATCGTACAATATCTCATTGCAGCATGCTAATAACTCATCATTAATCATGCTATTATACTCAAGCTCATAACTCAAACTCATAACTCAAACCAACAAGTACTTAAAGCAATTGCTAATTCTCTCAAGCTTTAGCTCTAAGTTCTCATTTCATCCTTCTACTTAGTAGAAAATCTCTCTTAACAATGACATTAGATTCCTTCATCTAGATCATCGTGACTTATCACAACTGCTCAAACAATTCTCATCACAAAACATCTCAAATACATCACATCATAACTCATAATTATGCATCTTCAATCATATAACATCATATGATATAAACGCTATCATGATTCATCATGTAACGTCAACATAGGCTCTTACAACATAATAACTCATTATTAATCATGTTGTCATCCTCAAACTCAAACTATGCATCTTTAAAGCATAACATCATAATTCATCATATAACCTCAACATCGTGCTCTTCAAAATTTAACGTCAAATAAATTTTGAAATTTTACATACCTCGTTGAGCCTGGTGTGATGGTGCGCTGAGCTCACGGTTGTTAATAACTATTAGTCTAGTGACTCATTCTAGACTAAACTCAAGACTTCTAATTCAGAGCTTAACCTTCGCTCTGATACCACTCTGTCACAGCCCGCAATCCCTAAGGATGGCTTAACCGGGGTTATGACTCGGGAAGGGGATTTAGAAGCGGGGAAAGAAAGGGGCATCATTTGAAACCGTAAATCTTACTTAACTTAAGAAAAATCATCGTATTTACTCATTAATACTCTTTTGAACAGTCTATGAAAGACAACATAAAACTTAATTAATATCATTAATCAAGTTATACATCATATGAAACCATTCTCTTAAGACTCAAAGTATGACATAATATACTATAACATCAACAACATCTTGCAGCGGAAAGTAGCTAGACATATGTATGAAGACATATTCTAGACAGGTTAACTATTTATTAACAACCCTGGAGACTCCGCTCATTGCAGCACCATCATCACATCAGCTCAATCTGCACATTTAGAAAACATATGCAGGGCTGAGTACAAAAGCACTCAGTGGGCACGTATGCCTAGGTATAAAAATACATGCTTCAAAACTGTAAATTGTCATGCCATCATAAACAGTACAGCAAGGGAGTTTTTCGCTAAAAAGGCCCAAGCTTACTAAATTCATTTGTGATTCTTAAAGTTCGACTGATCAGTCTAAGTTCTCTTGTAATCTATCATATCTGGAATTGTGTGCCGGAGAGGTGGCCACCTCTCACGGTCACTTGACCGGCCAACCCGCTAGATGACTCACGGTCACTGGTGTACACTAGCCCTGGCAGGATAGCTATCAACTGCTCAGGACTCGAATTCGATTGCATCATTGGCAAAGCCAAAGCAGATAGATATCATACTAAAATTTAAACATTTTATGGCAAGACAACAGTTGTAATATTTTCCAGTTCAAAAATTTGTAACGAAATAACTTGTTCAAAGGTAGCATTAAACTCGTTTGATAGATATATAAAACTGAAATTAACAGTTAAATCATCTCATGCATTCATTCGTATAAGAGGCCTACGACAAGCAGGGGATCTCTATATACGTATAGTAGAAGTAATGCCCACCTCATTCCGTTCCCACTAGGGGCGTAGAGTTACCTCCTTCTTTAGCTTTCACTTCCCGTCTGGACCTTTATTGACGAAGAGTCGATAAGTTCGAGAAGAAAGTCGTGTAAGAAAGGAAGATAGGTCTCTAAACTAAACTATCTCCTTTAATGATTTTAGGGTTCTAGCATCCATATTAATCTTGTCTCGTTCAAAACCTTAAACTCAAAACATTTATCACATAACTATCATTTAGGTTCGAACTATTTATTCGAACATCAACATGCGCATTAATCATAACTCGTTCTATTTATGTCATCAAGTCAAATATTCCGTCATCTTAAAAACAAATCCTATAATATCACATAGATAAATTATATCATCATAGATCATGCTTTCTCATATTTAAAATCATTTTCACATAATCCATATTAATAAGCCATTTGAAAAGAATTCATTAAATAAGAGTTTTAACTCAAAATATTTTACTCCCTCTCTCTCTCGGCACTCTCTTCTTCCTAAACTCTCTGGTCCTCTCTCACCCTCTCGCCTCTGTCTGTCTATCCGCCGTAAATAGGACGCACGCCGCCGTCAAAGCGGTGCGCCGCCGCTGCCTCCGTCGTCTTCGCGGCAGATCCGCTGCCGCGTCAAGACCACGGCCACCACCTTTCCTCCCTTCGCTCGTTCTCACCTTCTCTCAATTTCGCACTGACTCACACACACTCACACGCGCGCACGCAGACACCACCACCGCGCTGCCGCGTCGTCCTCCCCTTCGCCGGTGGACAGACGGCCAGGAGCCGCCGCCTCCGTCGTCCGTTGAATTTAAAGGTAAGCCCTAATTTCCTTTCTCTCCTTTTCTTTTTCCTTCCCTCATCCCTTCCCTTTTCTAAATTAAAATTTGAAAACCCTCTCCTCTGTTCCTTCCTTTGGCAGATCGGAACCACGGCGGGGAGCCGCCTTCCGTCGACCACCGGCAGCCACCGCGGCTGCCGTTCCCTGACCTCGACTCACACGCACACACAGCAGTCAAGCCTCAAATCAGTTGACACATAGCATTCTTAGCACATATCATTCTCATACTGTAATCTGTAATTGCTTAATCAAATCTGAATTTCTTTTCTTGCAAATTAAACACTCAGTTTATAAATATTTCAGTTCATATGTGCATATGTAAACACATAGAGAAATATCAAGAAATTGTATGTGGCTTTGGTGGTTCGCTGCACAGATTAACTGAAATAAGCTTAAGGAGAAAAACCTTAAGATATGTGGTGTATGTTGTTGTCTCTGAATCTGCGAATCTGCTGTGTAAACTTAGGCTGCAGAATTTAGAAATGGTGAAGTGGTGGGGTTTTTAGGTGAAAAATGGTGTAGGTTATAAAAGAAAAATGGGGTGGCTTGGATGGATGAGGATCGTGGACTTCTTCAGCATGCTTAGCATGACTGTGGAATTTCTTCAGCATGCTTAGCATGACTGTGGAAATTCTTCAGCATGCTTAGTATGAATGTGGAATTTCTTCAGTATGCTTAGTATGGTTCCATCTTAATCATCAAAATATCTAAGAGATTAATACATTAATCATATGGTTTCAAACTCATTTAAATACATTGACACATACAAGACTAATTCTTATTTGAAGTATAAAATCCATTTGGGCTTGCCTCTAACATAAATTAAATAACTCATGGGCTCACTTTAACAATCAATTAAAAGATCTATATTTAACACTTCAATGTTAAATCCTCGGTAATAGATTAATGGACTCAAAATATATTTTGAGTGCATCATCCATTGAAAATAAAAATAAAAATAAATCATCACGTATATAAATTATCAAATTCATATAAGTTCGTATTTTATTAATGGATGCTGAACCCTAATTACCATAATAAATCCTTAAATCAGTAATTAGAAGATTTTAAATCTTCAATTAAAAGTCGGGTCATTACAATATATCTTTATCAATCATGCAAAGTAAACGTCCTCTCATTATACAACTTTTGTAGGTCAAGGCTTGACCTAGCGCTAGTATAAAGAAATTCAAATTTGACTTATTAGAGGGTGTCTAGCAAAGCGTACTTTTTAAAGGTTATAAATTTTAAAAGCTGATCTTATAAGTTATTTCAAGAATTTAGAAAATATAATATTCCATGAACTTATAAATTATCAAAATATTTAAATAATTAAATTTACAAGTTAGAGAGTAAATTATAAGGTAAAGAGAGAAAATTATAATTAGAGAGAAAAATAAATAGTTGAAATTGAAAATTTATATGATAAAAGAAATTATAATTAATTTATTTTTGTAAATAAATATTGCTAATTGATGAGGAGTAATATATGCAGAGCAGAGGATTCAACCTGAATAGAGGAATCGTTTGGGTCAGAGGAACCATCTACATCAGAGGAATGGACTCATCAGTCAGAGGAATGAGCTTAGCCAGAGGAACGGGCACAGTCAGAGGAATCGCTAAAGTCAGAGGAATGCTCTACCATATAAGATAGTTAATGATAAGAATGACCGCTTAACCCGGGAAGCACCAGAGCAGAGGAATTGCCCGTTTACAGAGGAATCGCCCGTTTACGGGTGATATTACCACTATACCCCTGACCACGCGGGGAGCATGTCCTTTAGACCGAAATTACTATTTTACCCCTAGCATGTACTCTATAAATACTCATGCACATGTATCTTGTAAAAACACGCTCTTTCTTAATACTACAGCAGATTTTCTTTTGTTCTTAAGCAATTCAACTCTTTCTCTCAACTCTCACGTTCAAACACTAAGTAAAATTCGTAATTTAGATTAGGTGTTGATAAGATACTTTATCACTAATAAGAGCACTCACAGCAGATCTCTCAAAAGTAATCATAACTTTAAATTTGAGCTAAAATGATAAAAAAATGAGATAAAATGATCATTCAACAGATCACCTATATTAAGATGGACCCACAAAAATATTTACACCCCCTCAAATCTAATCCTAAATTTACACTTCTTTTTGTTGGCGTAAAGATTTCATTCTTCTGGCGCCACAATATTTTCACTTCCCCGCCGCGTCTCCCTCCAAAAATTTTATCATCTTTCTTCACTTTTTTTCTATCATTCAAGACATAAATCTGTGAAGTTTATTTCCATTAAGAAAAAAAAGAAGCCCTAGAAGACAATTTCATCTCAAGTAATTTCTTATTAATCAATTGGAGAGCTCGATCATGTTAAGGATATAATCAAGTGGGGAAGTGAATACATGCTCAAACTCTTCATACCTCTGAATTCAACCTCGGATTTCGCCACTTTATTCTCTCAGGTGAGCTTTTGATCCATAACCTATTTGGGATATATAGTTTTGTTGCATGATTATGTGAAGAAGAAGTAGTTTGAGTTTATGTTTCGTAATGTTTAAGGTTGGAGGAGGTCACCAGACTCACCACCCGACGGACTCTTTTCCGGCCACACCACCACCCGATCAGCGGGCTCTTCTCTGGCCACACCACCATCCGTAGCAGCAGGTAATTGTTTAATGTTTTTCTTCTACAACTACAGTCCAATACTTCGATGGAAGTTCAAATTTTGAAAGGAAATATTGCTATGGAACAGATTATTGCTAAGGAGGAGAATCAGGAGATAGTGTAGCAAAACAATGTATTTATAGAATTGTAGTTATTGTTCTTGAATTCTTGCTGTTCTTGGATTCTTGCTGTTCTTGGCAAATAGGCAAATATTCAGATTTGAAACAGAAATTTGCTACTTCTTGTTCTTGGTCTTGCTAATTGGTAGGAACAGATTCATTATTCGAAATTTTGGTCAATTTTGGGAAGTGGGAACAGATTCAGAATTCGAAATGTTGGCAATTCCAACTATTCCTTGAATGTGATTATATTTGTGAAAATGAGAAAATAAGTTGAAGTTGAAGTTGAAGAACTTATTTTTTGAACAGATTATTTTTAAAATTTATAAATTAATTTAAGAGCTTATTTTATAAATATCTTCAAGAGCGTATGACCTCCTAATATTACGTTACGTGTAAGGAAATTCAAACTTGAAAGGTAACGAAGAAAATGGAGCCTTTAGGTTTGGACCACTAGATTATAAGGCGAGAACTAATGCAGCCAAGAGAAAGTGATGGGAATTTATTGCAGAGCTAAAAGGATTAACTTTTTTCAAAATAACAAAACGTATTTGGCTTGACCAATAAACCGCATTCAATTTTGCAGATAATGTGAGCTAAATAGCATCATAACACAACAAAGAGAATACAAATAAAAATGTGGCTTTGACCTTGACAACGAGATCCGAATGCATATCCCTCAAAACGTAATTTTAAAGGTTAATACTATATACTCCCTCCGTCCCAATAATCTTGTCCAACTTTCCTTTTTAGTTTGTCCCAATAATCTTGTCCCATTTCCTTTTTTGGCAAATTTTAGATGCTAATTAATTCTTTCTTTTGGAGGTCAAATAGTAATTAATTCTAATTAAACCTATCGGTGCTCCCCTCCCCCCAAACAATTAAACCCCCCCCCCCCCCAGCAAACAATTCCCCCCTTCCCCCATCGTTTCTCCCGCCTCCCCCTTCCCCCATCGTTTCTCCGGCGCTGCACCCGACGTTCCTCCGGCGCCACCTCCCCTTCCTTCCCCCATCGTTCTTCCGGCGCCGCACCCATCGTTCCTCTGGCGCCACCTCCCCTTCCTTCCCCCATCGTTTCTCCGGCGCAGCCTCCCTTCCCCATCGTTCCTCCGGCGCAGCCTCCTTCCCCATCGTTCCTCCGGCGCCACACCCATCGTTTCTCCGGCGCCGTCTCCTTCCCCATCCTTCCTCCGGCGCCGCACCCGTTTGCAAAGATCTAAGCCTTCCCTCTGTAAATCCACCTTCTCTCTTCTCTGTTTTTTTTTTCTCCAGAATTAGGGCTCGCCTAATACATCTGAGGACGAAGATCTGTGAATTGAGGCTATTTGCACAGATCTAGGGCGGATGTATTGGTGGACGACCCACTTCCTTACCTTTTTCTAATATAAGGAATTGGAAGAGACATGGTTCAGTATGGCAGTGCAAGGGACCGATTGGGGCTCTCAACCGAGGAAGGAGAAGAGAAAAGAGAGAAGGAGGTGCCGGCCCTCCACTGCCCGCAGCGACGGCGATTCACTGGAGGAGGAGCTAGGGCACGAAATTGTGAGTGAGTTTTGAGCCTTGCGTCTTCTTCACACGAATTGGGAGATAGGAAGATAATCTCGCCGGCCCTCAGCAGTGCCGAGGCCGAGAAGACCGGTGACTCGCCGGAGTTCCAGTGTGATGCGGCGGCTCTGGGAATTGAGAGTGAGACGATAGGTTGTAGGCGGTGGTTGAAGGAGTGAATTAAGCTATACTTACTTTTGTTAAACATGTGGAACCTTCTTTTTTACAACAATAATTTTACACTCCTTAATCTCCGTGCCCAAAAGAAAGGGGACAACATTAATGGGACGGAGGGAGTACTATAAAAGAGGAGTGTTTTTTTTCCAATTTTTCTCTCCATTTTTCTCTCTCTTCTTTCACTAATTAGTACGTTCTCCTATGTGATGCACGGTGAATATCAAGATTGAACGATATTTTAAATATATATATATATATATATATATATTAAATAAAATCAAAATATAAATAAATGCGAATTATTTTTAGAAATCAACACTAATTACTCAATCAAGATCCTAAATCTAAAATTATTTTTCAACCTTTTATTTTCAATAGTTGAAATACCAATTAAATTTTATTAATAGATAATGAGTATAATTATATAAATTCATCAAAATTAATAACAAGTGTAAATAATAAGTATCAGTGATGTATCATATAGATATTTCAATATGTACAAAACCATCTATTTGCATATAATTTAATATAGTTTTTTGAATGAATATTCAAATAATATCCATTCAAACATTTTATTTAAAATTTTAAAAATAAAATCCATTCGGCCGGACATCTAATAGATTAGCCATCTATTTTATATACAATAATAAATCAAAATCCTAAAATGTTACATAATAGTATATGTTAAAATTATGAGTTTGAATATATAAACAAACCAATGTAATGGAGGTCAAATTAATGACTATTTAAACCAATTTAAATTTTATGAAAATTATAACTTTATCAGATATAGATTACTCTCTCCGTCCCATGAAGCATGACACACTTCTTTTCGGCACGGAAATTAAGAAATTGATATTTTGTGTGTTAAGTGTGGTAGGTGAAAAAGTGAAAATGTGAATAAATGGTAAATTTTTTGCCATTTTAAGAAACGTGTCATGCTTCGTGGGACAGACAAAAAAGAAAACTGTGTCATGCTTCGTGGGACGGAGGGAGTATATAATAACCTTTAGTAAATTATTAAATTCGACAATTTTTTATGCAGAAAAATATTATATAAGAAATTTAATTACACTCATTATTTCTATATAAATTTACAAATAAGATGTGTTGGGAACTTAATGAAATATCATAATCTTAGTTTTGATGATACCAAAATCAATAGGCTTGTAATAGACTAGAACTGTTCGAACTCAAGTGTTAGAGTTCTTTTTCTAGTTTAGTTGTTGTTCTGAAGACTGAAGACTAAAGCCGGAGGACTGAAGACTGATGTTGTCGACTGATGTGACGATTAAGGCAAAGTCAAATACTGATATTTGACTAACCAGTCCAAGAATCAGTTACGACTGATTATTTAATGCGAGCCACGTGGATTCAGTGGACTGATACTAAAGTCAAGTATCAGTTAAACATTCTTCCTCGGACTGAAGCTCCAAAGCTTAAAGGAAGCCACGCACTCCAGAAGTACAGCCGCATTAAATGTAGAGATTTCGAGGATCGTCCTTTCTCTGCAGAGCCTTCTTTTTTGGTGATTACTTTTTCAGAGACGTCGTATTTCCTACTCTCAAAGTAGCAGTTCTCACCAAACAAAGGAACCTCGAATATTGAAGCCTCAGCAAAGTTCAAATCTATCTCCAACGGATGAATTCTCGAAGAGCATTTCAGCTAACGGATCTATTCAAGACTTCTCCTATAAATAGAGCTCGATGATCACTTCAATCTTCACCGATTCAACTACATAAGTTGAAACGTTGCCGAATTCGTCACTCAGCAATTCAAAGCCATTCCAAAGTTTGAATCGAATAAGAGAATCACAAAGCCAAAAATTAGTCACTGCTGATTACATACATTCTCTTAGAACTTAGGCAAAGGTTGTATATCCAAAGCCTAGGTATAACTGATTACAGAGAACCTGTTCTTTATAATCTAGTTGGCAAGTTTTCGAACCTATTTTCAACCGACCAAATTGAGAGTTTGAGTTGTAAGGAGTTCAGACCAGTGTTCTGACTCCAAGAGATCTTAGTCTTTGCGGAAAGGCATAGTTTTGTCTCAGTGGAGCTAAGAGTGAGAAATTCAACCCAGTGTGTTGGTACTGAAGATTGGATCTTCGGTTGTTTAGGTTTGTTGTGCACCCATAAGCACAAGCCCAGTGAAGTTGTCAGTCTGATCAACTGACCGTGGACGTAGGAAGTGTTTTCCGAACCACGTGAAAATCTCTTTGTTGTTTATTGCTTTCAGTATTTATCTTTCTTATCTGTATACAAACGTTTTATCAACTGAAACTGATTAATAGCAAAGTGAAACATAAACCTTGACAACTTGTTTAATCACAAAAGCTATTTCGAAAGAAAAGTTTTTCGCTGCCAGTAATATTAGTCGAACTGATAAATTTTCGGATAGTCAGTGAGATTCATATTACTCTTCTGTTTTACAAACTCGACTGAAGCCTAACGTGTATCAGTTAAAGTCTTTGACTTAACTGATAACTCCTTACTGAAGAGTATTCAGTATCAGTCGCCAACCTAAGTCTTGCAAAACTCTTTTAACTGAAAAAGGTTGTGTCAATTTGTTTTCGCTTGAAAAATAGCCTATAAGTGTATTCTCCCCCCCCCCCTCTACACATATTCGAGATCCCAAGGGACCTAACAAGATATAATTTATTTTTTATAAATAAAATTGCTCAATTTATTAAGTTTAATTTTATAACATTGATTCGAAAAAAATTATAACACTAATAATGTTATATTATTTTAGTTGTATTTCGATTTTATTAAAAAGATGATAACAATTGTGCTATCGATGAATCGTGAGTGAATACGTGCCAAACAACTTGAATAAACATAATAATAATTATTTTCGCATGTGTTTAAATTTTAATTTATCCGATAATTATTTTATCAATGTGACCCTTTCTCCACTATTTTTAAACACATGCCCTCTCATCCATACCACACTTGACATGGATCGATGGAGTATTATATATCGAATTAAAATTGTTATCATGATTTTTAATTAGAGAAACATATTGATTATCTTACCATAGTGAAACTACACAATTTTGAAAGGATAAAGAAAAAAAAAATAGAAGAAAAAGGAAACAAAAAAATAAAGAAAAAAAATGTAAAAAATCGAATTTTTAAATTTTGGTGGTAAAATATTACCATTAAAAATTGTGTGATATATAGATTTTTACATCAAATTAAAGATTTTGTTATGAAGGTTAATCTAATATACATATTCTATATTTTTTTCATGAATTAAATTTAACATTTTTTAGAAAAAACAAAATAGAAAAAAGAGAAGAAAAGACTTTGTTGGAGAAAATATAATCTTGCAACTCTACTTATATATTGTGTAGATATATATTCATATTGCATATATTGTTTTATTACAGAAAAAATATCCAATATACATCTCAAATTAAAAATCATGATACAATCTTTAATCTAATATAAAAATATATTTAAAATAAATAAAATATAATTCTTTAATTTTTCAAAAAATCACCCTTTTTCTCTTTTCTCTCTCATCTTTTTTCTCTATTTTTTTTGGCTATCTGACCAAATTTCTATTCCTTTTTTTATTCTATACCTAATTTCTATTCGATCTCATCTTTCCGTTTTTTTTGTCTTCTCTCCTCTTTATACTCTTGTTTCGTAACTTCTCTCATATTTCTTCTTTTCTCTCTCCTCTCTCCCCTCTATCTTTTAATTTTTAAAATACTATCCTCAATTAATGTTATAATTACAAAAATGCCATTAAATTGGCCGGAAAAAAATTGGTATTCTATATTATATATAGATTTTTTTCACTATTTTTATCTCTATTTTTTTCTTTAATTTTTTTTAACATCATCAAATTTAATTCATGAAAAAAATACTTAATATACTACATCTTAAATTTAAGTTCGTGAAAAAATCATTAATATAGTATAAAAAAATCATCAGAAATGAATAAATTATGAAAAATTAAAATTAAAAATATTTTATTTTTCTCTCTTCATTAACACTTTACAACTTTTTATTTATATTTGTGTATGAAGATATTGATTTATTTATTATGACGCTTAATAATAATAATAATAATAATAATAATAATAATAATAATAATAATAATAATAATAATAATAATAATAATAATAATAATAATAATAATAATGTGTATTGTCAATTTTCATTATCAAATAATTTAAATTTATTTAATAATTATAATTATCATTATACTTTATACAAAGTTGAAAAATATATGTTTCAAATTCAAGATTTTATTGAGTAATTGATGTGAATTATTTTATTATTAAAATATATTTTTCATTTGCTTATATTTTAATTTTATTTAATATTTTGTTATTATTTAAACTTGTCATTCAATTTTAATATTCGTCGTGCATCGCATGAATGGATGTTCTAGTTGTCAAATAAATCACTACTTTTATCCACTTTACTATTTCGATACCACCTATTAAACATCATTTTACTATTCTAAACAACCTATAAAATGCTTAAAGCAATGCTTCCACCTTTAAATTTGTTACAATTTCGACATTCTAAAATAAATCGACTTGTATTCAATATTGAAACAACATTTGTTTCAAGGGACAATGGGAAGTGGGTAGCAAGGGCAAAAAGGTTGCTGATTGGAAATACTTGGTTGAGAAGGTGAGAAAGAAAATCGATTCGTGGAAAAATGGAAAGTTCTCTCTCGCGGGCCGAGTGACCTTGGTGAAGGCTGTGCTTCAATCTATACCGATTTACCAGCTCTCTTTTACCTGTTTACCAAAATCAATTGTGAGTTCTCTAAATGCTTTACTTGGTAATTTTCTGTGGGGAGGGGGTTCTAGTAAAAGTGCGATTGCTTGGGTGAAATGGAAGGTGCTTTGTGCTTCAAAAGATGAAGGAGGCTTGGGGCTTAAAAATATTGAGTGGTTTAATCAGGCACTTGTCGTTAAATGGTTGTGGCGGTACCTTACTGGAAGGGACATGCTTTGGGCTAAAATTGTTAGGTCCATTTATGGTGAGGTTGAGTGGGGAGAGACAGGTCTGGAAAACGCGGGGAAAGGTAGATTTAGAGATGGGTGGTGGCCGAAGATCGTTTCTGCGGCGGGAGGGGCGAGCAATTTTTGGTTTGTTCAAAATTTGAAGCCAAAGGTGGGGGATGGGAAGACCTTTAAATTCTGGAGTCAGTGGTGGGTTGGACAAAAGCCGTTGAAGTTTACTTTTCCTAGACTTTTTCAGTTGAGTGCTAATAAAGAAGCTGCAATCTGTGAAGTTGGGGAATGGACTGATACTGGATGGTGTTGGGATTTACGGTGGAGAAGAGAGCTATTTGAGAGAGAGAGGGAAGGAGTTTCGGAGTTGCTTAGCCTTGTTTCTGGTACTAATCTGTGTGTAGGTAACAAGGACGGATGGACATGGAGTGGCGACATCGGGAGAGCCTTTACAACCAAGTCCGCTTATGAAGCTATTAAAGATCAAGCAAACGAGACTACGGAGGCGGTGGAGGAAACTGATATGAGTACGAAGGTGTGGAAGATCCCTATTCCAAACAAAGTCAAGCTTACCGCATGGAGAATTTTGAAGAACAGAATTCCGACGTGTGACAATCTCTCGAGAAGAAATGTGAAGTTGTGTGAAGTCGAGGTGGGATGTAACGCCTGTTTTCATCGGCAGGAATCCACGAACCACTTGTTGATTCACTGTCCAAAGACCTCAAAGGTATGGGAAGCAATCTTTCAATGGATCGGAGTTAGCATGGCGCAGCCATACGACGTGTCCTCGCACTTTCAGTTCTTTACTAGTTTGAGTGGCCGGAAAAGAAATAAGAAGCTCTTGATGGCTCTTTGGTGTTGTATTACTTGGCTTATTTGGAAAATGCGTAATGAGAGTAGATTTGAGAACAAAATATGGGAGAGTGCAAACTTGTTTGGAGAAATCAAAGCTAGAGTGTGGAGTTGGGGTAGAATTTTTGGTTTTGTTAATGATGGAGTTGGGATTCATAGGTGGATGTCGAATGATGAATCACCGATGATTTTGTAATCTTCTTGGTACTACTGGTGCCTTCTAGTTCTATAATATTTACTTTCCTTATCAAAAAAAAAATTGTTTCAAGGGACAAATTTCGCATGAAACATTTCAAAAGTAGTGCCGAAATGGCAAAACGTATTTGAAATGACTATTTATTTGGCAGTGAACCCTAAAATCAAGCATTTCACAAGGAGCAACAACGCATTTCACCAATCAATGCAGAAATTCACAAAAAGAAATTCACAAAGTTGCCTGATGTGAAATTGGTCAATTATTTTCTAAAATTTTGGTGCTGCCTCGTAAAAAGATCATGTGCTTGCCAGGAATAATGAATTTAATATAGACTCTACGCAAAAAATAGAGCAGCACGAGTTTTACTCTCTATCTCTACAGCTATCAGTTCATTAGCTCTCTCGAAAGGAAACAGACAATTAAGCCAGGAAAAATGTTACGACACCCACTCTTTTACTTCTTGTTCTTCGTGCTCTGGAGCGAGAAAACAGGTGCATTCAGGCTCTCGTCTCCATCAGATTTAGCTGTCGGGGAACTCTCCTCACCAAACTCCGAAGGCGAACTGGGATGTTCTGTTTGAGCTTTGGATCCTGAACTCTCAGTTTGCCCGATGCCTGGCTGATCAACAATCATGCTTTTGTATATTGAAAAGGCTTGGGCCATCATGCTGGCAGGTTGGGCAGGATTGGAGGGTAGTAACATAGTTGTGCCCTAGAAGCATCATATGGAAAGAATGAACTCGACGAAATAATAATTTCAAAGCTTTCACTGAATGAAGTGACTACATAATATGACACTAAGCTAGATCTTTTGAGTTTACCTTCTTTGCAATCTGACCAAAGGCCTGAATATATTGCTCAGCAACTCTTAAACTTGCTGCCTGCAAACCCACATTACGGTCATCAATTTGTATCATGCATAACAGAAACTCTTACAATCCAGATAGTATGTGTGTTTCAAACTTGTGGTACTTTCAATCATGTCTCTTACAACCAACCCCAACCCCAACTCCTCCCCCCCCCCCCCACACACACAAAATGATAATCAATGGAACCTTGGAGTATAAAGCATTCGAAGTGTGCGTGTGTGTTGGGGGCGGGGGGGTGTTAAAATAGTCAATAAGGAAAAAGAACTTCACCTCCAAACCACCATGTTCCTTGAGGGCTTTTGATACCACAGCAATCCCTTCTGCAGTTGCTTGTGCTCTAGCACGGATAGCTTCTGCTTCTCCTGATACAGCAAAAATTTAAGGGTTAAGCATAACTGGAGGACCCGATTCTTAGATGCGAAAATAAAGCATCAAACATCTAAAATCCTTTTCAAGGAATACAAAAAGTCAAGCAAGCTTACTCTCAAATTCAACTTTTTGGGCACAAAATATCAATTAACCGTTGGAAATCGTAGCACCAATAGAAAATAACAACTGCAAACGAGATAACTGACCGAGAGCTCTGTTGACCTGGTCCATTTTTGCAGCTTCAGATTGAAGGATCACAGAGGTTTTCTTTCCATCTGCAATATTAATATTTGCCTGCCTTTCTCCTGTGTAAGATCAGAAGTGAATGGAAAGAAGCATGAATATGCACTGTATTGAATTTCTTATATTACATTCTAACACCATAAGTAGCATGCATTCATTATTGGCCAGATAATAGTTAATACTTTCTTTTACATCTTTCAGAAACAGTCATTAGATCTAATTGGAATAAATCAAATAAGCCTAATCATACCATGCCCCCAAATTTTTTTGCAAATCAATGAATTCATCACTACCGATATGAATATAGTAATACTCAAAATTTTTCCTCGGTCAGTCATATTCACAGATATTATGATTATTGTGGATACAAGATAGCTTTTGTGGCCAGAACAATTGTGAGAGTTGAGCGGGCTTAAGTTTAAGACAAATTACCTTCAGATTCTAGAACCTGAGCTCTCCTCTTGCGTTCTGCTTCAGCTTGCATCTCCATAGCAGCCTTCACTCCTCTTGGAGGAGATATATCCCCTAATTTGGTAAAAAGGAACCCGGAAAATAAATAAGATGCAGCAAGAACTTGAGCGATTTTTTTCAACTAAACCAACAAATATTTCTTCTAATAAAATCTACCCACTTATTTCGTAACGAAGGCATTGTAAGCCCCAACTTTGCGCAGCTTCATTGATGGAAATCTGCACCACACACATGTAGAACAGTCAGTCAAATATGTGCATCAGGTGCAAGCTAAATCAACTCTAGTTCTAGGTGATTAGCAATTTTTGCTGAATGAATTGCCAACCAGAAGTCCAGTTGCATATATTTTCTAACTGCTGATGCATATTTTATGATGCCCCGAAATGGACATAAGAACTTGATAAAGGCAATTTTCAAGTAAATTGGAACATAATGTGGGCGGTTTTGACTATCTTGATCTTAAATGAACTTCAATTTGACCCATGAATCAATCTGTTAAGACCTCTTTGTTTATTTAGCTGTATCATAACTGGGTTACAGAATGGCAATCTGATATCTCAAACTTCTCTCAACTATTAATCGATTGGATTTATATACAGGTGACAAATCTATGGAATGAAGATGTAAGATGCATTGTTAAATGAGCTAACAGTGTAAAGCTCAGAATATTATTAAGATAATAGGATAAGAACTACTAAGCTTGCTTTTCTATTTCTCTGAACATACAAAGTTTGATTTACTAAAAGTCAATATGTAAAACACAGCTGCATTAATGAGAAAAGGATGTGAGTTGTAAATTCAAATCCCATAATTTCCTTAATCTAGCTCTTGGTTTAAAAGAACATTTAACAATAGACAAGTTCATGGTTGAATGTACAAACAAGGTAGCAAAGTTGACAACACACTGTTAGCTGTTCAATGTATTTTCACAAGTAAAGAATACTGCATGATACAAAAAGAAAATTGATTATAAACTATCACAATAGGACAGGAAAGCCAAAGATTCTCCTATCAAACAAAAGAATCAGAAAATAAAAACCAGATATCAATAACTCACCACTATCTTCTCATTGAGAGTGTCCCTTTCCTCAAAGGTCTTGTCAAGTGTGATCTTACCCAGCTCACTTCGCATGGTAGTCTGCGCAAGCTGAATCACAGCATACAATGGATTCTCAACCCCGTATGATGCCAACTTTGGGTCCACTATCTGCAAAAAAAAATTAAGGGGAAGAAGAAAATAAAATGTGAACAGTTCATAAATTCAATCATAATGTTCATAAGCATGTCAAATAACAATATACAAAATCATATGCCTACATGCCTTGACATAGAGGACTCCATCAATTAGAATGCTGACATTGTCCTTGGTGATAGCAGACTGATCCGGAATAGGAATTGCCTCTTCTTTCAGTGAATGCACATAAGCAATTCTGTCGACAAATGGAACCAGCAAGTGGATTCCAGGAGGCAAAGTCTTCACATACCTCCCAAATCTCTCAATAACAAATGCCTTCTTCTCTGGCACAATACGGACTCCCCAATTTATGGGCGGTGTGGTTTCATACCTTCACCCAAGTCAGTAGAATCTTTTATCAGATTGCCTAAACTTCCAATTAAATACCAAATAATCATTCCAATATTTAGGGATTTAGTCTCGGTGAAACTCTGTAAAAGCCTTATTCTACAAACTCGTCATTATATAACGAATATTCCAAAACATTTGTCTAAACCTTGATTCTTATTTATTTTATTTTTCAAAACTGGATCTCTTATTCAAATTGGCACAATCTCTTTGTGCAACTATAATACGGCGAGAAAATAATTCATAAAAAATGTATAACATAGTACAAGAAGCAAATCATAAATCTATAATAGTTTGGTGAAATGAACATCATAGCAGCATCGAAATAAACAATAACCAAAAGAACACTCAGTAAATATCAACCATCATACAGCGACAGTAAAAATATAACTCTCATCAGATGGATAGAAATTATTAGAATATATCGCAAATCCAAGACGAAGTAAATCGGAATTGTCGCATGAATATCGCACCGTAATTTAGCAGCAGCTACCATGAAATAGACGAAAATGCATATCGAACGAATAAATGAAGTAAACGAGTTACAACAGAAGGAAATATAAAAAGGAAAATCAACAAGGATAAAATAAAATGCTATCAGGAATACCTGGTGTCGGGGTCGCGCAACTGGCGAATGTGGCGGACGGCGGAGAAATATGGGGAGGGGAGCTGATTCGGCGAACCGCGTGCGGTCGGGGAGTTGAGAAGCCGCGGATGTGCAGTAGCGATTCCGCGGAAATTGATCGCCGATCGAGAGGCGAGAAGGTACCTCGCCGCGTGGAGTTTGTTGAGAGAGTTGGATTTGACGATATTCATCTCGAATTTCTGGAGAGAGGGTCGGAAATCAGAGTGGAGTGATTTGGGGGAAGTGAGAAACAGTTTATATTGGCAAAAGCCCTAGCTAAACCCAGAAAGATGGCTCGGAACTGGCTTGTCGAACAAGAGAGAGGGGCTACTTGTCCACCAAGAGAGACTAATTGAGCGAGAGAGAGAAAGAGAAAGGGTCAATGCATCGCTGAAATGTAAAATTGTTTTATTCCAACAAATTCAATTTGTTAATTGAGTTTACATATAAAAAAATTGTTCAATTTCAATAATTAATTTATGAAGATAAAACTACATGCACATTGAATTTCTAAACTGTGTAGAGCTGCGACGCGATGCTCTACACAGTTTACATATAAAAAAAATGTTCAATTTCAATAATTAATTTATGAAGATAAAACTACATGCACATTGAATTTCTAGACTGTGTAGAGCGCGGCGCGATGCTCGTGTTCGAATTACTAGTTTTTAAGGAAACCAGTTTAGAAATATATTAGAATTATTAGATAATAATAATAATAATATTAGTGAAATTAGATTATAATAATTAGTTAATAATATTAGTGAAATTATTAAATATATACTATTAGTAAAAGATTTTTTTTTACTTTCACAATTCATACAGTTACACAGCCAATTCATAAGTGTTCTACATAGAATTCAACTGTTTTTAATTTTTACAAAAAGATGTGTTTTTATTATAGCCCACCCCTATATATATATATGTGTGTGTGTGTGTGTGTGTGTTTAATGTGCAAATTTTTAAAAAAATTATTATAAACACTACATGTAAAATTAAAAAAATAGTAATTAAGAGTCCATGTGGTCCACTTCAACATTAATTGTATCGATTAAAACTATTTATTCAATTTGAGAATATATATATATGTATATATAGAGTCGGTCCTGAGATTTCAAGTGTCCTATGAGAAGCAAAAAAAAAAAGGGTCCATAAAAATATTCTCTTCGTCCCTAAAAATTATGGTTTTATTAAGTACTATATTTGGATGTCTTTGAAAATTATGGTATTTCCTTATTTGGAGATGACCCCTCAAATTTTTTTTCTCTCTATTTACAAAAATGTGTGGGACACAATCTACATTTAAACACAACTACCACACTTTTTCTTAAAACCTGTGTCATCTCTTTTGATCCATAACTTTTAGGGACGGATAAACTTAAAAAATCTTGTTGCTTCAAGATCTAATTTCTCCAATACATTATTTTCAATACATAAAATTTGTAGTTTATTTAAAATTTCTCTTAAGTGCCAATCACTTAGAAACAAGAAAAGAACAAAACACGAAAGAAAGTAAAGTGTGAGATGATAAGAGGCGAGCATAATACAGTTAGATTCATTTTTTATGATCGATTCAAGATTAATATATAATATTTTTTTATAATTAATACAAAATATATTATAACTAGTGAATTTATTTTTAAAATTTTGAGCTCCTCAACTTTGGGGGTCATGTAGGCCTTTGCCCCACTTGCCATAGAAGGATATGTATAATAAATTCATCGTAGATGACAATTATTTGACTCAAAAAATTAGTATGACATTAGAAAACATCATTATATCTAATTATTTCATAGTAGTTTTGTAATTGGTGAAGACAAAAAAATATTGAAATTGACATAATGTTGGAAAATACATATCATTTGTATTCTTTCAAATAAATTCTCCAATTGATGAAGACTACTAAAAGTTCGAAGATTTTAGATATATGTCTATTATATGTCTCATAATAATACTACTAATTGCTTGAATTTGTTTAAATTTATAAAATATTTAATTTATACACTTTTAACCACTACTAAAAAAAACGCTCATACATAACGGTAATTTTCCGCTATCTATATACCAGAAAAAGCGTCCTATATAGTGGTGTTATGTATGAGAGCGCTCATACATAACGGTAATATACTGTTACCTATACTATGCATACATAACGGTAAATGAGGTATACATAACACATTGATTACCGTTTTGTATGAATGTAATACATAACGGTAAAATCTGTTATAAAATGTATTTTTTCTGTTATATATTGTAACTATACATAACGGTTTTCTATATTTTACATAACGATTAATTACCGTTTTCGTATAATAGCAAAAATAACAGTTTTTTACCGTTATAAAACTTATTTTTTCGTTATAAAATATATTTCTTATATATTTTATTGTCGTTAAACATAACATTTTTTTTGTATTTTACATAACGGTATTTCCGTTATGTATTTTCAAATGCAGAATTCAAGCATTTTCCCCCCCTGTTTTTATAATTTTTTAAATACAAATTATACAATATACAATATCCTCAAACACAACATATACTACAACCAAAACATATACTATTATATAAATATTTAATCATCCAAATAACTTCATCCATCCATAATCAAAATGTCAAAATATTCAAATAACTTAACCATCCATTATTTAACCAGCCAAGTAATGTATCTAAGTAGCTAGAGTAGTCATTTACAATCTTCAACAAAAAATGATACTATGAAGCAGCTTTCAGTCCAAAGCAATCCATTCATCCATTCAAACTTTCATCCTGCAAAATAATGATGATTGTTATGCTTCTGTAGTTAAGGTACCCTTTGTAATATAAAAATAATGATGTTTTAGTGACCCCAACATTCTTCAATTATCTCAGCAAACTATTATTTTTGCCACCAAATCATATATCATGTCTCTGTCAACATATCATCCTTATTTACAAGTTACCTGATACGCAATTCAATGTTCACCTTGTTTCAAAACCTTAGGCAAACAAAGAGCATGGATTTTCCAAAATAGAAGAAAACATGTGTGTGTGCGTGCATATATAATATATATATATATATATATATATATATATAGGGAGCGGTTATTCAATAAACCACCCTTATTTTAAGAATTACGAACCAGCAAAAATGCATGAATTTTATGTATAACACGCATGAATAAACTGTATAAAGGCATGAATTGCGGAAAATAATTTTTTGTTACCTTTGGGATTCGAACTCAGGACCATGAATTTATCCAACAAGGTGATGAATCAACCGTAGATCTTGATGATCTAAGGGCTGAAAATGGTTCCTAATTTATATTTTAAGAAGCGTTCTTATTTTAGCCTTCCCCTTTGTATATATATATATATATATAGGGAGAGGTTCAGGAAAGAACTATAAATAAAAAAAGAACGGAGAACCATTTTCAGCCATTCGATCATCAAGATCTACGGTGGATGCATCATCTTGTTGGATGAATGCAGATCCTGGGTTCGAATCCTGAAGGGAGCAATTTTTTTTATTTTTTTGAGTGCATTAATTTTAACAGCGAATGCATTAATTTTTACAGTGAATGCATTAGATTTGATGGTTCTCCCGTTCTCACAAATAATGTAGTTCTCTCTAGAACCACACCCTATATATATATATATATATATATGCTCATGTACATTATAAATGTGTATGTGTATATATATAAGACACACACACACACAGAGATTATATAGTGGGGCACAGGCTAGCATTAGCTACACAACAAGGTAAGAGTGAGAGATACCTTCAGTTGAAAATTGAAGTATATGCTCTACCACACATTTGTACAGGCCTATATAGAAGAAAACATATCATGTTTTTGTTTTGTTTTACCCATTGCTTTGAGAGCTCATTGAGCAGCCTTTCACCTGCAATACCAGATTTGAAGAAAATTGTAACATTAGATGCTACGGGTTGACTGACTCTATCTTATTAAGGCCTCAATTAAGGTGCTTGGTTTCCTAGATCACATAGAATTATCAAGATACTCTTTAACCAAAGTCAGCAACAACTGCCAAGGAAACAAACTCTAGCACTTAACCATATAAGAGCTATAACTCCTAGCTTATCAAGAAGTTTCTAAATTTTAACTTTCCTACAGCAAAGACAAAGACATTAAAGTAATGAGCAAAATTTAAATAAGGAGGTAAAGTCCAATGTACAGAAGCTGCAACTGTATATAGGATCACATATAAAAGATCCAATTAGGAATAAGATTCACTCAAAATTCATCATCTATCGTCTCTTATATCTAGAGCAGGTAGTTGCGTGGATCCAATTTTAATTGGGTAGATGCATTGAGGCAGCAACATATGGTGGTAGGCATGGAAAAGAAGAAAGGCCCTATCTAGAGATGGAGAAATAGGACAATTTGGATGAATCTTATTGTTGTTTAATGAAATAATCAAATAACAAAACTAACTAAGAAATAATAATTAAATAACAAAACTAACTAAAGAAATAATAAAATAACTAATCATAAACTTAGAAAGTAACATGTCAACCACTTATAATATTATTGAAATAGTACTTAATTGTTTTCGGATCTAATATACCCCTCTGAATTCATTCATTCTGATTTGAGTGATCATAATTATAGTCTCTGATATATTAGAAGTGAATAGGCATAATATTTCTTTTCTAATTTACGTTTAAAGAAGTATCCGCATCAGTAGTTATAAAGCATAATATTTCTTTTGAATAGCATCATTGGAAAGAAATGGCAGAGCACTGGATAAAGGATGGACTCGGAGTATGACAAATTATTCATTATTAAGTACTCCCTCCGTCCCGCTAAAGTTGGCAACATTCGTTTCGACACGGAGATTAAGAAATTGAGTGTTATATGTTTTAATAGAGTGTGGCCTACAATTGTTGACCAAATTAGTGAGTAATTGTTGACTTAATTAAAGTAATTTTGGCATTTTTAGAAAGTGGCCTACAATTGTTGACCAAATTAGTGAGTAATTGTTGACTTAATTAAAGTAAACTTTTGCCATATTTAGAAAGTGGCCAACTTTAGTGGGACACCCAAAATAGAAATATTGTCAACTTTAAAGGGACGGAGGGAGTAGTAGCTATCTCACCATACAACGAAGAGCAATAGGAGCCCATTGACTCTCTATGCCCAACATCAAAGATGATCCAACACTTTTTTCTGAAAGTAACAAAAAAAGTTAAGTTATTTGTGAGACTAATGCAAAGTCAGACACTTAGTCTTTAACAAGAGGAATACAAATAGTGGAGAGTAACAACCTACCTTTATTCACTTAGGATTAAGGAATGTATCTATCACACAATCTGCAATGTGAGCAACACGAAGATAATACCTATGTATTGCCTTTGTGTTGAGCTCCATTAATAACTCAAAACATAAAGTGCCTGCAAAAGCCCCATCATACACAAATTAAACATACAAAAACACTACCTCTCTCTACTCTCTACCATGCATTCACTTGCTTCTTCTGTAAGATGAAAGAAGACTTCGATATCTACGACAAATCCATCAGAAACTGATATTTCCTCTACTCCAGCTCTCATTCTGTCAAAATCCATCTTTGCTTATTTTTATTAGGCGAGATTTACTTTAGTTGCAGATCATAAACACTATGGAAATTCAGGATCAATAAGATTGTTTTTGCCAAGACCCCTGATTCTACTCTCTGCAGTAAGTCAAATTTACTAAGTTAACCAAACATATGACTGTGCAATCAGTTCTGTAGAAACCCTAACTAGACAGCTCATATTACCCCTCCCACCCACCCCCACATTCACTCTAGAGCATATGAAGACAGGGATCGATATAAGAATCTTAGTATAATGAAATTCTAATGCCCAACAAGTTACGAAAATGACAAACCAACAACAGTGAAAATCTACTAATTTAACCAAACTTATAACTGTGCAATCAGTTCTGAAGTTCCTACTTTTTTACGACTATATAAACTAGAACTTCGGTCAAGAGATGTTGAGAGACTACTAGATTAACACTCGAGTTGATACCATTAAGTGTACGATAAAAAATGGAGCTATCTGAGGTAAGTAAATTGCTACTGAAACAGAACCAATGTAGTTTATCAACAGGAGCCTAGTTCCAAGCAATGCCATATTTCTCAGACCAAGCTTTGTTTCCAAAGTATCAATCAGAAACCTATCAATTTATACTGAAATGTGAGATTTCAGTTATCAGATAAACCTCTTATATCAGATAAACCTCTTATATCAGGAGCCCTAATTTGAATTTTACAGCATCCACACAACCACAATTACACAAACAAAAGAAATTCAAAATTCGGAGCCCTAAATTAAATTTTATAGCATCCACACAGCTACAATTATACAAAAACAAAAGAAATTAGCAATTCGAGCCCTAATTTGTGGCAAACAACTAACCTCTGGCTGAGCCGGTGACTGCCGTTGGATGGAGGTGACGGAGGTGGCGATAGCGCTTGCTGCTGATGCTGACATCGATGGTGGCGGACGGCGAGCGACGATGGAGGCGCGCTTGCTTGTGTGTGCCTGTGCGGGTGCGGCTGTTTGAGGCGAGCACTCGTCGAGCAGCTGTTCGTCGAAGAAGAGAGAAGGCGAATCATGGAGGTGCTGAGCTGATGAGGAGGCGACGGCAGCGGGGGTAGCGGGCGGTGGCGGGCGACAGTCGGGGATGACAGGCTGCGGCGGCGGATGGGAGCAAAGGGAGGAGCAGTAATAATTTGATAAAAGTATTAGTTTATGTTACCTAAGGTTTTTTGTTAAAAGTGTTTTTTTCTTATTCTTTTTTATTATAATACACAAAGTTAGTTTTAATAGATATTAGTATATTTTATTATCTAAGAAAACCTAAGTGTAATTAAAACACTAGCTTCTTCAATTAGCGACTTCTCTCTGTAGCTTCTTTCAATTTTTGCCTAACCTAGGCGCCGCTCTCTCACTCTCCAATCTCCTTTTCAATTTTTCGCCTCCAGTTCGGCAGTTCCAGACTTCCAGCCTCGGAGTGAGCCCATTCCAGCCTCTCCTTCCAGTCTCCGGCGTCCGCCTGCCGTCCGCCCGTCGTCAGCGTCGCGTCGCCGACTCCAGTTCCAGACTTTCAGCCTCTCACTCCCTTCCATTCCAGCCTCTCTCTCCAGTCTCCGGCGCCCGCCCGCCGTTCGCCCGTCGTCGGCGTCGTGTACTCCAGACGTCCGCGTCGCCTACTCCAGTCGTCCGCGTCGCCGGCTCGCCTGCCAAGACTCGGCTTCCAGTTTCCGGCGGCGCCGGCGTCCCTCTTCCGGCGGCAACCTAGTCGACTTCTCGGCGGCCAGACGCATCCCCCTTCTCGGCGTTCCCTTTCAGTGCGGGCCAATCGGCCAATTGAAAAAGGTATCGGTTCCGAAAACCGAACCGAAACCGACGGTTTTGCCGGTTCGGTTTTGGTTCGGTTTGACACTTTGTCTTGGTGCGGTTTGGTGCCGTTTTTTAGGATCGGTTCGGTTTTCGGTTTTGGGTTTTTGGTTCGGTTTTGCACCGAACCGAACCGATGCTCACCCCTAATCAAGACATATATTAAGCATAATAATCAATCCATTACATCATCCATGAGCCTAACCCCCAAACCAATGGGGGATTTAGCCTATCATGCTTACAATCAAAATACTTAATTCAAGGAAATTCATAAATGAAAGAGAGAGAGAGTAAGAGGTGACAAATCCTATTTAATTAGCTTCCTTCAATCTTCTCTCTTCTTCAATGTCCTTCCAATCTTGGTGGTTGAGTGTAGTTATGGAGGCTAGGGCTTGGGTATGGAGGTAGGAGAGTGTGTTTTTTTTGTTGGGGGGAGATGAAAGATATCATAAAAAAGGGGGAAAAGGGGGTTTTGGGGCAAAAATCGCGTCTGGGCCCACCAAAGGGGGCAATCCCGCCTTTTTCCCGCGACCACGGCATGAACCGCGGTCAAGAACGCGGCCAAAATAAGAGGAGACCGCGGTCGAGGCCCGCGGCCGCGGCTCGGACCGCGGGTGATTGCCAAAAACGTTCTGGACTGCTCTGGAGCAGAGGCCCGCGGTCGGGCCCGTGGCCGCGGCCCGGACCGCGGGGTCCTGGGCTTTATGCGCAGTCCGCTTGTTCGGCTCTGTTATCCCTCGTCCGGACTCGGATTTGGTCGTCGTTTGCGCTCACGGATTCCTCTCGAGACGTACTTCAATCTCATGTCTTCAAAATCTTCCAATTAATCTTTGATTTTTCCTGAAATCACTCCAAAAGATACACCAAGCATCAAAACTCAATAAAACTTAAAATTGGGATACAAACACATATTAGCAATCAAAATATGAAGGGAAATGACAACAAATCATGTGGAATTGAGGTACGAAAACCATGTTTGTCAAAAACTGTTATGTATTATTAAAAGTGCGCTCATACATAACAGTTTTTGATCAAAACCGTTATGTATGAACCGTTATCCCTATTTCTTTTTTTAGTAGTGAACGCTAACCTTCGACGACCTTCAGAGTTGGCTTGCGACCTCATCATATATTCATACCAAGGCCCAAGCATATATCAAATAAGCCATTTCGCAATAACGCTATTATAAACTTGGCATTTTCGAGAGGTCAATGGAACCAATCTCAATGAGGAATATATATAATTGTCCACCTCATACAAATATAACAAAATTAACATATAGCACCAAAATATCCTCATAAAAAAAAAAATCACTCCTACAACCTATAGAGTTATATTAACAAGTAATGTACATATTTGTGTAGAAAAATAAAAGTTGGCAAAGCACTAATAATTGAAATTAAAAGTATATTTTGTTGTTGTGACGTGGAACAGTGAGTGAAAGTGTCAGTTGAATGAAGCACAAGAGTAGCCACTACACAAGGCTGTGGTGCTGGTGTAGGGGAACAAGGAAACGGGTCGGGTGGGCGGCAAGTCGGGCAGCGGGCTCTCAAAATTCAAGTAGTCCACCACCTCCTCCATGCTGGGCCTCCCCTTGTTGTCATTCAATGTGCACATCAACCCCACTTCCAAAACCCGGACCGCTTGATCCGGGTTGACCACCGGCCCCATGCTCCGGTCCACCAGGCTCCACCCTTCGTGGGTCTCGTGCAGGGCCCACGCCAGATCCAGCAAGTGGATCTCCCCCGCCCCGGACTTCCTGCGTCGCCCCGACACAACTTCCAGTATCAAAATCCCGAACTCGAAAACATCCACTTTCTGACTCACCGACGACTCGAAGCGCGTCGACTCGGCGGACGACAGCACGAACCCGAAGTCTCCTAGAATAGCCCGAAAGCTGACGTCGATCAACACACTACTCGGCTTGAGATTCTTGTGAGCCACGGCTTTGGAGTGGAGATACGCCAACGCCTGCCCCACATCCTTGACAACCTTAAACCGCCGCGTCCACGGCAGCACTCCGAATCCGAACAACCACGTATCCAGACTCCCATTGCCCACGAAATCGTAAACCACTACAGTCTCTTGATGATCAAAGCACCATCCCCTCACGCCCACTATGTTGGGATGCCGAATCTTACCAATTCTCTTTATTTCTTTAATCATTCTTCGTCTAACCGACCCACTTGGGATGCTCGAAAACCGCTTCACCACCACGTTGCACCCACTCAACAAAATGCCCTTATATGTAACACTATTCCTATCCCTCCCCAAAACTTGCGATTCATCTAATCTTCTCGTGGCTGAATATATCTGACTCAGATTCAGCTTCCGGGCCCGGTTGGGCGGGCCGGGCCGCTGCTTTTCCTTCCCAACCATCTCCTCCCAGTCGGAGTCGTTGCCCTTTTTTCTGTTGAAGAACAAGTTGATCATCACCAGTAGCACAAGAACAACAACGCCTACGAAGATGTAGAAACTGGTGGGCGTTTTGCTCTGAATGACATTCCCATCATCTCCGACCATGATCTTGCTCGCGCAGCTCTCGGGAGACGGAACACGAAGGCGGGCCCGGCTAACACTAGTGAAATTCCAAGAACAAACGCTGTGGATTTGCGTGTGGTAGTCATCGCCGGATGAGCCCGAAAATCCTATAAACATGTATTCATTCAAATAAGGTGAGAGATCGAGATTAGCGGAATAAACTCCAGTAGTAGGGCGGGGTTCGGCGTCGGGCCCGAGGGAAATTTCTAAAGACTTGTTGCTTCCATGATAGGCTATCCAGGCCCGGTGGAGCGTGCCGTCGTTGAGACGGACGCCGAAGCGCGAGGCGTTGATGACCGTAGTGGAGACGATGCTGCCGAGGTTGATGCCGACGTGGTTGTCGTTGGGGTCGCCGAACTCGGGGTTCATGCGGGTGTCCAACTCGACGGCGAATACTTTGTATTCGTCCTCGCATGCGTCGTTCAGCATGCCGAGCCACGGGCCGGGCCGACCCACGGTCAACTCGTCGGGGACGACCACGAAGCTCAGGCCGGGCCCGCCGGAGCCGTTGGAGCGGTCCTGGATGCGGAAGGAGAAGGTGGTTTGGAAGGAGGCGGGGAGACGGGAGGTGGGGTCGAAGAGGCGGACGGGGGAGGAGTAGATTGCTCTCCCGGCGGAGGATCGGAGATTGGGTTGGGGGATTTGGATGCAGCCCGTTTCGGATGGGATTGCGGCGCTGCCTAAGAGTGTGAGGTCTTGGTTGATGTTGTTCGGCCCGAAATTTGGGAAGGAGAGGCGCTTTGTCAGGCTGATTTCGGGCCCGGGCTTGTGCGAGGATTGGGCTGGGTTTGGGAGCGTGGAGGATAGGATGATTGATAAGATGAGGAAAAACATGATTCACAGATGAGGAGGAGAAGAAGAAGAAGAATGTTGGTTTTTACTCTATGGTGGATTTTGTATTTACATGGTCATCAGAGAAAGACACGTATGGTGTTTTAGTAATGTGGTCCTACAAATTATTTTCACAGAATTTATAACATAAAGTTTACTGATTTTTTTCATTTTTTTTATCAGTTTTGCATTTGGTTTATAAGAGGGTGTTTGGCTAAGCTTATTTTAAAAGCTTATTATAAGCTCTTTGAACTTATAAGATGTAATTTTTAAGAGATTATAAGTTGTCAAAGTATTTGGATAATTGAACTTATAAGTTAGAGAGAGAACAAACATTTTTCCAAGAAAGGGAAAATTGAAGAAAAATAAACTTGAATGATATATGATGAAAATAATAAATTATAGTTGAAAAATATTTGTAAAAAGATTGTTGCATATGAGATTATAAAAAAATAAGTTATGGTAAAAGAACTTATTTTTTGGAGAGCTTATAAACTGTTTAGGAGCTTATTTTGCCAAACACACTTTAAACTGTTTTGAGGAGCTTATAAGCTCAGTCAAACACCCTCTTACTTATTTTTGGTATTGGAAATATTTGTGAAGTTACTCAAGTATCGTGAATCGTGATGTGAAGACATTACCAAGTAAAAAACAAGATTTTTTGGTAGATATAAGTCTTTAAATCATGATTTGTTGAAGAATGATAGAAATAAATAAGCATTTGTATACAAGCATATTACAATTTTAAACGTACTAGTATAACTTTTTCCGAATATATTTTGGTATTCCTACATACCTTTCTCCCCCATTACTTATTCTTCTAAAACTGGTGAAAACGATAGTAGTGTGTTAGGTTGTGTGTGATATTTTGTAAACGATGGTAGTATGTTAGATTGTGTGTCCCTAAAAAAAATGTTAGGTTGTGTGTGATATTTTGTATATATAATTGCTATTAGTGGAAGTTAGGTTCATAATACACCCACACGCATTATTGTAAATAGTATGTAATTTTATAAACTAAGTGCACCATTACTTATGTAATTGCATTCTTTGTACTCTTATGTAATTGCAAATATAAGACATGAGATTTTTGCAAATAGTAGTTTCAGACTCTACTTGTCACATAAAATAAAAGGACTTTAAAAAAAACTTAAGTAAATGGGAACATGGAATTTGAACAGTAAACTTCACTATTTATAAAAGAACTTTAGTCCAATTGTTGGGTTCATTTATTTAATAACAAGTGATAATATAGTGTCTATTATTATTTTTTTTAATAAAAAATTACATAAGTAAATAAAGAAATTCAACGACGGGGGACTTGGATACAAGACCTTAATTCTTAGACATTAATCCCCTACCGATAGACCAACACACGCACACACCGTCTACTATTATTGATAATTGATGAATCGTGTGCGAATAAAGACAAACCACAAAGAAGATAACGCCAAATCAAGCGAGACCAAACGTGAATATGTATGTGTGCCCAAGTGTGAGTCATCTTCAGCACACACGCCCAAATAGACAAAAGGCAACTGCAGTGCTTGGAATTTATTAGGTACAGTTTTTAGTAATATTTCATACCTTCTCAGTCTCATCGTTTATCACTTAATTCATTTTCATTAATAATAAAAATATATCACAAGATCATTATCACAAATGCAACTACAGTGCTTGGATTTTATTAGATACATTAATGCAATCACTTTCAAACAAAATCATTATGTCAATAAAATCGATTATAAGAAAGCTAATAATCTAATATGGATATACGGATCTAGAGTAAATAACAATAATTAAACACACAAATAATCGATTTAAAAGAAGAAAATTGAAATTAAAATAAAATTGTGGCGATAATATTTAGCATGTTATGGAGTATACGTGTTGGTCAAAACTAGAAATCCACCAAGTTTTCAAAAGTTTGTTTTTTTAGAAAATACTTCAATAGTAAAACAAAATCAAAATAAGTACAATTTCAGGAATCTTTTTTTGAAATTAGTAATAATACAAGAACAGTAGTAAGTTACAACAAAATATTTCATATATACTCAAAACGATGATAAATATATGTGAACCATTCCAATGTACATAGATACCACAGTTCTACAAATATGTCAAATTATAAATATCCAAGATCTATAAAGACACGTGAGATTCACAATTATAAAATATTTTTCCTGCTCAAAGCTTAAACAGTAATTAAACACCACAGACTAAGCAAAATTATACTATCAGATTTTATGATTTTTCTACCATTTGCAGCATTATCAATTCAGATAAATAAAAAGATTAAAACACCACAAAATTTTGGCATAAATCTAGAATAACATAAAACAAGAAGAAAACACTCAAACTGTGACAACAAAATTTTAGCAGATTCATCTTTATATAAGTCTCATAAGAAGTCAGCATGCAAACAAGAATAAGAAAATGTAAATAACTGATTAAAACATAAATTTCTAACTTCATTCCTCAACAGCAATGGCTCCCTTCTCACTGACATAGATACCGTCAAGGAACTTCCTGATATCCTTGTTCTTGACATGGCATTTCTGTCAAACAAACAAAATGAGCCATAGTTAGATCAAGCAAGAGAGAAGAAAAAAAGCTCAGACTTTATCTTTACACAAGACTAATGAAAACTAGAAAGAGTTATCAGGCATCATTACCTGGTTTATCAAGGCACAAGACCTAGAAACAAGCTCAATGTCATTCCCCTCCAACACCAACTCATCCTTGACCTTCTCAGATCGCACAATCGACACCCCCTCAAGCATATCAACCTTCCTCACCTGTTTTGGGAGACAAAATGCAAATCATCAAACACAGCCCAAATTGAACAAACAAGTAGCTATACAATTCAACGACCCAAGCAAGGAACCAAAACAGACAAACTAGTTTATGCACATGATCTCCTCAAATTAAAATTAATAATGATATAAACATTCTACCAAACACTAAAACAACTAATTCACATTCAAAACAATAGAATTTGTGAATACATACAGCAATGCATGCCCCATTCTACCTATATTCTCATTTCACACGCAGCTTGAAAAAATTAATCATAAAAACAAAGTACTAATGATCGAAACAACAAGACAGTATATACAAATAAACCGTTTTAATAAATATAAACAAACAAAATCAATCAACAAAAGCAATTAACTAACTAAATTAATCAAATAAATTATAAAACAGTCAATCCGCGGAATAGGAAATATTTACAGCAAGCCAACATACATCAATACCAGAGACGCAGGAACGAATAAATCCCGTACCTTCTTCTCCCCGAGAAAGTTTCGGATCTCAATGGCGGTTCCGTTGTTAGTGATGGAGGCGTTAATAGGGAAATGAGCATACACGAATCTCATCTTGTAGCGGTATCCCTTGGTAACACCGTTGATTAGGTTGTTGACGTGGCTGAGCGCCGTGCGGATGGAGGCGGTGGTTTTCCGGCTGCCGAACCAGGCATCGATCTTCAGCTTCTTCTTCCCGGTCTCCTCATCGGTGATGAGCTGGAAATCGAGATTCAGATGCTTGAAATTCTTCGAGAGCGTGCCCCTGGGCCCCTCGACTTCGATCACCTTGGCCTTGACCTTGATCTTGATGCCGTCGGGAATGTCCATGGTGTCGGAGGAGAGGATCGTCTTCATTTTGTGGGGTGAAGTGTGAACTGTGTGTAGCTGCGACCCTAGTTTAGAGAGAGAGGAAGGGAGTTTCAGACGACGATATAAGAGAGAGAAAGAGGGAGGGTTAGTGAGGTGTAAAACCCTAGCTGGTTATTGGGCTTCATAAGGTAAATGGGCTTTATGTTCGGTACTATAAAACTATTCTTATGGATTCATTGTGTAGTACTTATATTTTATTAGGCCGACTTTCGCCCAATATTATCAATCTATATATCTATATATAATAATGAAACAATCCACCCAAATGGCCATAATGAAGAATGAAAATCAAATTTTGTCCACCATTTGAAAAAACACAAATTTTGGCCATTTTTATTGATTTGGACGCTTTTGCCCTTAATGAGGCGGACTGGGTAGGATCAGACACGCGGGTCGCGTGCCGGGTCGGGTTAGGCACTTATGGCACTATTAGTGCCATAAGTGCCAAGATGGCACTTATGGCACTTATAGTGCCATAAGTGCCATAAGTGCACACTTCCCCCTAGGGTTTAGATATTCCATTTAGGGTTTAGATTATTCATTTGGGGTTTAGATGTTCCATTTAGGGTTTAGATTATCCATTTAGGGTTTAGATGTTCCATTTAGGGTTTAAATGATGTTGTTGTTTCTGTATTTGTGCTGATGACCATTTTACTTAGTTTTATTTTGAATTTCGTTGGCACTTATGGCACTAATAGTGCCATAAGTGCCAAAATGACTATTTTACTTGGTTTTATTTTGGATTTTCGATGGCACTTATGGCACTAATAGTGCCATAAGTGCCTAACCCGACCCGGCACGCGACCCGCGTGTCTGACCCTACCCAGTCCGCCCAATTAAGGGCAAAAGCGTCCCAAAGCTATAAAAATGGCCAAAATTTGTGTTTTTTCAATGTGTGGCCATAAATTGTGTTTTATGCTTCATTTTGGCTACTTCAAAATTTTACTCTATAATAATCTTCTATACATAAAAGCCAAATCAATCACAAAAAAAAAACATCGATAATTAAGAACGAGTAATTTAATTATCAATTATATTAATATATATATATATATATATATATATATACATACATACATACATACATACATACATACATACATACATATAGTTATAAGGTTATCGTTTAAACCTCACTATACATATATATGTGTAATTTATTTTCTTAATGAATTTCCATATTTAAGTTAATTAATCAATCTAATTTAGTGTCGATCAATATATTTTTTTATAATCCTTAATACCCCTTCCGTTCCATTATTGTTGGCCTATTTCTTTTTGACACAAATATTTCGAAGAATAAAATTGTAGTGTAAAAGTGTGTGAAGTCATATTGTTTGTAGTGTAAAATCATTAACAAAAGTATAAACAGGCCAATATTAATGTGACATCCCAAAAAGAAAAAAACATCTATTATATAATAGGATTAAGCCTTAACCTATGTGGCATATCTAAAATCTCACCATTTCAAAATTTACCATATATAATCTTCATCATTTATTAATTAATTAACTATTACATTCTATATAAAGATTCATTAATCATAATAAATATAATTAATAATAAATAAATAAATAAATATATATATATAATATTAACATTACATATTTTATTATTTATTTTTCTAGATAAAAATTAGATTTATATGTCTGATAAGAAAAAAATTATAATCTATATACGATAAATTATTTTAATTGAATGTTATTGATTAGATGTATATTTGTTATTAATTTTATATTTCTCAATACCGTACATATTATATGTATATGTTGCAATATATTATATTATATTGTGTGTGCGTGTGTGTGTGTATATATATATATATATATATATATATATATATATATATATATAGGGGAGGGCTAGAATAAAAACACTCTTAAATGTATAAAATATAAATGATTTTCAGCCCTTAGATCATCAAGATCTACGGTTGATTCGTAACCCTTTTGGATGAATTCGTGGTCCTGGATTCGAATCCCAAAGGTAGCAAAAATTTATTTTTCACAATTCGTAACCATGTTGGATGAATTCGTAACCCTGTTGGATAAAATTCGTACATTAAAAAACGGTTATATTTATATTTTAAGAAGTATTTTTACTGTAGTCCTCCCCTATATATATATATATATATATATATATATATAATATTTATATTCTTAATTTTCAATAAAATTAATTTTAAATTAAGTTTGAATTGAGGCATGCACGTATATGTAAATTATAAATGGGTCCGGTCATTGATTTACATGTTTGCATAATAAGGCACAAATTCTATAAACTGATTAATTTAGAACAAAATCTTATTTTATGTCTATCAAAATAATTAAAATTTTATTTTTATTTTTTATAAAATAAATCCATACATTTTATTTATATAGGGAAGAAAAATATATTTTTCATTTATGCAATCTTTATTTGTTTCTGTTCGTCCATTACTATAATAATAATAATAATAATAATAATAATAATAATAATAATAATAATAATAATAATAATAATAATAATAATAATAATAATAATAATAATGATCTATTCTATAATACGATTAGACCTTAGCCTACGTGACAGGCTTCAAATTCTTTATTTTCAATCTCAATCTCCAACGTGGCATTTGAGAATCCAATCTATATATTCTCATTTTCACTTTTCAAACAAAAGTCACGCCTCCCTCTTCCTCACCCCATTGCCGTCGACCCTGAATCCGGTCGGCGTCGTCTCCCCCTTCACTGTCTCTCTTTTCTCTCAATCCTTTTCTCTCTCTAAAGTCGATTGCACACTCAAATCGAGCCCTAATTCCCCCCTTAAACTGCCCGCCTCTTTCTCCCTCTAAATTCCGGCATCGCCGCCGTCCTAAGGGCGGCATTGCTCCGCCTCATCTCTGACTCCCTCTTCCATTCCTTAATTAGTTCGATTCTGTTTCCACTTCTTAAACCCATGAGAATTCTCCATTCGAAGCAATTAATACAAGAGCCCTAAGATTTCTTTTTCCTATAACCCGTTGTCGTTCCTTCTTCTAAACTCTGGCGAAATAGTCGCCGCTGAGCTTGCGGTTCGTCCGCCGCTGAGCCCTGGACTTCGTCCACCGTGCCGTCGACCCCCACCCCACCGACGACTTCTCTATTTTGATACCTTCATTTTTGAATCTGCCGTGATTCTTCCTACACACCTATGGTAAGTATTAAATTAGTTTCCTAATTTAATAACATGTTTCACTATTTTAAATATAGAATGATTATTATTTAAGAATGAACAAATTTTGGAAAGAATTTTAACAATGAAAACTTATAACCTAGATTTTTAGCAGAGTTGCCAGAGCAGAGTGATGCATGCCATGGAGGCCCAAGTTTTGCATATGTGGGCTGATTTAATAGAGTCTTTTATTTTGTTTTATCTTATAATTTTCGTGGGTTATGTTAGGGTGGCTGAAATTAGGCCTTAGTTGAGTCAATTTTGAGTTTTATACCTTGTTTTGACTAAGGATATGTTTCGTTATTAGATTAGGAGTTATTTTCCATGTTTATTCTCCTAGTTTGGTTAGGTTTTCGCATACCTTATTTGTAGTCCTTATGATGGACGAAAATTAGGGCTTCTTTGCTTGGTAGTTAAGTTGTTTCCTTCTTAGATTAGGGTTAGTCTTTGCCTATATATATAGGCCTTCTTATGTTGGACGAAAATTAAGCCTACTTTTATCAATAAACTTGTGAGTTTTATTTCTCTCTTGAGATTTCCGAATTCCTCTTGATTATTCCAAGACGAATTCAATTATCGACGTAACGGCGAGTCAACCAACCCTCGTCGGGTGTCATTCAGCGTCCCCGAGTTGCTGCGTCAACATCACGTTGGGGTATAGGGCATTCAGTCGCCTATATCATTTGCCGATCAATCGAACACCACGCAAACGGAAGACTTGACAACGAAACGGAAGATGGAATCCCAAAACCTCTGAATCTAACCCACGGAATGATATAGGCGACTGAATGCCCTATACCCCAACGTGATGTTGACGCAGCAACTCGGGGACGCTGAATGACACCCGACGAGGGTTGGTTGACTCGCCGTTACGTCGATAATTGAATTCGTCTTGGAATAATCAAGAGGAATTCGGAAATCTCAAGAGAGAAATAAAACTCACAAGTTTATTGATAAAAGTAGGCTTAATTTTCGTCCAACATAAGAAGGCCTATATATATAGGCAAAGACTAACCCTAATCTAAGAAGGAAACAACTTAACTACCAAGCAAAGAAGCCCTAATTTTCGTCCATCATAAGGACTACAAATAAGGTATGCGAAAACCTAACCAAACTAGGAGAATAAACATGGAAAATAACTCCTAATCTAATAAGGAAACATATCCTTAGTCAAAACAAGGTATAAAACTCAAAATTGACTCAACTAAGGCCTAATTTCTGCCACCCTAACATAACCCACGAAAATTATAAGATAAAACAAAATAAAAGACTCTATTAAATCAGCCCACATATGCAACGTAACTTGGGCCTCCATGGCATGCATCACAGAGCTTCCAGAGCAGAGGGCCAGAGCCAAGTTGCCAGAGTAGAGATGCCAGAGCAGAGCTGCCAGAGCAGAGATGCTAGAGCCAGAGCTAGCCAGAGCAGAGTTGCCAGAGCAAAGCTTCCAGAGGAGAGCTGTCAGAGCAGAGTTGACATAGCATAGCTTCCAGAGCAGAGCTGCCAGAGCCAGAGCAAACCAGAGCAGAGCTTCCAGAGCAGAAGGCCAGAGCCAAGTTGCCAGAGCAGAGCTTCCAGAGCAGAGATTCCAGAGCTAAGTCATTAAAGTCAGAGCCAGAGCCAAGTCACCAGATCCAGAGTCAGAGCTAAGTCGTTAGAGTCAGAGCCAGAGCCAAATCGCCACATTAGGCCTTAGTTAATTGCATACCTACATTCTTAATCCTCGCTTTTCCGATATTTATAAGTTTTAATTGCATACCTAGATTTTTAGCTATAAATTCCTTAGTTAATAATGATTTACGCTGCATCGTGTTTTTTCAGCCAACACAAGGTACTTTTGTTCTTCTTTTGCTGTGTTTAGGGAGCAAAGCAAACCTTTTGCTGTGTAATTTTAGTGCTTCGTATTTGAATAAAATTTGTTTCTGACTTGTGAAAGATATGTTATAAGCCTTTCCACGGAATATGTAAATTACAGTTGATTGGGTCCATATAATACCATTTTGAGTTGCCAGAGTAAAGCTTCCAGAGCAGAGCTTCCAAAGCAGAGTTGCCATAACAGAGCTTCCAGAGCAGAGGGTCAGAGCTACGTTGCCATAGCAGAGCTAGCCAGAGCAGAGATGCCAGAGCCAGTGCTAACCAGAGCAGAGTTACCAGAGCAGAACTGACAAAGCCAGAGCTAACCAGAGCAGAGGTTCCAAAGCAGAGGGCCAAAGCCAAGTTGCCAGAGCAGAGATGCCAGAGCAGAGATTCCAGAGCTAAGTCATTAAAGTCAGAGCCAGAGCCAAGTCGCCAGATCCAGAGTCAGAGCTAAGTCATTAGAGTCAGAGCGGGATGATGAGGACAGAATCCAGCTCAGTAATTAGGGGACAACGACCTGACAAGTTATATTCTAATAATAGCCTTAATTAGTTTAATGGCGAGCATGCGAAATAGATGACCAGACGAATTTACTACTTTACCCCAACTGTAATGCCTATAAATACCTACGATGATGAAATAAAGCACACGCTCTCTCTTTTACTGCTTTAAGAACTCTTCTATTTCCTTTCTCTCTAGAGTTTGAACTAATAAAATTACATATATAAATAAAATATCTAAATTGTTAGAGTTATGTTTGTTAGATAGTTGACAATTGGAGTCATGGTTGAATATAATTTCATATTTGATGATGGTCTCTCAAACTCTAGATGAGATGATGCTCAAAACTCCAGACGAGATGATGCTCTTTCAAGTTTTAGACGAGATGATTCTCTTTCAAGTTTCAAACAAGATGATGCTCAGAAGTTAGAGGTGATCTGTCAAGTTTGCGACGAGCTGATGCCCACAACTTGGTTGGTCTTAAAACTCCAAATGATACGATGTTCGATAAATCAGTTATGGTCTTTTAAATATCAGGCGATATTATTTTTATAATTAGTTTTGCTTTTAGAAGTTCGGAATTATATGATGCCTATGTCAAATTTATATGTATTTCTACTCTCTCTCTTTTTTTCTTACGCGTCAACTTTTTATAAAATTTCATATGAAAACTAACGGGTATTTTTATGATCTCAACAAAATTAATAATTTAATTTCTAAAAGTTGTTGACATTAATATAATTTAAAATGTATTACTAATTTAATTTAATTAATTATATAAATAAATTACATAAAAAATTATTTTATATAATTATCATAAGAATAACATAAAATATATAAATTACAAGAAAATATGTACCCGTCGAATTTCGACGGGTAATACACTAGTACCAACAATAATGAGGCAGAGGGAGTAGTTTATATGGATACTCGCATATTTTTTTTATTCAAATGTAATAAATTTAAATATAAACTAACACACCCTTATGATAATATAATTATAAAATTTATAAATATAAATACTTCCTTATAAATAAAATATTTATAATAGAATATATGGTAAAATTAGTTTCCACAGCACCCTGAAATTTATTTGTATATTTTATTGTGTAGAGTATTCTCATATAAATATTCAAGAATGACAAAAAATAGTATTATATAAATATTGCATTTGAATTGTCACAGCCCAAAACCATTTATTTTCTTTGCAATTTTTATTTGAAAATGATTAATTTTTCAAGCTATGAAGTTTTTGAGAAAGAGGGAAGGAGGTTCAGAGCGACGATATAAGAGAGAGAAAGATGAAGGGTTAGTGAGGTGTAAAACCCTAGCTACTTATTGGGCTTTATTAGTATATGGGCTTTATGTTTGCTACTGTAAAATTATTAGTCGGATGGAATAATGTGCAGTAGATAGGAATGTCAATCGGGCTCACTCGATTTCGAGTTATTTTTAACTTGTGAGATAGTCATATTGAACAATAAAATATAATATTTGCCAATTATTTTTTATTTTATTTTTTTACTTGGAGGAGTTGGGGAAAGGGAGATGTGGGGATTTGGCCACTAATCTAAAAACATAAAATTTGGTAATTTTTTATGTTTTATAACTATTTTACTCTTTAATTAGGCGGACTGAGTTAGGGTTACGTGCGCGGAATTGGGCTTCGGGTCGGGTTGGACTCGCGGGTTATGATAGTACAAATGGCACTAATAGTGTTAACTGTGTCATTCAAGCGCGACCGCTGACTTTCCCGCGGTCGTTGGCAGTCTTTTTCTTTCTCTTAGCACCAGAGGAAGACGTTTGGTGAAATTTCTGACGTTTCCTTTGTTGAAGGGGGATGTCGTCCCCAGAGACTTCATCTATTAGATGAAGCGAGACATCCCCGTAACCTGCGCTGGTAGGGCGGAGCTATCCGGGGTTAAAGGACTCCGGATCGACCTGCTGAACTGCGCCGACACCCGACTGCACAGTCTCAGGGGCATCCAGAACAAGGAAGAACTGGATGTTGTCAACTTTCCCGTGTTTCCTTATTTTCCACATGCCTGCGCAGAAAAATACAAATATATGTACATATTAAAATTACGTAAGATGCATAAAAGCCAATTTTAGATAGAATAACAACAAAATACAGCGCAGGCATGGGCGAAAATAATTAAACAAAACTACAAAACTAAAATTATACTAACGACGGAAACATGGTATCTGCGAAACAGCCCCGCGCCAGCCAGGACGAAAGGTGTTGTCACAAGTTCTAAAACATAAAAATTTTTCTCTTCATAGGCCACGTTCAGCGATTCAATCAAGCAATGCTCAGAGTCACTTATCCGGGCCTTACTTGCAGGGGTGGTATGCTTAGTGCGGTGCCACTCCACTTCGTCTGTGCCGGCATAATCCCTCCAAGTACCGCTCCGTACTTGAACGAAGAAATACTTGTCGTGGAATTTCTTATCCATAGAATTTAAATTCGCTAAAAATTCCATATTACTACCTAACTTAGACGTAAAATTATAGTGACAACCAGTCTTTTTGATTATATGGGTTTTATGGAACAATGTTGCGTTGTCATGGTAGTTGTTGACTGCGCAGAGGATGTGGAGAATATGGGCTCGGCGAATAGAGGAGGGGGAAATCTGAAAGAAATGTACACCAAATTTTTCACAAATGTCTACAAGGAATTGGGAGGGGGCAAACATAGACAGGCCTTGACGTGGGCCACCCAAATAGGTACAGTATCTGGTGACCATCGCCCATCGGCGTCGGGCATGTCATCGGCGGTCCGTTGCATCCGAAGTTTCAACTCTGGATCATCAGGAGGAATACGCAGCAGTTGCCGCATCTCACTTATCTGAGAAAGAGAAGCAGTGGGAACGGGGAAAACCTACACAGGTCATGGAATCAGCATGGTTCTCCATTTGCTGACGGGCTCCGACGGTGGCCACGGCGACTCAAATATATATATACTTACGAAAATCGACGAAAAATGCACAGGACAAAGGGGGAAGATGAATGGGGAGATAAAATATAGAAGGGAAAGCCTGGTACCAGCGAACGAGGAGTGGTCGGACTGGGGAAAAAAGAATGGAGCATATAACGGCATGGAATCAGAAATTACAAGAAATACTTCAAGGGCGCTAATAGCAGACGTAGAGGAAGAAGAAAAAAGAAAGAGAAGAGGGAGATGAGTATTTATAGGGAAAATTTGAATCGAAAAAATGTGGGAGCAATTATTAGGGTTGAAACCCATGGGATGGGAAATGAAGGGTTAAGATTACATTTCAAATTGGCGGTTAACAATCGAGGGCCGAGATTAATCCATTTCGAAAGTAGGACGTGGGGGGATGTGAACATGTACTTAAGTGTGTCAGTGAACATTAAATGCGATGGGACAATGACCTACACTAAGTCCTGCACGGGCAAGACTAATGGTTTTCGTCTACAAAATTCATATAAATATTTACTTCTTTTCGTAGACTTAAGGGGAGTAGCTGATGAGGGATAAGATCCTCTTCAGCGCAGGACTCTCTAATCAACGGTTATTCGTACATAATGTTTACTATTTATTATTATATACATGGAAAGAAACTAACCAAGGCAGGCTTAAATGAAGACCTGGGATAACAAAAGGAGTTTAAAACACCGGTGCAGCGGAGAGAGCGAGGAACTCTATTATACAGAGCCTGCGCAACAACTTCATCATTGACCTCTACTATATAAAGCCTGCACAGCCACGCGGGATTCTACCACTTAGAGGCACATCTGCGCAGACTGGGGGGCTTCATCAGCACAATCTACTAAGCTGCGTCCGTGTAAGATCGCGAAAGGGAGCATGTTTTGGCCTCAATGCCTGCGCAGTCCATCTTGGAGACGCCTGCGCAGATCATCTAACAATCTTCTAAACTGAGGTGAAAAGCTGCAAAGTAGTTAGGAAACGACAACCAACGCGACAATGACACCGGAAGGGCATCCGTGCATGAAGAGTGCCACTACAAGATTTTAACACATAGACAACATATATTTAATGTTGTCTATGTAAAAAATATGTGTTGTAGAGGCCAGTGTTGTCTATTATAGGGTGCTCATAGACAACAAATATTATGTGTTGTCTATTTAAAGATAAACAACAAATAGAAGCTAGTAGACAATAGATATTATATGTTGTCTATTTAAACATAGACAACATATGGAAGTTAATAGACAACGAAGACTATATGTTGTCTATAATAATATAGACAACACATCTAGTGATTATAAACAATATCTAATATCTGTTGTCTATTCTATGACAAAATTTAAAAAAAAAAATCTAATATATTTACATCCTTGTTTTATAATACCAATATATATGACAAAATTAAAATACTTAAATATCAAATAATCAAACAATACTCATAAACCACTAATAAATATCAAACAATACTTATAAACTCATAATCAAATATTTACATCCACAGTTGTATCCAATCTAAGTACGCCTTTATTTATCTACTAAACAAATTTCTAATAAAATCTCTAACTAATTACGCCTTCATTCGCCACCAATCATCCAACAAATCAACCATCCAACTCGCTCGAACCTACATGAGCAAAATAAAATACGACAACTTTAAGATATAAAAAGATATAATATGACTATAAAACTAACATATAATCTTCAATAAACATTGAATACAAGTAATTTCATACCTTTATCACTTCTCACACTAGACTTTGCCTTCCCCTTTTTTCTATGTTCTTATTGAAAAATTTTATAGCCCTACATATATTAAAATACAAATTTAAAATAAAATATATAAATGATATCTTAAAATTGATAGAACTTACGTTTCTGTGACGATCTTTATCTCCGTAAAATGACGATCATCCTTCAACGGATCCAACACGTATGTAGTATCATTATGTGGGTCAATAGCTAGAAGGATCCAATGTCAACTAACAAGATAACCATGTTAAATAAAAAAGCAACACATATTCATTCTAAACTCAAATATAAGCATTTTTTACGTACCCTATGTTGCACGACACCAAAACAAATTGATTAGTCCATCCTTTATCCATTTCTATTACGTTAAATCTGAAATAAATTTAATAGAATCTCATCTCTGATCATATAGCTCATCATTAAGAACAAAATAAATACACAAATATTCACATAATGGCGCCACGCCCTTCTCAGCGACAAAATTCAGTAGAGTCGGCAAGGCTCCACCCCAATCCTAACCACCAATTTCTACTATTCGTAAGCATAGAAATATATACACAAAACTTCATTCCTAAAGCCACCAATCGGGCTATCTAGCAACATGCAATAATAGGATAGGGTTCAGCTAGTTATCAGAACATCAAGAAAGCTCTCGACCTCAAGAGTAATCGTCTTTTAAGTAATAGTCTTCACAAAGATTGTATCTGCAAATAAGAAAACAAGATAAGACCTTCAATAATAATACGAACTGAAACTAATATTAAAATTATTTTAATCTTAGAAATTAATTTTTATGTATTTAAATGTCATAGACTCATTATTTAAATGTCATAGCCTAAAATCAGTTGAGGAGTGACATTTTTTATTATTACTAAAACTGTTTAAAGTTTTTTAACAATCAAAATTTGATTAAGTTTACACCCTCTGCAATTCATGCTTATTTATTATCACAAGTTCCTAAAACCAGAACGTGATATATACTATATTAATTGAAAAGCAAAGTAAACCTGTAGAAACTACTATTACATATCAATTAACAATTAAGAAAGCTTTAAGCCATTCAAGTTGGTTTCGAAAAAAATCATGAAAACTTTGCCCAAACAACACAATTCTATCCTGACCAAATATCTTCGATGAAGCTACTTCAAACTTTTTGATGACAACACAATTCTGATTATAAATCCAAAACTAATACCTCATCTAACAATTAAAACATAAATCCAAAAAAGCCCTACATGCTGCTGATAATGCTTCGAAAGGTTTACTAAAATTTCACAATGCCTAACAAAGAAAGAAAAGAAGAGATGGATTATATACCCGATTCAGGTGAATCTGAATGCACTGCGATACTTCGTCGAGGTTGAGAATAACATCTGCGTTCCAGTCGAAGATTTTGATTATCAGAAGCGATATCCGCTGTGAGAAACAGAGTCCAGCAAGGGCGACGCTGGCGGAGAGAGTGACGCCGACGGAGGAAGTGATGATGGCTGCGTGTGCGTGGTGGGTTATTGCCGGCGCCGGAATGGTGACGGAGGCCACGACAGCCGAGGGTGGCGGGAGGCAATCGGGATGGCAAATTGGGCAGTTGGGAGAACATGGGAGTAGCGGTAATTGCAGATTGGAAGTTATTAATTTACCTGGGGTTATTTCTTATTTTTTTAGAATTACCTAGGATTATTTTATTAATATAAAGTTCATTTTCTTATTTTTATATAATTGAAATAGACAACACGTTTCTAAAAACAATTGTTATATGTATTGAATATTGACAATAGTTTAAAAATATGTGTTGTCTATTATATTAATAAACAATAAAATTTAAACTCTGTTGTCTAAGAGTGGTCATAGACAACAGTCTTTCAATTTATGTTGTATATGACCTTATTTTTTTAAGGTTATAGACAACTGATTTGATCATAATTGTTGTCTATATAATATTTGACAACACACTTATTAAAATTTGTTGTCTATTTTGTGTTGTCTATGTGCTCAATTCTTGTAGTGTGCGTGCGAAGAGTAAAAATACCATTGTACCCTTACCTTTGTAATGTCTATAAATACCAGCTTAGTCATTGTAATCCGGGCATCTCCTTCATACTTGTAAACTTGGTTGGAATATAAGAAATATCTAGAATTCGGTTGTGAAAAATTGTGTTCGGTGGAGTTCTCTTGTTCTCCGCGATTTCGCCATAACAGGTTTCCTTTCCAATCATCGACTTTTTACTTGAGGGTGGGGCTTTATGTTCCATCACCTAGAATCCAAGGGCAGTTTCGCATGAACCCTAGCCGTCAAAAGTGGATGTGCTTCTGGAAAAAGAATCGAATTAAAATCCGAGGCCGCAACATATGAAGATAGTGAGGTGATGTGTCTTCGACTTTTGGGCCATTTGGCCCTAGTTTTTTCTCTTCTTTGTGTTTGTTTGAGTCCTCTAGGGGCGAAAACAGGTATTCAGGAGGAGGAAGCTCGAAAAAGGGCATATGCACGAAATATGGTCAGAATGGGCATTACCGGAACAAAACTATCCAAGCTTCAAGAAGTGAAACTTACCAGGAAGAGAGCTCGGTGAAGTACCTCTCAAAACCATTCGAGGCGTGGGAACCTTCGAAGTGTACCACCTAGTATGAGGCCAACCGAAGAAAGAAGCTAGTATGACCATGCCCGTCAATAGCAGTCTGCAGCTGGAGTTATATATGGAAAGACGTGTGAAAGAGATTGCCCGGAAGATTCTGGCAAATTCTAGCAATGGAAAGATCTGGAATAATGTGGAATCAACCCCAAATCCGTTGGAGATCCATTATCAATCAAATCAAATCAAGGATCAAGCTAAATATGGAAGGAAATCAGCTGCCATATATGGTCTGCCGGCTAGGGTTTGACTGCTACCGAACTGCTATTTAAAGACCATCATGTGTGGTTGACAGAGGGGAGTTTTTACATTCAGTTTTCACAACTCATAGACGAATTTTTAGTGCTTTTCTAGACTTAGACTTTTGTTAGTTCACCAAGAAAACAATTTACTTTTAGTTCTTTTACATTTTTCGTACCAAACAATTTAGTTGCTTTTCGTATTTCCATTCCGTTGTGACGAACAAAGCCAAGGTTGTTGCCTTAGGTATTTTTATATTAAGTATTTCGAATTTCCTTTCATTCATGTGTTCATTCTATTTCGCATTTACGTTTTCCAATATGTGTGAGTAGTTCCCTTGGTAAGGTTACGAGGTGGAAATAATTGTTGTCGATATGTAAAACTATTGTGAGGCATTTGTGCTCTCGGTTGAGTCTAGTAGTTCCGGGATCTAGGCAGAACCATGGCCAGTAAGGACCTAACGGAAGAACTCCGCTCGGTACTATCCTGTCCATATCAAGCAAAGGTCAGATGCCCTGAGCGTGACAACCAGTAAGGCGCTGACCGAGTAGCTGAGCAATACCACCTCAAGGTGTTGTAGATCCATCCGGCGAGGAAAGGATTGATGGGATACACTGTGCTTCCTCGATCTTGGGCTTCTCTAGTGACTACCCATCAACTGTGACGAGGCATAAAGCCATGGTTATCAACCAAGGAAGACGCTTAATGTATCGTACATATTGGCTGTGAGCCGGAAATGTCAATCCCGTGAGTCATATGTGCTCAGGATGCAGCTCCGAGGACTTTGGGAGAGAAGGTTGATGAGGACCATACTTGGTGGATAACGGGTATGGCTACTATCTACGGAGAAGTGAAGCACAACCTTGTGACCGAGGAAAAACCGTGATCTTCGGACCAAGTGATTACAACGGACTCAACCATCCTAAGTGTGAAGTATGATCTCTTGAAACGCCCCAATGTCTTTGGGCCACGCCTTGAGGTTATATGGATCATGGACGGATCCTCAGTATGCCTATGACCAATACAAATATCGACAACAGTTATAACCTAACCAAAAACTTTACCCCTTGTTATATTTGATCTTTGTTTAAGTTTACTTGTGCAGATAAACAGGTTGAGACCGTGACAACTCAATTTGTGCACCCGAAGAGTAAAGTGGTTCGTGAGATCGACCCTATACTTGCTGCTAAGACTGTTATTTGGTTGCGAGTAATAGGAGCGTGTACTATCCGACTGGGGCATACACAAGTATTTTGATCGTACCGCACGACGAGTGCGTGTCATGAGGCGTCGGAGGGGATAGACGTAAAAACAATCCCTCAAGCGTGAGAGGACAGCTGAGGGAATTCATCAAAGAAATCACGAAGAGATGGAGCCATGTCGCCGAGTCGGAGAAAAGTCGATCGACGGGATGTGGCGGCTTGGAACCCTAGAACCGCCGTGATGAGTCATCGCCAAGAGGAGATTCGCGAGAGAGAGGATGCGTCATCAGAGAAAAGAGTCTCACTTTTTATGTGAGTGTTAAAAAAATAACATCCCCCAACAATTATGTTCATCAGCATAGTGTAGTGGATCAAGAGAAAAAAAATTTAAAACTCTCATTACTCCTCTACAATCTTTTTCCTGTTACTGAAGCAAAAAATATGCAAATTAGCAAGTACCAAGATGTTAGCAAATTAGCAAATTAGCAAAAAATATGCAAATTAGCAAGTACCAAGATGTGGGAGGCTATATGCTTTAACTTTGCTCGTAATCTTTGTCTTCTACCATAATTTTCTCAATGAAATAACCTGTGTCGGACTCCATCAAGACATTCTCTGCAATTACTTAAATCTTCTTATATTAATTTATCTTTACGCCTAAAAATGATTGACTGAGAAATGGAATATCAATTACTTAAATTCAAACACATCAATATTTGCAATTAATTACTCTTATTTTTTAATTCGTCTCATCTTTTAGTGAGTGTTAAAATAATAAAAGTGGAGTAAGAGTCACTACATTATCTACCAAATATTTTTTAAACTCACGACGTCCCCCAAATAATACATCAGTGCAATCGCTTTCAAAGAAAATCATTTTGTTAATAAAATGGCTTGTAAAAAAGCTAAATATGGATATACGGATATTAGGGGTGTAAACGAACCAAGCCGCTCGTGAACTATTCGGGGCTCGGCTCGAAAAAAGCTCGTTCGAAATTCGTTCGTTTTTTAAACGAGCTGAACTCGAGCCCGAATCCAAGCTCGATAAAATTATCGAGCCGAACTCGAACCTGTGCATGTTCGACTCGTGAGCTCACAAACATGTTCGGCTCGAACCTATTCGCGAGCCTATTCGCGAATAGGCTCGCGACTATGTTTGCGAATAGGTTCACGAATATGTTCGCGAATAGGCTCGCGAATAGGTTCATTAAATAATAATTTTATATATTTTATTTGTTACTCCCTCCGTCCCATAATAAGTGGCCACATTTCCTTTTTCGTCTGTCCCATTATAAGTGGCTGCTTTCTAAAAATGACAAAAGTTTACTTTAATTAAGTCAACAATTACTCACTAATTTGGTCAACAATTATAGGCCACTTTCTAAAAATGCCAAAATTACTTTAATTAAGTCAACAATTACTCACTAATTTGGTCAACAATTGTAGGTCACACTCTATTAAAACATATAACACTCAATTTCTTAATCTCCGTGCCGAAAAGAATGTGGCCACTTATTATGGGACGGAGGGTAAATAGTACTTTTTAAATAATAAAAATAATACTTATAATTAAAAAAAATACTACTAACTTGATAAATTATCTATTTGTTAAAAATAAATTATAAATTACGATTCATAAATAGTCTAGTAATATATGAAGAAATATAATTTTTTGTTATTTTAATGAAACCTTATTATATAAATAATTCGAACCGAGCTCGAATTCGAGCCGAGCTCAAGATAAACGAATAATTAACGAGTCGAGCTCGAGCTTGAGATAAACGAATAATTAACGAGCCGAATTTGAACCAAACTCGAGCTTGGTATTATATAAGCGAGCCGAGCTCGAGCTCATTTTTAGGCTCGAATTCGAGCTCGAGCCGAACCAAATCTTCACGAACCGAGCCCGAGCCTGGAGGTATTCGGCTCGGCTCGATTCGTATACAGGGCTCGGCTCAATTCGTATACAGCCCTAACGGATATAGAGTAAATAACACAGCAATAAATAAACAGAAAAATAATCGATTCAAAAGAAGAAAAATGGAAATAGGTAGAATATAAAAGAATCTTATTTTGATATTAATAAAAAAAAATACAAGAACAGTAGTAAGTTACAGCAAAATATTTCAAATGTACTCCAAAAAGATGAGAAAAATTTGTGAACCCTTCCAATGTACAAAGATACCACCGTTTACTGCTGAAAGTTTAAACAGTAAAAGACTAAGCAAAATTACTAATTAGATATTATGATTTTCCTGAGCTGACAAAGCAAGTAATGCTACCTTATGCAGCACTATCAATTCACATAAATAAAATGACAAAAACATCACATATTTTGGCATAAATCTAGAATACCATAAAACAAGAAGAATACACTCAATCTGTGACAGCACAAAATTTGCAGATTCATCTTTATACAAGTCTCATAAGAAGTCAGCAGGCAAACAAGACAAAGAAAATTCGAATAACTGATTAAAACATAAATTTCTAACTTCATTCCTCAACAGCAATGGCTCCCTTCTCACTGACATAGATACCGTCAAGGAACTTCCTGATATCCTTGTTCTTGACATGGCATTTCTGTCAAACAAACAAAATGAGCCATAGTTAGATCAAGCAAGAGAGAAGAAAAAAAGCTCAGACTTTATCTTTACACAAGACTAATGAAAACTAGAAAGAGTTATCAGGCATCATTACCTGGTTTATCAAGGCACAAGACCTAGAAACAAGCTCAATGTCATTCCCCTCCAACACCAACTCATCCTTGACCTTCTCAGATCGCACAATCGACACTCCCTCAAGCATATCAACCTTCCTCACCTGTTTTAGGAGACAAAATGTAAATCATCACACACAGTCCAAATTGAACAAACAAATAGCTATACCATTCAACGACCCAAGCAAGGAACCAAAACAGACAAACTAGTTTATGCACATGATCTCCTCAATTAAAATTAATAATGATATAAACATTCTAGCAAACACTAAAACAACCAATTAACATTCAAAACAATAGAATTTGTAAATACATACAGAAATGCATGCCCCATTCTACCTATATTCTCATTTCACACGCAACTTGAAAAAATTAATCAAACTCTCAGCAATAGTACATTGCAGTGTTGTTACATGCAATATAAGTATATAATCAAATAACAAAATGCAAATAGGCATTAAATCATAAAAACAAAGTACTAATGATCGAAACAACAAGACAGTATACACAAATAAACCGTTTTAATAAATATCAACAAACAAAATCAATCAACAAAAGCAATTAACTAACTAAATTAATCAATTAAATTATAAAACAGTCAATCCGCGGAATAGGAAATATTTACAGCAAGCCAACATACATCAATACCAGAGACGCAGGAACGAATAAATCCCGTACCTTCTTCTCCCCGAGAAAGTTTCGGATCTCAATGGCGGTTCCGTTGTTAGTGATGGAGGCGTTAATAGGGAAATGAGCATACACGAATCTCATCTTGTAGCGGTATCCCTTGGTAACACCGTTGATTAGGTTGTTGACGTGGCTGAGCGCCGTGCGGATGGAGGCGGTGGTTTTCCGGCTGCCGAACCAGGCATCGATCTTCAGCTTCTTCTTCCCGGTCTCCTCATCGGTGATGAGCTGGAAATCGAGATTCAGATGCTTGAAATTCTTCGAGAGCGTGCCCCTGGGCCCCTCGACTTCGATCACCTTGGCCTTGACCTTGATCTTGATGCCGTCGGGAATGTCCATGGTGTCGGAGGAGAGGATCGTCTTCATTTTGTGGGGTGAAGCGTGAACTGTGTAAAACCCTAGCTGCGACCCTAGTTTAGAGAGAGAGGGAGGGAGGTTCAGACGGCGATATAAGAGGGAGAAAGAGGGAGGTTAGTGAGGTGTAAAGCCCTAGCTGGTTATTGGGCTTCATTAGTAAATGGGCTTTATGTTCGGTACTATAAAACTATTATTCTTATGGATTCATTGTGTTGTACTTATACTTTTATTAGGGGTAATTTTAAACACAGCCCCCAATTTTCTCACTATAGCCACTTATTTAAAAAAATAATTAAATTAATTATGATTGTACTATTATACCCTTATACTATTTTAAATATATAATAAATTATAAGTTATAAAAATTAATTTGAAAGTACGTATAATTTTTTTACATAAATCATATAGCCCCATCCTTATCTAATACAGATAAATCATATAGCCCCCAATTTAAATTTTACTTAAATATGTTATTTTGACATATAATAAACACAGAGAACAGAACACAGAAAAAATAAGAAGAACGTCAACATGAGAATAACATATGAATCCACAATGACAACAATATGAATCCACAATGACAACAAACTGGCAGAATGAAACACTCTCCACTCGCGAGACTCAGTAATACATCATGTGTATTTTTCCTTGTATTATGGCAGAATCCTTAATCCATCATGTGTAGCCATATATCTAGAATCAAGTCAAAACTGAATAATGCAAGACCATAGTCACATTAATCAATCTGTAACTATTACATAGATGAATAACTAAAATACAGACTCTATCTCTGGCTATAACTAATGAATCGACTGAACAAAGCCTATATATATATAGTAGTGTTATATATCTAAACAACAAAACTTTGCCATTCATGTCGACAAAATCTTCCTCTCTACACTCCTGCAAGAATGGTGAAACTAACTGGATAATGCCTCATCGGCTTCTTCATCGCCATTGATGACCTCTTCTCCTTGAGGTTCGTCCCAAGAGATTGAGACGTAACCTCATCCTCGTAATCCTCCTCCTCCTCACGCCCTCTTTGCCAGCCTCAAATCCCCAATCTTCGCCCTCAGCCCCCGCTCCCGGGATCCGGCGCCAGCAGGATGTTCTCCGGCTTCAAATCGCAATGAACATACCCAATGCTGTGGATTTGATTCAAACCTCTCAGAAGACATTTCACAAACACCTGGGCTTCAAATTCTGGGAGACCCAGCCACGACCTCGCCATCGTTTCAGGCCCAAATGGGGGCACCAACGGCTCCCGCAACTTCACCGGCTTCACATTCCGAGTCTCGGTTTAACTATAATTATATAGAATTGGGGCAGCTGGCATCTCGTAAGAAATCCCGTTCTCAACGATTCTGAAATCGAAATTAGGACATTCCTTTAATGGGGATATGTCGGGGTTTGGCGAGGGATTTGAAGGCGGGGTGGGAAGGAGCGTCTTTGGAGTATTTGGATTTTTTTCAAGGGGATAGAAGGGACGGAGGGGGTGCCGCTCGATTTGAAGGTAGTGACGATGGTCAGGGCGGAATCGAATCGTTGTTCAAGGCGAAGCTTGTCTCGCGCCGGATGAATTTCTGCGCATTGGCGTTGTTCCACCGGGAGAAGCGGATTTCAGTAGCCGACTGGTGGGGCCGGGGGCATGCCTGCGGCGAAGCAAGAAATTAAACTCTTGCTAGTGAAATCAAGTATGCTCGGTTGCCACTACAAAAAAATATTTATTTCTCCATTATTGATGTTTTTAGATTTTGAGTTGAGGCTATAAAAATGAATTATTTAGAAATATTTGAGTTGGGGCTATAAAATTTTGAGATTAACGTAATGTCTTTGAAATTAATTTTCAGAAACTTATTGATTTATTATAAATTTTAAATGGGACTACAACGGTATAATAGTAAAATTATAATTATTTTTATTATTTTTTTAAATAAAGGGCTACAATGAGAAAATTTGGGGCTATGTTTAAAATCACCCTTTTATTAGGCCGACTTTCGCCCAATATTATCAATCTATATATAATAATCTTCTATACATAAAAGCCAAATCAATCACAAAAAAATAAATAAAAAAAACATCTAATTTAATTATCAATTATATATGTATATACATATAGTTATAAGGTTATCGTTTAAACCTCACTATACATATATATGTGTGTAATTTATTTTCTTAATGAATTTCCATATTTAAGTTAATTAATCAATCTAATTTAGTGACGATCAATATATTTTTTTATAGGGTTAAATGCATGTAATATCATGAACTTAAGCCGAAATCCAAATTTAGCACGACTTTTAAAAGTTTCAATTAATATGGTTACCTTTGCTCCGTGTTCAATTTTAGCACCGATTTATTTTTCGGCATAACCACGTGGCAATGACGTGTATTCCAAGTGACACGTCATAATCTGTAACTTACGAACCTCCAATTTTAATGTGTAACTTACTTCGTATTCAATTTAAATGTTTAACTTTACTCCTTGTTCAATTTTAGCATTGAATAGAGAGAGAGAGAGAGAGAGACGAGCATGGTCGGAGAAGAAGAAGAAAAAGAGACGCAGCGGTTTAGCTTCATCAGCCGGCACTTGGGACGACGCACGGTGAGGCCGACGCTCTTCCACCCGTCGTCGCCTTCCTTTTCCTTTCTCTCTCCCTCTTCGCTTCCCTTTCTCAGACACACAATCAGGGCTAAAAGGGCGCGAGCCCCATTTTTTCGATCCAGACCAGGTGAAGTCGCTGTCGCTGCTGCTGAAGGCCCGACGAACGGCCGCCGCTCCGTCCTCCACCTTCTCTCATCTCGACTCTCAATGGAAGCACACAATTAAGAGGGAGAGGGAAAAATGGATCGAGCCCTAGCTTCTCCGCCTGAAAGCGCGGGTGACCGCACGCCGCCGCGCCTTCGTTGGCCAGAGATCGTCGCGCCGCTGATCTCCGTCCTCTGCTTTCGTTCGGCGAGCGACAGACACGCTGGCCACCGCCGCCGCCTGGTGGATATTGGGGTTTTTGTCTTTTTGGGGTTGCCGAAGATTGCCATGCACTCCCACCGGAAACTGGAAAATTGAAAGTGATGGTGGACTGATTTCTAGAAATTTTTGATCGGAGGTGGGGACTTTTTGTGGAAGATAAACAAGGTTTTTGGGGGGTTGTGGAGATTAGGAACTGAAACGGGTGAACGCCGATTTTGCGAAGGAAGCTAACCGGAGAAGATGAGGGGCGGCGGGAGAGAGAGAAAGCTTGGCGAGCAAAACACAGCGTTTTGCTCGCCGGCCGGAAGCTTATGCCGGTAAGCCACGTAGGATCGAAGCGTGTGCCGGCAAGCCACGTCAAAAAGGGGTGCTAAAATTGAACACGGAGCAAAGGTAGCCATATTAATTGGAACTTTTAAAAGTCGTGCTAAATTTGGATTTCGGCTTAAGTTCATGATATTACATGCATTTAACCATTTTTTATAATCCTTAATACTCCATCCGTTCCATTATTGTTGGCCTATTTCTTTTGGACACGGATATTTAGGAGAATAAGATTGTAGTGTAAAAGTGTGTGGAGTCATATTGTTTGTAGTGTAAAATCTTTAACAAAAGTAGAAACAGACCAATATTAAATGGGACATCCCAAAAAGAAAAACATGCCAACAATAATGAGGCAGAGGGAGTAGTTTATATGGATATTCGCATATTTTTTTTATTCAAATGTAATTAATTTAAATATAAACTAGTAACACACATCTTATGATAATATAATTATAAAATTTATAAATATAAATACTTCCTTATAAATAAAATATTTATAATAGAATATATGGTAAACTTAGTTTCCACATCACCCTGAAATTTATTTGTATATTTTATTGTGTAGAGTATTCTCATATAAATATTCAAGAATGAAAAAAATAGTATTATAAATATTGCATTTGAATTGTCACAACTCAAAACCATTTATTTTCTTTGCAATTTTTATTTAAAAATGATTAAATTTTCAAGCTATGAAGTTTTTGAAAAATAAAATAATAGTATTTTATATATCAAGTTTATGTTAATCTAGTTGTGCCCCTAATTAAGATAATAATTATAATAATTTTGATATTAAAATTAGGCTTTAAAACAAAATCTATTTCCATAAATAGAATCATATATATATAAATGTATGCATATAATATTTTATTTAGTAATTCATATTTAAAGGAAATACATATGCACGGATTTAAAATATATATGTAGTTATCTATAACTTTAGTATAATAATAATATATATCTTACCTATACACATGCATGCAAACTACGTGGAGTCTTTCTAACCTAATAACTAAGCAAGCCTATATGATCTACTAATATGACTCTTTAAACCTATATATTTTTATATTCAAATTTTACACTGCTATAAATAGAGGTGAGATTGATGGCATTTTCCTTCATAAAAAAAAAAATAGAAGTCGAGAACTTCAAAACATTAAGGTATATTTACCTTTTTTTTATTTACCTTCAAAACATTAAGGTATATTGGAGTGTCAGTAGAGTCTTTTCGGGTCTGGGTGAGCTCGGCTCGGGGGCGCTGCTGGTCGGACTCCGTTGGTTTTGGGCCCTGTTCCTCGGGGTCAGTTTCTTCTTGGGACTCAGTGGTTTCCGTCGTCGATATGTTGAGTCCCGGAGTTTTATCTCCTTTTTCCCGGATGCGCTTACTTACGCTGAGAAGGGGTTGTTTCTTAGCCTTTTTGGTGGTATTTTAGGGCGGCTTTTTACCGAACTGTTGGTTGGCGCTTGGTTTAGGCTGGGAGATCTTGATGTTCAGTTCGCTTCCGCGCTGCTGGTTGCGCAGATGATGAGGCGGAGGTTGGTTGTTGGCTGGCGGGGGTCTGTGGTGAGGATTGGAGTGTCAGTAGGGCCTTTCCGGGTCTGGGTTAGCTCGGCTCGGGGGCGCTGCTGGTCGGACTCCGTTGGTTTTCGATCCCGCTCCTCGGGGTCGGTTTTCTATTGGGATTCAGTGGTTTCCGTCGTCGATTTGCCGAATCCCGGAGTTTTATCTCCTATTTCCTGGAGACGTTTGGCTTGTGCGTGTGGGTGTCTCTGGTGCGGGGCTGTTTCTTTAGTTGATTTTTTATTTTTCTACGATGTGTTTGTTCTGTTTGTCTGTGTTGGGAAGCCGAGCGGCTTAGGGGTGAGGGTTAGGCCGGAACCTTTGAAGTCGTCTCACCTCCGCTTCCTGGCACTTTTTTATTTCTATTACGAGTACTCTTTTTCCCTTCTAAGGATTTTCCCTTGCGGGTTTGCCTTAGAAATGTTTTAACGAGGCTCAGCCCTTAGTTTGCTCTCTGTGCTCTCAAGGGTTTTTTTGTTTTCCTTCTTTTAATAAAATTTTATTTTAATAATATATATATATTAGATTAATTATTTTCAGTTCTTATTAAGTTATGTTTTAATTTTATGGGATTAGGTGCGGCACAACTAAGACGTTGTCTTTGATTTGAATTACTCAAGTTAATTTTCAAAGCTCAAGTTTCAGATGTGGGATTTATTTAAGTACATGCTATGATTAATTCTTGTTCATTTTAATATTATGTGTTTACCATATCTGAGTTAAATTATATATCGCTAGGGGCCCGTTGAATGGGTCCAGGACGGTAAAGGTCCTTGGTAGGCCACAATGCGATATAAATGTAAAAGTTAAGGTTGCAACCATTATCTTATCGCCAAGGGCCCGTTGAATAGGTCCAGGACAGAAAGGTCCTTGGTATGCCACCGTGCGAGCAAATGTTATGAAATGTTAATATCATATGTGTTACCGTTTTATTAATTTGGACAATTATTGCATGTTCCACACTGAGTGTACCATGTATGCTCATCCCACATTTAACATTTTCAGGTTTCTAAAGTTGGAGGTGCGTGGAAGGTCGAATGGCGAATCAAATATTTTGAATTTAGCATTTCTTAAAGATGTTATGTTGTGTAAAGTGTTTTAAATAAAATATTTATTTCTTTATTTTTACATTAAATATTTATTTATAGTCATGATTTTTCGCAAATATTTATTTATATTCATGGTTTTTCCGCACAAATATACATTGAAATTTTAATTAGATTTGGTGTCACAGGGTGGTATCAGAGCATGCTTACTTTCCTGTAGACTCTGCAAAACAAATTTTTCTTAAATTTTTTTTAAGAGTCAAGTGTGACGAAGCCATTCGACCACTACGCGTTCCAACTTCAAGGTAAATGTATTTTTAAAAAAAAATTCAAAGGGATGAGTATAAATTGTTTACGTTGAAAGTATGTTGAAATTTGCTGCAATGATTGAAGTTATTATCAGAAACTTCAAGTTCAGTTTGCAAATTATTATGTTGAAGATTATTGCAGCTATGAATTGTTAAATTTTGAGGACGAATTTTTTTTATGTGGGTAGGTTTGTCACAGCCCAAAACCATTTATTTTCTTTGCAATTTTTATTTGAAAATGATTAAATTTTCAAGCTATGAAGTTTTTAAAAAATAAAATAATATTTTATATATCAAATTTATGTTAATCTAATTGTGCCCCTAATTAAGATAATAATTTTGATATAAAATTAGGCTTTAAAACAAAATCTATTTCCATAAATAGAATATATATATAAATGTATGTATATAATATTTTATTTAGTAATTCACAAATCAAATCCCCCCACACTTAAACAAAGCTCGCCCTCGAGCACCAAAAAGAACAAAACGACAGGGAAGGAACAAAAGAAGACTCAAAACAGCAAAAACAAAGCTTTGGCAACAATATGATAGATAATACTCAAAGTCTTGATCAAGATACAATTATCCACAAACCACTAACCATGCTCTTGCTTAGAAAATTATGCCATGTTCTTCATTCAAGTCAAAATTGTGCAAATTCAATCCTGCCTCACCAAGTTCACTCAATTTCTCTCAAAAGACAAATATGGACAGAATAGATTCACACAATTCACAACTTCATGCCTTCAAACACAGCTTGCCGTTATGTCACTATCTCCACCAAAATATGGAACCAATGCACAAATCAAAAGGTCTTGCATTTTGGTTGTAATGGGGCTTGGGTGCGTATAGGTGGGATAAACAAGGAAAAGGGATCAAAAAGGCTCAATATATGACTGAAAACATGCAACACACCAGACCTTCCATCAATAAAACTCTAGAGTAGCTCCTTAACATATCCACAATCCTCAAAAAGTATGCATCAACTCTAACATATACATATAGGGCATAAACATGAATGAATGTATACACAATAGGCCCTTTATTTCCTTTGCACTTTTGCACTTTTTTTTTAATAATGTTTTTTTTTTTTAATAATAATTTTTTTTTTTTTTTTTAAACTGCATATATATCCCCAATAACTTAATGAATCATCACTCAACACACTTAAGGAAATATATATAAATGTATGTATATAATATTTTATTTAGTAATTCATATTTAAAGGAAATACATATGCACGGATTTAAAATATATATATGTAGTTATCTATAACTTTAGTATCACTACAAAATTCGCGCAAAATAGCTACGGAAATTTCCGTAGCTAAAAACACTAATTCCGTAGCTAAACAGTTTTACCTACGGATCGGGAACGGATATCGTCCGTAGGTATATCGCTCGTCGCTAAATTTTTATCTACGGAAATCCGATCCCTCGCTAATGTTAGCTACGGATTTAGCTACGGAAAATCCCTCGCCGGAGTGTGTCGCCATAATCGTCGTCTAGCGGTCACCAACGGACTTAGCTACGGAAAAATCCGTAGCTAAATGGCTACGGAAATATCCGTAGCTAATCCGAATCCGGCGACAAGAGTTTCTTCACCAGCTATTTGGATTTAGCTACGGAAAATTCCGTAGCTAATCCGTAGCTAAGTTGCTAAAATTTTGTAATTTTTATTTTAATTTTTGTTTACCGTAATACAACCTGTTATATACTCGATTTCTAGCAGAACTAACAACAATTAATATTATTTCAACATCCAACACACTCATTATCCCAAAATAGTCAATATCAAAGTCATAAACCAAAATAGTCATAAACCAAGATAGTTTAGAAATCACATGTCTAACAAGTATTTCAAAACCAAACACCTAGAAATAGTAGTCACAAACCAAAATAGTTTAAAAATCACATATCTAACAAGTATTTTAAAATCAAACACCTAGAGATAGTCGATATCAAAATCAAAACACATGTATAATCATGGAACATGTGATGGTGGATCTGGATGGCTAGTGGCTAGGGGTGTGCATCGGTTCAAAACCGAACCGACCCGACCCAAAATATAAAAACCGAACCGAACCGACCTCTTAAGAATTGAAACCGAACCGAACCGCTAAAATGCTAAAAACCGATCAAAACCGAACCGGCCAAAACCGAACCGAACCGCCTGTACCATTTTTTTTTATTTTTTTTTTCAAAAAACAGATTTTATCACTAAATTCAACCACAAAATACACTAATTCAGCCATATAATCTGAAAATATAGCAAACAAAAATTAGATAACAGTCTGAAACCCCTAAATTCATCCAACTAAAATCATACAACAAAAATCAAAGATCAGTGTGAACCTATATTCAAAGTCGAGCTTACCCCCAAAATTCATCCAACTAAATCAAGCAAAAGTGATTCAGATTTTAGAGCGAAGAGTGAAAGTGATTCAAATTGGAAGATTTCAGAATGAAGTGCAGCGGCGGGGGTTTACTTTAGAGTTTTGGGGTTTTCAAAATCAGCGAACAAGAACTCGTTGGTGGTGAAGGGTGGTCTGCTCGTGCTCGGAGGAGGGGAGAAGGGTGCTCCACCGCCCGGTCTGCTGCTGCTGCCGCGGCGAGAAAAGCGGCGTCGGCGGAAGAGAAGTGTTAGGGCAGAAGAGCGGCATCGTCGGGGACCTCGGGACGCAGCGTCGTGCTGCGTCGTGGGGGCGCGGCGTCGTGCTGCGTCGTCCGGAGTCCGGTGCGGCGTCACCGGGGGGAGCCTGGGTGGAGGCGGCGGGTGTGGTTAGAAGTGTTAGGGCAGAAACTTGAAAATCAGGTTTTATCTTAGGTGTAGGTTTCGAATTTTAAGTTTTTAACTAATAAAAATATATATAGTAAATAATATATTTATTAAAATATATATGTATCGGTTCGGTTCGGTTTTCGACCGAACCATGGCCGAAAAACCGAAACCGAACCGATTCCTGGTCGGTTTTTACTTTTCAAAACCGAACCGAAAACTGAACCAGAAAATCTAAAACCGAACCGAACCAAAAATGATCGGTTCGGTCGGTTTTTTCGGTTCGGTCGGTTCCATGCTCAGCCCTAACTGCTTGATTGCCCTTGCAACTGCTTGATAATCTCCATCGCAACTTTAACCTGTTCTTCTAATCGAGATGTCCTTTCTCGCTCCTCTTGAAGCTGCTCCTCTACATCTCCTAGGCGAGTGGCATACTGCTCTTTGTCAATGTCGGACATAGCTGAAGTACTACTCTCTCCCGATATATTGGTCTTCAAGGTCAATGCGAGACTACCTGTGCCGAACAATCTTTGCTTTTTATCTAAACCGCCTCCCAAGACATCTAGATAAATCTTGTTCATATCCACGGGCGTATCAGGATTAGATTGGCCCATCTCTGTAGCAATTTCTTGTACCTCCACCTAATTGATAAAAAATATTATATAAAACATATTAAAATATACACTATTAAAGACATATACTTGTTTCAACCAATCTACAACCAACAAATTTCATAAGCTACACTCAAATGATTGAAGTATTGCTAATTTCCATTAGTTTCCTTTAGATGTATAAATAAAGTGAAAAAAAAAACTAAAGAAATACATGTCTTGATCTATTTCCTATTAGTATAATTTCATCCCTATTCTAATATTTCTTATAACAAACTATCAGAATCCATAATTTAAAAATAGAAATGCAAAGACTAAGCTCCAAGAAAGATGAATAACTCCATCTATTGATGTTAAAGACTTGCAACCTATCTACTAATGCTTGAAGTCTTAGAATTTAAGATAATGAATGGTGAGATTAAACAAGTTTGTAATGCTATTAATTTCATATTAAAGAATTTTAAATAACTTACATCGATTCTTTCAGACTTCTTATCGGTGTAAGTCCCATCCTTCTTCACGTGTAAAGCTCGAAAAGAGTCATATATCACACTCGACACTGGGACTCCCTTCGCTGCAGCCTGTTTATGAAGATATAAATAAACATTTATATAATAATAATAATAATAATAATAATAATAATAATAATAACTTTAGGTACTCACCAACTCTTGAGCGATATCCTCAACAGATTTTGACCCACCCTTATGTTTGACAATCCCGGTGCCCGGTCCATCAGGTTCAGATAACCTGCATTGTCTTGCCTTTTCCGACTTTGCTTTGACACTTTCGGTATCCCAATATTCACAAAGGTCCTTCCATGCATCCTCGTCAATGTATCCAGGCATACCTCCTCCCTCAACTGCATCATCCCTCTTTAACTTCATGTTGTGCACGAAGTCGCTATACCTCATGGCTGCCCTTTGAGACCATTTTTTGTAGACTTGATTCTCAAACTTTTCAGGCCATGTGTACACTTTCTATAGAAAAATTACTCATTAATATTTATTAAAGATAAATGTAAAATAACATAAATCAATATATAACACTTACTTTGAATTCATCAAAGTACAATTTTTTGATGTTGTTGGGAGTTAATTTCCAATTAAAGCCATTTGGATTCTTCACTTTCTTGAAAGATGTGGTAATCACACTAGACATCTTCTTGTGTGATCCTACCACCCTACAAAATAAACAATTTAATTAATTCATGAGATCGAAGCCTAGAACTAGCATCAACAACTGCTCAACACCATTTTCCATGATTTTGGCTATCTTCGTCCAAAAATATCAAAACTGCCTAGAGAATATTCATAAAAAGAAAAAACCAATGTGGCAACAAGAAGATATATCATCTACAAAAATCATATCGATTTAAAGGCAGATGCAAAACTCATATTGTAGCAGATTAATAGTACAAGAACCTTCAAAAATGGCATACCCACTACGTGATAATTGACATTAAATAACACTTACATCACTAATTGTCCACATTAAAACAGCTCGCATCTGAAAATTTTGTTTCAAGGACACATCATATGTAAGCTCACCATCTTCCCACAAATCTATCAACTCAGATATTAGTGGTTGTAAGAATACATCCAACTTTTCTTTCGGGTTACGTGGCCCTGGCACTAAGATGGTAAGAAACATGTACTGTTCCTTCATGCACATCCAAGGAGGCAGATTATATGGCGTAACAATAACCGGCCATGAGGAATATTGCTGCCCTGATTGTCCAAATGGCTGGAAACCGTCTGTAGAAAGACCCAACATCACATTCTATCATCTGATCGAAGCACCTCTCTGACATGTGATTCTCTGATTTCAAGCTCATTAAACGAGCCACAAAAGACAATTGGGAATGGTTCTTGCAACCGGGCCATAACTCTTTATCAGCAGCAGCTAACATGTCATAAAATTGTTTTGCTTTGGAGTTTGGTGGTTCTTCAATGTCCTCAATGTCCTCAATATCAAACTGAGGACCTGCAACGTCCATAATCATCGCATGATAGGTATTGGGTGCTTGCTCGTCAACACCTATGTTTATATCTTCATTTGAAGGTATTGATGTTTCTCCGTGAAACCTCCATAATTCATAATCCCAAACGAACCCAGCCTTTGAAACATGGTATCGAACTTCATCCACATCCCTATACCATATATTGTCACATTTCTTGCACGGGCACTTAATTTTATCTCGACTCATAAAGTTTGGCTGACTAGTGGCAAACTCAAGGAAAGTTTCAAGTCCCGACAAAAATGTGGGATTCCAACTACCATCAGAAAGATATCGACTATACATCCATTCACGATTCTGAGTCATTCTTGCAATTCCTAATAAATAAATTCCACTAAATGAGGTAATCGAGAATATATATACTATAATAAAGAATTTTCAAATAACCCTCTAAAAAAAAGAGATCCAAATCCTCAACAATCAAAAAGAAAAATCACACAACAAACACATAGTTATACCTTAATTCAGTAAAAAAGAATTTTCAAATAAGATGAGTCATTCTTGCATTTCCTAGTTTATAAAACAAGAAATATGAAGGAATGATCTACATTACCTGTTATGTTGTGAAGAGGAGGCAAGGGGGCTGAATCTGATCAGTTAAGACCAAGTCTGAAATGATAGGAAACAATCAACAATAAGACATGAAGAATTTCACTCGACATGAAGAAATATTACTAGTTATTTAAATCTAAAAAACTTTAATTACTGCTAGCAATTTAGCATTGTCATTTCTTGCACCTCAAATTGGGAAAAGCAAGGTGTTTCTGAGAGCAGGGCAGATGGCTGAATTAGATGCTAGAAGAGCAGAAGTTCTGGCTCATGCAGTCAAGCGCATTCAGAGGCAAATCCGAACTCACCTTACAAGAAAAGAGTTTATTATTCTACGGAAGGTGTCCATAAATATCCAGAAACTTTGGAGATTAAGTCTTTGTGGTGGCTTGTGTCACAGCCCATTATGACTGCTGTTTAATTGCTGGAAAAGCCCCAGCAGCTGCTGCAAGTGGCCTCTTTTTGGTGTAATAATATATATGCATGTTACATTCACAATCAGAAAATTTGCCTAACCAGGCCCCATAAATAATTTAACTTATGATTCCTGGATTTATTGAAAACAATTTGAATTTATATCTAAAATATTTTCCTAAAAGTGCAGATAGATAGTCCCATTCAATAAGCTGTCTAAAATCTTCTGTATAGAAGTTTCTACATGCTCTTCAACCAGAGTTTTCAATGATCATGCCAACAAAATGTTTGAGACACATTTAAAATAATGATAATTGTATCTGCACCTTCCTCTCAATTCAAAATGTGTGCATATATATGTATACATTACTCCTACTTTCCTCTTGAAACAGTGGACCAAGAACAAAGTATCACATGATTCCCAATATTTGTTACAATGTGTGGAATTAGCTAGCTATTTTTGGTTGAAATGTGAATCCATGCTAATTTTGTCATCAGATACAGAACTTAGGCAAGGAACCATTCCTCCTCTTTTAACACATGCATGTATACTTTTTTGGAGAGAGAGAGACTATAAAATTGGGGTAGCAAGACATCAAGGACACTTGATCTGATCATATGTCAACAACTGCTGCAACAATTAAAACTACCTTATCTTATCTTCACAATTATATTTTTAAATTTTCTTGTTAATTAAAGATCAAGATCTGCACTGAGATTTCTGGTAATTCATATAATAGAATTTCTATGCAAATATGCATCTAATTATGTAAGCAAAGATTTCTAACCCATCTTCGACATTTAGTTTAAGATATATACACTCAAGCATACGCAAGCTAAGGGAAAACACTAGATTACATTACACGCCTAACTAATCTTATGCAAAACTTTTCATATGTTATGTGCAGTGCACAGAGTTAATAGTTTAAAAGCACATATTGCAAAATTTAGTAAACCTATTTGGAATGGAGTATAATAGTTTAAAAGCACATAAAAGAAGCAACATTTGTTAGTTGAAACAGGGCATCGGGAAAAACTTGGAAACATGTTGAAAAGCAGAGTTGTGAAACCTGTATCTACTGCCAACAAAAGCTTATTACAGCTACAAGGCGTAGAATAAATGCTACTTATAGAAGAAGGTAAATATTCCACCATCAAAATGCATACTAGTCATAGTTTCAAGGGGAACTACTCGTGCAACCAATAAATCACAGACAACCACCAAAACTTTTTGATTCTCTAAAAAGAATATTACAGCATGAATTCTGCATCATCAGATTAACTTAAGGCACCAAAAATGGGTGTGATTCAAATAGTCTCCGACTTCCTCTATTAAGCTAAAGAACGAAAGATTCAAGTAAGACAGAAGCAGTCAAATTTTCTTCCACACAAATCATACCAAATTGTATTCCAAATATGTAAGGTGCAAGCATTCAGCTCCCACACAAAGATCATCATTCGGAAAATTATAGGTCGAATATCTAACCTAAAAGACAGAATTAGATTCTTTACTCTCAATTGATAACGAAGCTTACCAATTGTTGCAGCTATGGAGTCGAGCGACGGGGTAGGGCTGGGCGAGGGCAGTGCAATCCCTAAATTGGGAGTATAATATCAAATAACAAAGCTTAGTTATTAACATCCCATAACCAGAAGAGAACCCCCTCAAATCGAAGAGAACTTACCAATCGACGGCGGCTGCGACGATGAGCGTCCGAGCAAGGACGGTGGCGACGCCGGTGAGAGGACGGCGGTGGGAGAAATGGAAGACCAGTCGCGGCTGGAATAGTGAGAAAAAACTAGGTTTTAATTGGGGGAAAAAACTTGAACGTTAGATTTGAAAATTCAATTTTGCTACGGAAATTCCATAGCTAGTAAGTCACACTGATTTTGCTACGGATAGAATCCGTAGCTAAGGATAAAATTTCAGTTTAGCTACGGCTTTAGCTACGGTTATTCCGTAGCTAAGAATTTTTAATAAAATTACTATTTTTTTTAAACTTTAGTGACGGATTATATCCGTAGCGAAAGAATTGCTACGGAAATCCGTTGTCAAATCCGTTGGGAAATTTAATAAAATATATCCGTCACGAATCCGTAGCGATTCCGTCACAGAATAGCTACGGAAATAAATCCGTAGCTAATTCCGTAGCTAAATTCAGCGTTTTTTTGTAGTGTATAATAATAATATATATCTTACCTATACACATGCATGCAAACTACGTGGAGTCTTTCTAACCTAATAACTACTAAGCAAGCCTATATGATCTACTAATATGACTCTTTAAACCTATATATTTTTATATTCAAATTTTACACTGCTATAAATAGAGGTGAGATAGATGGCATTTTCCTTCATAAAAAAATAGAAGTCGAGAACTTTAAAACATTAAGGTATATTTACCTTTTTTTTACACACACACACACACACATATATATATATATATATATATATTAGATTAATTATTTTTAGTTCTTATTAAGTTATGTTTTAATTTTATGGAATTAGGTGCGGCACGACTAAGACGTTGACTTTGATTTGAATTACTCAAGTTAATTTTCAAAGCTCAAGTTTCAGGTGCTGGATTTATTTTAGTACATGTTGTGGTTAATTCTTGTCCATTTTAATATTATGAGTTTACCATATGTGAGTTAAATTATATATCGCTAGGGGCCCGTTGAATGGGTCTAGGACGGTAAAGGTCCTTGGTATGCCACAATGCAATATAAATGTAAAAGTTAAGGTTGCAACCGTTATATTATCGCCAGGGGCCCGTTGAATGGGTCCAGGACGGAAAGGTCCTTGGTATGCCACCGTGCGAGCAAATGTTATGAAATGTTAATATCATATGTGTTACCGTTTTATTAATTTGGACAATTATTGCATGTTCCCACACTGAGTGTACCCTATATGCTCATCCCATATTTAACATTTTCAGGTTTCTAAAGTTGGAGGTTCGTGGAAGGTCGAATGGCGAATCAAATATTTTGAATTTAGCATTTCTTAAAGATGTTATGTTGTGTAAATTGTTTTAAATAAAATATTTATTTATTTATTTTTACATTAAATATTTATTTATAGTCATAATTTTCCGCAAATATTTATTTGTATTCATGGTTTTTTCACACAAATATATATTGAAATTTTAATTAGATATGGGTGTCACGTGAATTTTATAAATTTTGAAAGATTTCTTTGTATATTACATTGGCAGGTACCGTCACCACTATCCTTATTGAAAATGAAAATTTTCAAACCATTATAATTACGAACTCTTGAAATAGCAACGTACAACTGACCATGTGTAAAAATAGGTTTTGTTTTACAGGTTTTGGTAAAAATAATCAACATGTAAAAAAAAGTAACCTTAACTTTTGTTGATAGTTATTCCATAAAATAATAATAGAAAATTGACATTGAAACTTAAATGAAAATCTTGTATCTGCTAGAGTGAGCATTCTTCTTGGAATCAAATACTCTTTTTTTTACATTATCTCATGTCAAGATGTTTGCTTCAATACATGATTATGAAGCCTTGTTATCATTAATTGAGTGTCATTATACAATCCATTTGAATGGTCAATATTTCCGCTACTAAAAAATGCGCTCATATGTAACGGTAATTTTTTATTATCTATGTACCAAAATCAGCGACATATATAGTGGTATTATGTATGAATGAGCTTATACATAACAGTAATATATTGTTACCTATATATGATATACGTAACGGTAACATGACTTATATGTAACACATTTTTTCCGTTTTCTATGATTGTAATATGTAATGGTAAATCTCTATTATAAAATATATTTTTACGTACTATATTGTCATTATACATGACATTTTTTTGTATTTTACATAACGGTCACTTACTGTTATCTTATGATATCAAACATAATAGTTTTTCACCGACATGAGATTTATGTTATGTGTTATCAAATGTATTTCTTACATATTGTATTATTGTTATACATAACATTTTTTTGTATCTTACATAACGGTCATTTTCGTTATATCTTTTATTATGAAATATAACAGTTATTTTTTTACTTGTTTTTTTGTAATTTTTCAAATATAAATTATACAATATTCTCAACCACAACAAATACTCTAATTCAAAATATATACTATATAAATAATTGATCATCCAAATATTGTACTAAAATTATCATTTGAAGATAATCAAAATATCTAGTACAAAGTCAAAGTCAAAAGCAAACAAAAATAACAAAAAAAAATCCACAATGATTAAACCTGAGCAAGAGGCAAAAGATAAGCCAGAGTCTTGCCAGAGCCAATGTGCGAGCCCAACACCACATTTTTAATATTAATACTCATTCTGTCTATAAAAAAATACTCATTTTACCAATTTAGTCCGTCCACAAAAAAATATACTTATTAATATTTCAATTTTTAGTAAATACATCCCACTAATTATAATCTTCGATATTACCCTCTATTTATCAATATTGTCAATGGTGTCAAATAGCCCGGGTCAGGCCAACCCAGCCCAGCTCGTTGAGGTTTGAAGATTTACCTGGTCGAGTAGGGTCAGTCCGAAATGTGACCGGGCTGCAAAGTAACAAGCCCAGCTTAGCCTTCCTAGCTTGGGCCATCGGACGGTCGAGCCAAATCCGATCAAAAAAAAATTTCTTGATATTTTTATTACAGAATAATGAAAAAAATATTAATTGAATGAAACTCCTATAGTATTCTGTCTCGTCTCACTAGTTTTTTTAGAGTCAAAATAAGTTGTAGATTTTGGGTTAATTCACTCGATCAATGAGCCCCACGCTATACAACTTAAAAAGAAAAAAAAAATCATGCAATTGACAACCCCTTAACAATTTATATGTCTGGTTTGATATGTTAAAAAAATAGGTGTGCGTGTTAACAAATAAGTGAAAGAGTACACATATTTGGTCTTGTTCTGGGAGAAAAAACGAAAAAAAATAAATAAATAGACATGTTCAAACATAATGCACTTATCAAGCCATATTTCATGTTAGTCGGTTAAGATAAACGAGAAGGGACGCCAGTAGAGACGTAGGGCTTCTGAGATGATTGTGAAATTTTAAATTGAATTCTAATTTTAATTTTTAATAGATTTCATATTTTATTATTTTTAAATATCACAAAAACTTGCGTACACCCAGGTGTACGGTTGTTAGGTCCCGGAAGGTTTAGAATAGGTGTATGGGGGGAGGGGGAATACACCTATAGGCAATTTTTCAAAACACAAAACAGAACAACCTTTTGAAGTTAACTGAAAGAGAAGACTCAGTTAAACAAAGGTTGAAGACTGATACTGATGATGACTTCAGTAAAGAGATATCAGTTAAGCACGAGACTTTAGCTGATATTCGCGTAGAGTTTCAGTCTTGATTTAGAAACAGTGGAGTGTTATGAATCTTACTGATTATCCGAAGATTTATCAGTTAGACTAATAACACTGGCAGCGAAAAACTTTTCTTTTGAAAAAGCCTTTGATAAGCACGTTGTCAGGTTAAGGTTTCACTTTGCGATTAATCAGTTTCAATTAATAACAGGTTTGTGCACAGAGAAGAAAGTAAGAATTGAAAGCGATAAAAGACAAAGAAATTTTTACGTGATTCGGAACAAGTTTCTATGTCCACGGTCAGTTGATCACACTGACAAACACTCTGGGCTTGTGCTTACGGGTGCACAACAAACTTTACAACTGAAAATCAGAACACTAGGTTGGATTTTTCGCTCACTCTTAGCACGCTAAGACACCACAATGCCTTTGCTAGCGATTGGCTAAGATCTCTTGGAGTCAGAACACCGGTCTGAACTCCGCTCTTTCCAAACTCTCTTTTCGCTCAGTTGAAATAAGGTTCAAAGTACCAACTAGATCACAGAGAACAGGCTCTCTGTAATCGGAACTTTGCTTTAGATATTACAAATATTTGCTTAAGGATCTAAGAGAATGTAGGTAATCAGTAGTCTAATTTTTGCTATGCGAATTCTCTTCTTCGATTCAAATCTTTGAAGGCTTTGAATGGCTGAGGTGCAATTTTGGCAGCGTTTTAGCTTGTTCTTCTAAATCGGTGAAGATTGAAGTGATCCTCGAGCTCTATTTATAAGAGAGGTCTTGAATAGATCCGTTGGCGGAAATGGTCTTCAAGAATTCATCCGTTGTGAGAGTAATTTAAATTTGGGCTGAGGTTTCAATCTTCGTGGTTCCTTGTTTGGTGAGAAACGGCGTCTCAGGTACAGGAGGTAAGGCGCCTCTGAAAAGTAATCACCAAAAAGGAATGCTTTGCAGAGAAAGGACGATCCTCTGTATCTCTGTATTTAATGCGGCTGTATTTGAAGTGCGTGGCTTCCTTTAAACTTCTGGAGATTCAGTCTGAGGAAGAATGTCAACTGATACTTGACTTTAGTATCAGTCCGCTAAATCCACGTAGTCAGCATTGATGAATCAGTTATGATCGATTCTTCAGTTGAGAAACTCGTTCAGTCAAACATCCGTATTTGACTTTGCCTTTAATTGCAAACATCAGTTGAGTTATTCAGTCTTCAGTCCTCCGGTCTTCAGTCTTCAGAACACTAAACAAACTAGAAGGAGAACTCCAACACTTGAATTCGAAAGGTTCTAGTCTATTACAAAGAAAACCTAAGGATTTTGGTATCATCAAAACTAGGGTTAGGATATTTCATTAAGTTCCCAACAACGGTACACTCGGATCGTATCTGACCCAAATCCTGACCCAGATCCGACCACCCAACCAGACTATCCTACCCAAATGTCAAGTGTTAGTGTTATTTCGATATAGTGTTAGTGTCATTTCAATATAGTGTTAGTGTCATTTTATACGTAGTGTTAGTGTTAGTGTTATTTCAATATAGTATTAGTGTCATTTGTAAAACAAAATAGTGTTAGTGTTATTTTCGAAATAGTGTCATTTGTAAAACAAAATAGTGTTAATGTCATTTTAAGATTGTGTTAGTGTTAGTGTTAATGTCATTTCGTGTTAGTGTTAGTGTCATTTAAAAAAAAAATGGTTAGGATAGTCCAACTGGATCAGGATCCGAGTCGGGTATAACCTAGGTGCACGGTACAACCGGGTGTACAGGAGACCACCTCTTTAAATATATAATTTAAAAGTTAAATAATCGATATTGGGCGAGCCAAAAAGGCCGAAAACCCCGAGCTTTTTAGTGTGAAAGCCCGATCAGCCCGATGGGTTGTTTGGGCGGGCTTTTTAGGCTTGATTTTTTCTGGGCTTTCTTTTTTAAGCCCAACCCATTTCTAAACTCGGACGGATCAGGTCAGTTTTGACAGCTCTAATTGTCATTAGTCGACCCAATAATGAATCAAATTAATTTATTGAAAACTACAATAAAAGTGAAATCATTATTCCTCCCACACAACTCACTTAATTATAACTCTCAATTTTTTTTAATTTATATTTTCATTTAGAACCATTCAACCAAATTAATCAATTTAAACTCGAATAAAAGTGTTACTCTTATTTCACGCATAACACACTCAATCAATTTACTAAAACACGTGTCATTACAAAATGGGCATTTTTTTGGGGGAGGGGGCGTATGGAGTAACAAATAGCATAAATAAAAATACATGTGATATTTCAATTTATTTGTAATCTTCAATTTGTAAAGATTTTAAAATATCAATTGTTAATTAAAATAATGAAGCTATGGTTCAACCACCTAGATCCGTCTAGAATATATATGTATACACTTATATATATATATATATATATATATATATAAGTAATTTTATTACTAATTCTTATTTCGAACATGTGTAATATACCCATTAATTACCTTAACCTATTTGAATTTATAAATATATGCTGTTACACTCATTGATTATCTGTTATAATAATAAAATTGATGTTATAAAGTAAATATTATAATATTAAATAGACCAAATAATAAAAGATTAAAAAATAAAGAAAATTTCACGTAGGCATATTGATCAATGTTCGGACCAATTTATAATTTATATACTCGTACATATCTAAAATCTAATTTTAAAAATGATTTTACAATATGTTCTCATCCCGAACTCGTATATTAATACTCGTTAATTGCCAAAATTCATTTACTCTCTCCATCCACGAAATGTTGTCATAATTTGTCATTTTAGTATGTCCACAATAAACTATCCTTATATATTTTTAGTAATAATTTGTGGGTCCATTTCTCCACTCACTAACATGCGAACCTCATTCTTCACTCACTATTCACTAACTTAATTACGCCTTCCGTTCCACGAATCTTGAGTCACTTCTTTTCGGCACAGGAATTAAGGAGTTCAAGATTAGTATTTTAAATGTGTAGGTAATAAAGTAGAAAAATGATTAGATAAGTGTGTAGGTAATAAAGTAGAAAAGTGATAAAGTAGAAAAGTACACAATTAATTAAGATGAGTTTAATTGGAACTCCTTATTTTTTTCCCCCTAATTCTTACTATATATAGAAATGACTCAAGATTTGTGGGACAACCAAAAAATGAAATTGTCTCAAGATTCATGGGACGGAGGGACTAACTTTTTTCACTTTTCTTCATTTGTGGGACCTTTTCTCCACTCAATAAATAAACAATACAATTTTTAAAAAAACTCGTGCTTCCCTTTTTTATGACAACATTTCAGGGACGAATGGAGTATAATATATCTATATAACTAAATTTAAAATGTTATATAATTGCTTATTTGTGTCAATAAAATCCGATTATTACATAATAAATTCATAATAAATAATACTATAATTTTGATATGTATACCGAATATTTTATCTCTAGTCAAAATGTGAAAAAAAAGAAACACAAAAAATGAGAATGAAATATTTTTATGAAGACATAAAAACTGTTAATAGAGTTGTATATGGTACTTTTAAGGAAGCTTGCTACGTAATGGGATTGTTGAATGATGATAGAGAATACATTGATGGTATAATTGAGGCAAGTTGTTGGGCATCTGGAAACTCTTTAAGAAAGTTGTTTGTCACATTGTTGTCATCAGATTCGTTAGGATGCGTAAGAGATGTTTAGAACACATGTTGGACATTCTTATCAGATGATATCTTATACAATCGAAGAGCTTTGCTGCATCATCCAGGTAAAATTAATTATACATTTTTATGTTATAGATATACATATTTATCAATTAGAAATTTAAATTATGTTATGAAAATTTATTTATTTTATTCGCAGAACTACATTTAACTGAAGATCAAATTAAGTGTTATACACTTGTGGAAATTGAGAAATTATTAAGTAGTTTTGGTAGGACTTTACGAGAGTTTGAAGGTATCTCTTACCCAAGTTCAGAGTTCTTTGAATTTGATCAAAATAATTTGATCAATGATGAATTACGATATGATCGAAAGGCATTATCAGATGAACACAAAGTTTTGGTTACTAAGTTTACTAATGAGCAACATCGTGTTTATGACACTGTTATGAATGCGATAGAATCAAATTCTGGAGGAATATTTTTCATATATGGATACGGGGGTACTGGAAAAACTTTCATATGGAACACGCTGTCTGCAGCTCTTAGATCTAAAGGTAAAATTATTTTAAATGTTGATTCAAGTGGTATTGCATCCTTGTTATTGCTTGGAGGAAGGACAGCTCATTCACGATTCAGAATTCCTATTAATGTTAATGAGGATAAGGATCTCCACTTGCAGAATTGATTGTTAGATCTAAGCTTATAATTTGGGATGAGGCACCGATGATGCACAAGTTTTGTTTTGAAGCACTGGATCGAAGTCTACGAGATATAATGCGGTTTGTCAATCCGTCAAGTGCATCTACCCCTTTTGGAGGCAAGACAATTGTCTTTGGAGGTGATTTCAGACAGATATTGTCTGTTATTCCAAAAGGAAGTAGACAAGATATTGTTTTTGCAACAATAAATTCTTCATATCTTTGGCGATATTGTAAAGTTTTACGGTTGAAAAAAAAAATATGAGGCTTCAAAATATGGGTTCCAATGCTGAAGCTATGGAGTTGGAAAAGTTTTCTAAATGGATTGCGAGTATAGGCGATGGAACAATTGGAAGTGCAAATGATGGTCATGTCAACATTGATATTCCGACAGATTTGTTGATAAAATGGTCAGGAGATCCGATCGAACACATTGTTAATACCATTTACCCATCATATTGTGCTAATAATGTAGATATCAGTTATCTACAAGAAAGAGCAATACTCGCTCCAACTCTTAATGCTGTTGAATCTGTAAATCAGTATATGATTTCTTTGAACAAGACTGAAGGACAATTATACAGAAGCTCAGATTCAACTTCTAGATCAGATTCAGCAACTGATTTGGTGCAACAGGTTCATACTCCAAAATTCTTGAACAATATTAAATGTTCAGGGGTACCAAATCATGAATTATATTTGAAGCTGGGAACCCCAGTTATGTTGTTGAGAAACATCGACCATGCAAATGGATTGTGCAATGGCACGCGATTGATGATAACAAGACTTGGTCATCATGTTTTGGAAGCGCAAATTCTTACAGGAGATAATGCAGGTCAAAAAATTTTGATACCAAGAATGTCACTGACTCCAGCTGATCCGAGATTGCCTTTTAAGTTAGAGCGCCGACAATTCCCCCTAATTGTCTCTTATGCTATGACAATCAACAATAGTCAAGGCCAATCGCTTTCTCATGTTGGTTTATTCTTGTCAAAACCAGTTTTCACACATGGCCAATTGTATGTTGCAGTATCAAGAGTACGAAGTCGAGAAGGACTTAAAATTTTACTTTCTGAAGATGGTAGAAATGATGATACTGCTACTACAAACGTTGTATTTAGGGAAGTTTTTCAAAATATGTAGTATTATGCGTATTTATTTGGTATTTAATTATAATTTGATTTGATTTACTTATATACGATGTCTTATATTTATTTTAAAATGTTATTTAGAAAAGTAAATTCTTACAAGAGATCATGCAAGTAAAAAAAATTAATTCCAAGAATGTCACTGACTCCAGTCGATCTGAGATTGCCTTTTAAGTTTGAGCGACGATAATTCCCTCTAATAGTCTCTTATGCTATGACGATCAATAATAGTCAAGGTCAATCGTTTTCTCATGTTAGTTTATTCTTGCTAAACCGAGTTTTCACACATGATCAATTATTTGTTGTAGTATCAAGAGTACGAAATCAACAAGACCTTAAAATTTTGCTTTCTAAAGATTATAGAAAGAATGATAATACTACCACAAATGTTGTATATAAGGAAGTTTTTCAAATTAAAATATATAATATTTTGTGTATTTTTTTGACATTTAATTATAATTTAATTTGATGTCATTTGATTTACTTACATACAATATATTATATTTATATTTATTTTACGTAAAATGTTATTTTAAAATAACGCTCGCCGTGCAACGCACGGGTGGATGTACTAGTTCTTACTATATATAGAAATGACTCAAGATTGGTGGGACAACCAAAAAATAAAATTGACTCAAGATTCGTGGGACGGATGGAGTAGCTTTTTTCACTTTTCTTCATTTGTGGGACCTTTTCTCCACTCAATAAATAAACAATACAATTTTTTTAAAAACCCGTGCTTCCCTCCTTTATGACAACATTTCATGAACGAATGGAGTATAATATATCTATATAACTAAATTTAAAATGTTATATAATTGCTTATTTGTGTCAATAAAATTCGATTATTACATAATAATAATTCATAATAAATAATACTATAATTTTGATATGTATACCGAATATTTTATCTCTAGTCAAAATGCGAAAAGGAAAAAAAAAAAAGAAACACAAAAAATGAGAATGAAATAGAGAAGAGAGAAAAAAATTCCATCATTTATAGAAAATTTTCATTTTGACATAGAGAATTATTGTTGTAAACATAGAAATGAAATAATATATTACTCAAATAAAGAAAATAAATGTAAAATTGCAGAAAAATGAAATAAAACTCTCTCATTAATCCACATAGACCATGGATTAAGAAGAGGGTAAGAATCCCAAAGTGTATTATATATATAATGATGATTAATTATTAAACTATAATTGAAAATTGATAAATTATATATTAGGATTATTAAATTGTAATTGAATATTAATAAAACCCACTCGATTAATATATCCCAATTCCGACTAATAAATCCAAATTAACCCGTAAGAAGTACTTAATCATCAATTGCTAATGTTTGAACGGTGCAGACGACCACACGCAACTTTTTGTCTTTTAAAACTAAACTAAACCACTAGAAATGGAAAATGAACTAAATAAATTGATTGTGCACAAAATGTGGGCTACAATATCTCAAGTGATCATCCATTCTTTACCTTGATGAGATTAATTCTCGCAATTAACTAGCCCTACTAAACTCTCTCTAAAAAATTTCTTTCTCTACTCCTCATACATATTAAACCTATGCAAGAAAATTCGTGTTCATCTCCTAGTAATTTGAGGGTATGTTTCGCGTTTTGTTAAATCAATTTTTATCATGGAAAGCATAGATTGTGTATTAATAGAGGGTGCCTCTCTCTCTCTCTCTCGTCTTGTTTTTTTTGGGAAGGGACTATATATATTTCTCTCTTTAGTACTTTCCAAGTAAATTCTCACACAAAACTAATAGACGGTGCAGGGTTCTATGGAGTTAAAGAAAGGAATCATGAATGCAAGAGTACTACTGGGGATGCTAGTGGTACAAGTCATCGCAACGGGGCTGCAAATACTTTCTAGGGTTATACTGAGTGAGGGTACTTTCATTTTTGCCCTCATGAGCTATCGCAACGTCGTCGCTGCCTTCGCCGTCGCGCCCTTTGCGCTATATTTCGAAAGGTTTGTCCTTTCACATAAGTGTTTTTCTTATTTTGTTAATTCCTTATTTTAATTTCTGGTGCGCAGAGGCGCTCTAAGGAAAATCAGTTTTGAAGCTTTTCTATGGCTTTTCATGGTAGCACTAACAGGGTAAGACTTATTTTTATTTTTCACAGTTTTTTTTCTTTCATGCAGAAAGTTTAATGTATTAAAATGATTAAATGAGCATCGAAATATTTGATGATTTTAATAATCTTGCTTTTCCTAAAATGGAAGGTGTTCTTTTTTATTCATAAATTTATTATGAGAAAGTCAAAGATAATAAACAAATTTGCCTTTAAATTCTTTTTTTTTTCTCTCTCTCTCAATTTTTATGAAAATAAAATTTTACTCATTTTCGCTTTAAATTAAGAGTGATAATATTATCACACCAAAAATAAAGGGATAAATTAAAGAAAAGAATGAGAAATTGTAGAATTATTTTCTTTGTAAAATATAAGGGGGAAAAAAGGAGAAATTTAAAGGAATAAATATTTATTATATTTTATTTTTGTATAATAAATTTATCAATAAATCAGAAAGGACTAATATTAACAATTCAAGAATTGCATGCAATCTAATTAACCGTTCCTTACCCCCTTTTCTTTCTTTATCTTTAACTATTTCAACTGTATCGGCATACTTGATCTTATCATCGGTATACGCTTTTTTTCTTTTTTATTATTTGCAACAATCACTTATGTAATAATTTATTATTATTATTATTATTATTATTATTATTATTATTATTATTATTATTATTATTATTATTATTATTATTATTATTATTAAATTAACGTAGTCATCTAATATCTTTTTTCTTTTATTGCGAAATGGGACAATTTAATTTAATTTTATTAAATAAATAGCTCGTAGAGCATGTAATTACGCAATAAAGAATGGGTCGAACTGTCAAAATCATAAATTTATGTTGGTGGATATTTTTGGCGTCACCACATTTTAACTATTGGTAGGTTTACCCTTAGACGGCGAAAAATGAATAAGTAGGTGAACTGATCTTAATTAAATTTTCGTTTTCTGTAAGATTTAAATTTAAAAACTGCATCCATCATCAATATGATATAACCATCATATAATCTTTTACGATCGAAGATGCTCAGGATGGTTTTCTATATATTCTCATTTTAAACAAGAGATTTTATTTTGAACTCCCCCCCCCCCCCCCGCTCGCTCTCTCTCTCTCTCTCTCTCTCTCTCTCTCTCTCTCTCTCTATATATATATATATATATATATATATATATATATAAGAATATTATGCTACATATATAATGTGATGTGAGCATAAGTTATGAGCGCCGCTCTCATTTAATTTACATTCACTACAAAAAAAAAATTCTATTAGTGACATGGGGCTTGGTAACTAATATTTGTATCATAAAAATTAATTAGCGACGTTTGAAAATGTAACTATTAGTGATTAACAACATCATCAAATATCACTAATTTTTATGACACGCATAATAGTTACCAAGCTCATGTCATTAGTGGAATTATTTTTGTAGTGATTAGTATTTTTTTTATACTTTTATTTTGATTTTACCTTAAAATTTGTTATTGACGTCATTAATTTTATAAATCATTTAAAAATCAAATTTCATTTAATTCCTTCATAAATTTCTTTGAAATTATAGGGAAAATGAAGAAAACGAATTTGATTTTTATGTATTTAGTAAAATTAATACTGTCACTAATAAGTTTTGAGATAATATAATCAAAATAAATGTCTAAAAACATGCTAGTGCAGACTAAACGAAAGAGTGCTATTCACAAATTCTGCTCACATAAAACGTGTGGTATAATATAACATTCCTCTCTCTCCTTATAAATTGTTGTGCATTAGTAATCCCTTGGACTATCATATCTCAAATTTTGTCGGAACATAACAAAATCGCGGAATTAATTTTTTATTTACTAAATGATTTTTAGGGCTGATTAATTCCATGAATAGGGTATTTATCAATTTTCAATAATAAAATTATGATGTAGTATTATATTAGAATAATTTTTTTATAATAAATATTGTTAAAACAATAAATTTAATAATAGGACGCGAAAACTATTGGGATACAAGATCTTTAATTACTCTCAATAATATTGATACATATAATATTGAAATTACCTTAAAGGATCTTCTCGGAACTTATTAAATATCTCTTAATCTAGGGCAAATTAAAATGATTACGCGCTTTTCTCTTAAACTTGTTCTTGAAAAAAAAAAAGATTAGGGTAGTGCTTTTAATGACAAAAAGGCCTTCTTTTTTTTTTCTTTTTTTTTTCTTCTGGCGTAGTCTCAAAAGTCAAAATATATTTTTATGCCTTTTTTGCATGAATGAATGTAGGATATTGATGGCTATGGGACTATTTTATTATGGTTTGAGGGACACGTCAGCTACATATGCTACCAACTTCCTTAACCTCATTCCAGCAGTCACCTTTGTCTTGTCAACTATTCTGAGGTACCTATCGATTTTAAATTACAAAATTAGGTAATAGTTGTGTAATTTGCTTGTTTAATTACAAATTTGTTATATATTACTAATACTATTGGATTTGAAGAATAGAAAAATTGAATGTGCATACGAAAGCGGGCAAGATGAAAATCGCGGGAGCAATGCTATGCTTTGCAGGAGCACTCACAATGGCTCTCTATAAGGGCGAATCTTTCAACCTTAGTATTTACAATCAACATAAAATTCTTGTCAAAACACACCAAAATAATACTAGAGGGACTATGCTCTTGATTGGAAGTTGTCTTTCTTATGGATGTTGGTTCATTCTACAGGTAACAATTCTAGGTTGTATATATATAAATATATATTCTATTAATATTTACTAGCCTCTAACTCTTTTAGTAAGATTTATACTATCTCCTTCCTCTAAATAACTTTTTAGTAGAAAAAAGAACGAGTTTTAAAAAAAAGTTATTAAGTGTATTGGTAGTTGATAAAAAATGTTATAATTAGTGCTGCGGAAAATGGTGAAAATATGTTATTAAGATTTATACTCTTTCCTTTTTTGAAAATTACCCTTTGTATTTGAAATTTATTTCACACTCAATATTTACAAAAAACTAAATCATTTAATGTATCAATTTTGGTGGGTTTCTTCTCCACTTAATTTTAGAATTCACAATAACACTAGTTATCCCTTTAAAATATACTTTTTCTAGGAGATATGTGTGTGAATTTTATTGTATATCATTTTTTATATAATATTGTGACTTGGTCAATTAGTTTACCGAGAGCAATATATCAGAGCAAATCTATTAATATTTAAAATCTAGCTTGTTAATATGATCATGCATTATATATATTGATATTTAAGCGTTATCATATTGATCAATAATATTGTTTTAGTTACATAATTAACAGGTGGAATTATTCAAAGTTTTCCCCCATAGATATTCTGGAACTATGATTATCTGCATAATAGCATCAGTTCAAGCAACACTGGTGGGTTTGTGCGTAGATAGAAAGCCTATGTCATGGCGATTAGGTTGGAATCTTCAGCTTCTTACCATTTTCTACTCGGTAAGTATTTTCTATTTTGTCACTTATCTTTCTATTTCTTAATTGAATTACAAAATACTTCATTCGTCGCACAAAAATATACAACAATTTCGGTGGCAAGGATTTAATAAATATATTAATTATGTGAGTGTGTATGTGAGTGTGTTCTGAGTGAAGTGGTGTATCATGAGTGGTTTTTTATGAATAAATTGAGAAAGTATAAGGATAAAAAATAAGAAGTTTGTGGTGAAGTAATGTCCAAAGGTGAAACTGAATGTTTTTGTGGGACGTTTGAAAATAATAAATTTTGCGTAATATTTAGTTTTCGTATTATAAGAGGCTTTATTTTATAGAAAAAGTTATAATTATATAAATGTTGAATAATGTAGGGGGCGATTGTCAATTTGTCTTTATTTACAAATAGATTGAAGAAAAAAAAAAGCTATGTCTCAAGTACTTCTTTATTTATATTTTTATGACTTTTATGATGATATTAATTTTTTTCAGAAGTGTATAATCCCTGTTAATTAAGTACTTGCTTATAAGTACTACTATATAATTTGTTTAGGATTAATTGTTTCCAAAATCATGATTTCTTTTTTCATTATATATATATATATATATATATATATATATATATATATTTAAATAAACTTTAACATGTATAATAACACTAATAATATGAACTTACATATTGGTGCTATTTTCCCCTAAACGGAAACCACGGCAAATTTAATTAAATTCTAAAATATTGTAACAAGATGCTAAGAACGTTCTATTTTTAAACTACATAATGCTCGATGTATCTGAACTCCACTCCATAGGAATTTATTTTTATTGATAGTATATATCGATACACTATAGGATTAATTATTTGAAGAATAAAATGGTCAAACAAGTATAAAATTAATCAAACATATGATTATTATTTTTAAAGTTTAATTTGGCCGAATAATTGTTTGGGGGAAAATTGCAAGGAAAATAAAAATAAAAATAAGCAAAGCTCATGTTATTAGTGTTACAAATTAAAGTTCACAGAAAAAAATTATGGACAAAGTTCACGAACTTAGAAGGAATTAATCCATTTGTTTATAAAGTTATATACTATTATTTAATTATAAACTACTTCAATATTTATTTTGAATAAGAATTGAACTTAATTTATGATTTAATTTGATTAAATATATTATATATGAATTTGATTAAAACTCCATTTCTCCTTTAAGGGATTTCTCTCATTTCGACTTTAAAAAAAGAAAAGAAAAGAAAAGAAAAGAAAAAGATTGATATTTATATATTATGTATCATATTTTAGAAGGCATTAATTTATTTTTAAAAAATTATAATTACAAATTCTCTTATGTGGATATTCGCACGGTGCGGACCACATGCACCATCTCTTACAAATAAAAATAATTAAATTAGTGTGCGTGTGTTGGCCTAGCGGTAGGTGCCTAGTTAATGTCCAAGCCCTAAGATCTAGGTTCGAGTCTACAGTTGTGCAGTCTTTAAATTTATTTATATATATATATATATATATATATATATATATATATATATATATATAGGGGAGAGCTAGAATAAAAACACTCTTAAGTGTATAAAATATAAATGATTTTCAGCCCTTAGATCATCAAGATCTACGGTTGATTCGTAACCCTTTTGGATGAATTCGTGGTCCTGAGTTCGAATCCTAAAGGTAGAAAAAAATTATTTTTCACAATTCGTAACCATATTGGATGAATTCGTAACCCTGTTGGATAAAATTCGTACATTAAAAAACGTTTATATTTATATTTTAAGAAGTGTTTTTACTGTAGCCCTCCCCTATATATATATATAAACAAAAATTACTTAGAAGTTTTATATCTACTGGTTAAAATAAATAAAATATGTTTGTTGCTATTTATGAATAATATAGGGTGTATTGGCGACAGCCGCAACATTTGCTTTGATTTCGATGGCTATTATTGCAAAAGGGCCAACATATCCTTCTATGTTCAATCCTTTATCTCTCATTTTCATCCTTATAATTGAAGCTATTTTCTTCGCTCAAGATCTCTATATCGGAAGGTACATTTTCAAATTCAGGTTTACAGTTAAAAAATAACAATTGTTTTATGTTAATAAAATTGTTTAGTAAAAATATATGTTAATACATGCAGCTTGATAGGCATGGTTTTGATCATAACGGGGTTGTATTCATTCTTGTGGGGAAGACAAAAGGATATGAAAGCCGCGCCGCCGCAGCTCTGCCTCAAAGATATCGGAGGCGGCGAAGATGTGGAGAAGATAATGGAATCTGGAGGGTTGCAATCCTCCGCCATCATCGCTCCAGCTACTTCTCCCATTAATGTTACAGCTATTCATAAATTTGATGAAATTTCATAAAAAATTGATGCGAGGTTGGAGATTTTAGAAAAATAAGAAGAAAAAGATTTAGGTGTATTTGACATATAATATGATGAAAGATAGAACCTGACTTGTGAGCAGCATCTCATTCGGAGTTCGTAAGACCATAACTAACTTGTGAGTATCATCTCATCTATAGTTTGATAGACCAAAGTTGAGTTCTAATTAAGCATCACTCATTTGGAGCTTGAAATACCGAAGTTGAGTGCTAAGCATTATCTCATTTGAAACTTCAAAGGCTTGAATTAAGTTATGAACATCATTTCGTTTGGAGCTTAACAAACTACTTCTAATTTGTGAGCATCATATTGTTTGGAGCTTGACAAATCACTTCTAATTTGTGAGCATCATATTGTTTGGAGCCAAAATACTCGTAAGACCATAATTGGCTTGCGAGCATCATCTCTTGTAGAGTTTGAAAGACTATAACTGACTTGTAAGCATCATCCTGTCTATACTTTAATAGTTCAATCTTTATATCGTCACTTAAAAAAAATCACAATATTATTTACCAAATCACAAAACTGCGATTTTTCAAATATGCACTTTTGTTATATTTAATATTGATTGCTGCGAATATTATAATGTTCATAAAAAACTATAATTTTCACATAATTTTTAGAACTTTATAATCGCTTTTAACATATTTTTTGTAATCACAGTCTCCAATATATTTGTGACCACAAAGCTATAATAATTTTTCTCTCTAATTTAAAGGTTGTTAAAATTAGGTAATAGTTGTGTAATTTGCTTGTTTAATCATGTTGAGGTCTCGGAGGGTTGATTGACAGGTGTATGGGAGGGGGGGATACATTTGTAGGCTATTTTTCGCAAATCAAAACAAACTTAACCAGATTTCAATTGGAAATTTGTTGTAGATTGATACTGAAAAGTCTTCAGTAAATTGACATCAGTCGAGCGCTGGGCTTAATTGATATCCACGTAAGGCTTCAGTCTATTGTTTGTAAAATAGAGTAGAGTTATTAATCTTCCTGACTATCAGTTGAGTTGTCAGTTAGATTAATAACTCAGCAGCGGAATTTAAACTTTATGCGAATAGCCTTTAGAAAAGGTTTGTCACTTGTAAAATCCTTAGTTACCATTTTCAGTTAGTCCAGTTCAGTTGAAAACAGTTTAAGCACAAGAAAATGAATAACTGAAAGCAGATAAAAAACACAAGGATTTTTACGTGGTTCGAAAATAACTTCCTACTCCACGGCCAGATTATTAGTCTGACAAACACTCTGGGCTAATGCTTCAAGGTGCACAACAAACCCACCAATCCACTCTGAATTGAATTTTTCACTTAGCACGCCCTGACACTCTCGTGTCCAATCAGTGTAGTTGCTAAGGACTTTGGAGACAGAACCCTTGGTCTGAACTCCCTCTTGGCAATCTGGGTGCCAAGGTAACCGAATTGTTTAGTTTGTTGGTACTAAACAACAATCACTTGGCTTAACTGGTGCCAAGGAACCTTCTGTTTAGTTTCTTGGTACTAAACAACCATTCAAACACACTTTTCTCTCGGTTGAAAAGAGGTTTGGACTCTTCCAACTAAGACTACTGAGAACATGCTCTCAAGTAATCCATCCTAGGCTTAAGATAAAACAAGAGGTGCCTAGTTTACTAAGAGAGTTTAGGTAATCAACTAAACTGATTTTACAACAATGAATTACTCTCTTCTTCGATTCGAAATCTATCTATCTATGAAAGTGTTGGCTCTTAAATTTGACAGAGCTTCAGCATATGTCTTCGAATCGGTGAAGATTGTAGACGTTCCTCAAGCTCTATTTATAGGCGAAGTCTTGAATATATCCGTTGGAGAGATGGTCTTCAGAATTTCTGCCGTCGTGAGAGGATGTCGCTTCTTGGGCTGAGGTGGCAATCTTCAGATACTCCATTTGAAAAATATTTGAATTGCATTGTCCTTGGAGTAGGGTGTTTCTGCATCTTTACACGCAAAGGGAGGCTTTGGTACTTGCAAGGACGATCTTCAAATCTTCGGCATTTAATATTGTTGTACTTGAGCATTTAATGCGGTGTGTCTGATACTCTTCACTTCGGTCAGATGCAGAATGTCGACTGGTGCTTGATTTAAGCTTCAGTTCAATGCTGATACTGAATTTCAAGAATATCTTCGACTGATGACAGATGCCTTCCAGTAGGCGCGTCCTTCAGTGATCCTTTGCAAGAGGCTTCAATCAGCTGATCTTTAGTCATTGCAGTTTCAGTCGAAGCTTGTGAGGACTAAAACACTTGAGTCCATAGAGAGATAAAAACACTAGGAGGTTGGATATCTTTTTATGTCCCAACAAATCACAAATTAGTTATTACTAATATTTTTGGAATTGAAGAATAGAAAAGTTGAATGTGCATACAAAAGCGGGCAAGCAAGATTAAAATCGCTGGAGCAATGCTATGCTTTGCAGGAGCACTCACAATGGCTCTCTATAAGGGCAAATCTTTCAACTTTAGAATTCACAATCAACATAAAATTCTTGTCAAAACACACCAAAATAAGACTAGATGAACCATGCTCTTGATCGAAAGCTGTCTTTCTTATGGATGTTGGTTCATTCTACAGGTAATAACTCTAGAGTCTAGGCTATACAAATATACATATTTACGTTTTTCAACTTCACTCTTTTTTGTATTTTTATTTCATATATAGCTACCTACATAAGCATTTATAAAATAATTAAAAATTAATTGGCTGGTGTTACTTCTTTTTTTTTACTTGGGGTTGGAGGAGGGGGAGCGGTGGGTTTAAACCCTATATCTCCACTGGGAGAGGTGGTTTTACTTTTAACACATAGAGAACTTGTAACTAAGAATGTATGCAAACGATATATTCACTTCTATTTCTTTTGTTAATGCAATTAATTTATACATAAAATAAAAAACAAGTAGTTTAGAATATACTTCTTTTAATATCTATCTCTCTCTGTAACGGAAATACACAAAATATATTTGAAAGGAGTCCATATCTTAATTATCATCTAGCTTGTTAATATTACGATATATTATTTTGATATTGACGTGATAATATGGTTTTAGTTACACAATTATAACAGGTAGAATTATTCAAAGTTTTCCCCCACAAATATTCGGAAACTCTGATTGTTTGGATCATAGCATCAGTGCAAGCCACAATGGTGGGTAGGGGTGTGCATCGGTTCAAAATCGAACCAACCGACACCAAATTAAGAAAACCGAAATCGAACCAATGAGCTAGAAATAAGAACTAAACCAACTGAGTCAAACTGAAAAACCGACCTAAACCGAACCGACAAAAACAGATCAGTTTCGGTCGGTTTACCAAACCAACCGATCTTTAGTCACATAACAAAAAAAATCAATTAGTGAAGGAGCAAATTCTTCTGTCACATAACAAAAATTCAAAAGCTCCGATAGACAATTGAGAGGTACACACATATGCCCTGTTGTATACCATAGATTCATAGGCAAAATTAATAAATTAAAGTTATACACTAATAGATACATAAGCTTATCAGCCGTATATCCAAAAATTAGAAAATGTTTGATGAGTAAGCGAACTACTCAGCAGTCAGCAATAAGGGTGGCATCGCGGCGAGGAGAGGCCGACCGAGGCTCAGTACAGGCGGTGGGCTATGCCGCTGGCGGCGAAGAGGGAGAATAAGAGGTGAAGGTAGTGCTCTGTGGGCTTGTGGCTGTGAAGCACGAGCAACCGAAATAAGAGAGGGAGCGGCCGCGCCGGTGGACGGAGGGGAGGTTTGTTGCGCCGGAGCTGCTGTGTGGGCCTAGTGGCGCCGATCTGCTAGGGTTGCAGCGGCCGGCAGGTGGGGTGGGTGATTGAAGAGTGATGAAGCGCAGCGGCGGGGATTCAGATCTGAATTCTTATGTTAGGGTTTTGAATCACTAAAGTAAATATTATATATATATATATATTAAATGATTTATTTAATAAAATATATATATATCGGTTCGACTCGTTTTCGACCGAACCATGGCCGGGAAATCGAAACCAAACCGATAACTGGTCGTTTTTAATTTTGCAAACCGAACCGAAAACTAATCCAAAAATTTAAAAACCGAACCGAACCAAAATTGATCGGTTCGGTCGATTTTTTTGGTCCGGTTTGATTTATGCTCAACCCTAATGGTGGGTTTGTGCATAGAGAGAAAACATAAGTCTTGGCGATTGGGTTGGAATCTCCAGCTAATAACCATTATCTACTCAGTAAGTTTAATTTCCATTTCACAATTAATTTTCTACTTTTGTAATTCAATCCTAAACTAAACAAAAGATACTTGTAGGTAAATAAAGATTGATCAGATAACATTTATACATGTCATATTACTTGGAGTAATAATTATATGTTGAATAATGTAAGGGCTTTTGTAAATTTGTACAAATAAAAGTAATCAAAATATGTTTAAAAGTAATCAAAATACGTTTATAAGTACAGATTAAAATTTGTAAAAATACTAAGAAGTTTATAAGTACAGATTAAAATAAAGGGTTAAATGCATGTAATATCAAGAACTTTGATCGAAATCCAAATTTAATACGAACTTAAAAGTTCTAATTTATATGGGTAACTTTACTCCGTGTTCAATTTTAGCACCGATTTGTTCTCCGGTGATGTTAAAAAAATCACGTGGCAATGACGTGTCTTCCAAATGACGCGTGGCAATTTGTAACTTAAAAAAGTCCAATTTAAATGTTTAACTTTACTCCGTGTTCAATTTAAATGTGTAACGTTACTTTGTGTTCAATTTTAGCACCGATTTTTTTTTTCTCAAATTTAAAAGTCCAATTTTTACACTGGTTTATTCTCAGGCGATCACCAACTTCCCTTCATCTCCGGTCGCCGCGCCACTGCTACGAGCCTGACGAAGATTGTTGTTCATTGGAAAACGTGCCACCCACCCACTGATCTAAAATCTCCAAGCTCTTTTCAAAGATCGGGGAAAAGCTTCATCCTCCAAAAATCGAAACCCTCAAAATCAACCCATCTCACCCCGTGTCTTTCGAAAAAGGTCCGCCCATTTTGCACAAATCGGCCACCACCCCCACGGCTCTGAAATCCGGCGAGGCTGAATCTTCCCCCCAGAATCCAGCGTTTAGTTCGCGCCGTCCCTCTCTTTCATTCCCTCGCTGAAAATTCAGGTGGGTCATTCTCCTAAAATCGAGCCCTAGCTCCTCCATCAAAGCTGTCACCACCACGACCTTCGAATTTTCGGTGGGAATAGGGAGAAAGAATAAAATGTGTGAGAGAGAAAACTTATAACAAAACGCAGTATTTTGTTTGGGATTAAATTGAACACGGAGTAAAATTCGTGCTAAATTTGGATTCGATCAAAGTTGGTGATATTACATGTGTTTAACCCTTTTGCTCGTCGGTCGTAAAATACTAAAGCAAAATCCAGAAAGCCACGTCAATGACACGTAAAATCGAATTTGGGGAAAACAAAAATCAGTGCTAAAATTGAACACAGAGTAAAGTTACCCATATAAATTAGAACATTCTATATTCGTGCTAAATTTGAATTTTGATCAAAGTTGATTATTTACATATATATGTTTGTTAATTTCTATTGATCAATAATAGGGTGTATTGGCGATGGCAGCAACGTTTGCTTTAATTTCAATGCAGCAAAAGGGCCAACATATCCTTCCATGTTCAATCCTTTATCTCTCATTTTCATCCTTATACTAGAAGCTATTTTCTTTGCCCAAGATCTCTATGTCGGAAGGTACAAGTAAAATTTTAAAAAAAAATAATAATAATAACAACAACAATAATAATTAATTTGCCATTAACGCACGACTTTTCACTTTTTTGCAATGTTAACACAATCTTTCAAACATCTCTCAATTTGTTACGAAATTAACATCCCCAATTTTTTTACTTTATGTCAATGACAGTTGATATATTACGCTCGAAAAATCGCAGATTCAATCAAACGGCGGCATAAATCCAGCCGTTTTTCGCAAGGGAATCCGATCGTTTTGTGAGATCTGACTCAATCCGTCGAATTTAGCAGATATAGGAAGAGGAATTGCTGCATTTCTGCGATTTCCAATCCGCCAAGTTTTTACCTGATTCAGATCCGGCAGACCTTGTCGACAACGAAGCGATGCTGTCCGCCGTCCGATCTTTCGCCGTTCTCATCATCTTCTTCGCGTTCATCGCCTCTCCTGTTTTCGGCAAGTGATTTAGATTGGGATCTTCTTAGAAACGCAGACAAGATAGAGGAGTTGCAGACTGTATTAATGAGGCTGCATAATTGAGAGCGAACCGAGAGGAAGTCTGGCGCATCTTTCCACCAGCACCGGCGTGTCTTCCCACCGGAGCCGCAGTCCCCCGTGCTCAGCCTGCAGGCGGCAGGCCGCACCCGATCTCCCAGCACCTTTCTCCCATCTGCAGATCCGCTGCTGCATTTGCCATCACCGACTTCCGCCCGTTTCAGATCTGACTTCTCTCTAAGAACTTATCAAGAGCAGAAGAAGTAAACAGAGATCTGACTTCTCTCTGACGTCTGGCGCATCTTTCCACCAGCATCGGCGTGTCTTCCCACCGGCGACGCAGTCCCCCCGTGCTCAGCCTGCAGGCGGCAGGCCGCACTCGATCTCCCGGCCCCTTTCTCCCATCTGCAGATCCGCTGCTGCAGTTGCCATCACCGACTTCCGCCCGTCACCCCCGGCTGTAGTCGCCTCCTTCACCTTCCCGCCAGCTCCTTTCTGCTCACATCAGCTGACTGCATTGACTTGAGTTGAGGAAGCACTGATTGGGCAGATTGGACTTCGGATCTCCTCGGATTTTCAGTTTCGGGCAGATCCACCGGTTTCACATCGAAGCTGCGGCAGTCATCATTACCGATACAGGCGACCCTCGGAATTCCAGATTCAGGCGACCCTCGGATTTCCAGATTGGGCTTCTCCGGAACCGCCGCGGATCCGGTTTTCCAATCAGACGCGCTCGAGGATCCGGATTTGAGGTATCGGGCAGTCTAGCGAAGAGGAGATGCGGCGGAGGTGTGGCTAACGTCTGCGGCAGGCTGCATTTTGAATAGTTCCATTTTAAGAGATGGGAGAGGAGGTTTGGAGGGAGGTGAGAAGACGAGGGGCGGGGAGTAACGGAGCCAATGGGATGGTGACGAAGCAGCAGAACCAAAAGACTCAAAGGTTTTCGAAACTTTGGAAAGATAGAGACGACAATGAAGCACAAAGAGTTACATTCTTTTTCAACAACATTCCAGAAGATTGTAGCTTCGATTTTTTGAGGAGAAAGTTCGGTTCCGTGAGAGAACCGATAGACATCTTTTGTCCAAGAAAGAGAGACAAAAAAGGGAAGCCTTTCGGTTTTGTTCGCTTCGAAGACGTTGAAGATAGGGAAGGTTTGCTGGAGCAGCTGAATAAGTTGTGGATTGGGAGCTATAAAATTAGGGTGTTCAAACCGAGATTCGAGAGAGAAATGAAGGTCCAAGGAAGTAAAGGGAAGGGAATCAAATCTGACGCGGGTAGAAAGCCAGAAAAAACAAAGGTCGTGCATGCCGCAAAAAGAATGATGGGTGTTTCTTTTAAGGAGGTGCTCACTGGATCCAAAGAAGGGGAGTCAGGATCTTCGGATTTGCTTCAGTTTAAAACTTCGGATGAGGAAACACGATGGCTAGATGGAGCCTTCACGGGTTTCATCAAAGATGAATTCTTGTGGGAAGAGATTAATGAAGAAATCAATAGCGAATGTGCTGGGAAACTGAAGGTGACGACGATGGGAGGAAATTTGGTGTTGATACGTAGTGTCTGCGACGCGCCAATAGAAAAAATTTTAACCGAGATGGATGAATGGAGTGACTTCTGGTTTCAATGGAAGAGGAAATGGAACGTTGTGGATGTGTTTCAACAACGAGTTGTGTGGACGACGTGGGTCGGGATACCACTCCATGCATGGAATCCTCGTTTCTTTGAGTTGGCAACTGCAAAGTTCGGTCGGGTGTTGAAGATGCATGAGAAGACGAAAGAAAAAGAAAAACTGGATGTTGCTTTGATTCAAATATCCACGGGCCTTAGATCCATTGATCAAGTGACGGAGTGTTGTATTAATGGAGCAAGGTTCACGTTTCGCATTGAGGAAATTCACGAGAACCCTTTCTCTTCCATGATCGGAGAGCCGGAATTAGAGGATTCGGCATCGGATGCAGGATGGACGAGTGGGGAGGAGTCCATGGATCCGGCAGCTGCAACCATCGGAGATCGGAATGAGAGCGGTGAAAGGGGTGATGATGTTTCGGTTCTCCAAGAAATCAACGTTTCGTCTCCTTCAATTCAAACCGTTGCAGACACGTTTGTCGAGGAAACCAATTATGAGGGGGTGTTGGCGGGAGGATCGAAAATGCTTTTGAATTTGGTTGGGGCAGAAGGTGAGGGTCAACCACTCGTTAAGGATGGGCAGATGGACTGCCACGCTTTTCAAAGCCCAAATCAGATTTTAGAGGAACAGAATTGGGCCGACTCTCAGAAGATACAGGAAAAAAGCACAACTGGTGGCTTTACTGATGTTTCTCTTGATGGGCCAGGAAGAAGCGTTTGTGAGGGAGGTCATACTTTAATGTCGACCCAAGCGCAAGGAGAGAATAGAAGCGCTATTCTGGAAAGGGATCGAAATTCAAAAGGAAAAAAAGGGAGAGAAAAGAAAAAGAATAGAGTCGGGGAGAAAGAGAAATGGAAACATTTCATTTCAGATTTAGAGCCAATTGATGGAAGGGGGGAGGAAGAGGCAGAGCAGGAAAGAGAGGGGGCGAACGAAGAAGGGCAGGAGACGACAGTTGGAGAGCAAATTTCAGGTCAGCAGATATGGGATTTTGGAAAGAAGATCGGGCTGTCAAGTCGAATTCCAGACGAAGATGTTGCTCGACAGATTGAGGTGCAAGGTAATTTTCTTTCTTGTGAAAATGCTGGGAGTATTTTGAGGAATGTTTAATGAATTTGTTATCTTATAACATTCGGGGCTTGGGGAGTGTTGCGAAGCAGAGAGATGTTACTGATTTGGTGAAAGGGCAGAACATCGATTTTTGTTGCTTACAGGAGACAAAGATGGAGGTGTTTAAGGATTTGTTCTGTAAATCTTGGTGGGGGTCTAATTATACAGATATAGCGATTAGAAATTCGGAGGGAAGGGCTGGAGGAATTGTTTGCTTGTGGAATAGGGAGGTTTTCGAAGCCTCTAGTACGTGGGATTTACCAGGGGCGGTAGTGGTGAATGGTAGGTACAAGGAGGGTGATATCTTATGTTGCATCATCAATGTGTACGCACCAATCGGTTCAGGGGATAAGCGGATATTGTGGGATGCCTTAAGTTCAATTGTGGAACAAAATACGGATAGGAGTGTTTGTATCTTGGGAGACTTTAACTCTGTTAGGAGGAGGGATGAACGTGTGGGCAGTGGGGAGGCGTTTGGAGTGGCTGATGCAAGAAGTTTTGAAGAATTTATCCGGGAGAACGATCTGGAGGAAATTAAAACTCAAGGCCGGAAGTTTACTTGGTACAAACCTAATGGAAAGTGCAAGAGTAAGATTGATCGTTTCCTCGTTAATGAGAATTGGCTGGCTGCTTGGGAAGGGACGTCGGCACGAGGACTTCAACGTTCAATTTTGGATCACTGTCCGATTATTCTCACTACAAGATCGGAGGATTGGGGACCAAGACCATTTCGGTTCCTCAATGCATGGGTGAATCATTCGGAGTTCGAGGAGATGGTCAAACAGGTTTGGACGGTGAATAATGTGGGGGGATGGAGCTTTTTTGTGGTTAAGGAGAAATTGAAGAAACTCAAAGAGGTATTGAAGGTGTGGAATCGGACTTCTTTCGGTGAGATTGACAACAAAATCCAAGAACTTCAGAAGGAACTTCAAGAGAAGGATAAGGTGGACGAGCAGAGAGGTCTTCAAGAATCAGAGGTGATCAGGAGAAATGAGATTCAAGCCCTGCTCTCCCTTCAACTCAAGAATAAACAGATGATGCTGCAACAGAAAGCCAAACTCAAATGGCTCAAAGAGGGAGACACTAATTCGGGTTTTTTCCATAGGGCAATTCGTGGGAGACGGGTTAAAAACGAGATTGGCGGAATGCTCTTTGAAAACTCTTGGATATCTAAACCGGAAGATGTTAAAGCAAGAGTGAGAAATCATTTTGAAGATTTTTTCAAAAGGAAAGAACGACAGATGCCTGATTTCCCCATAGACTTCATGAGGAGGAAAATTTCAAATGACGAGAGGCATTGGCTGATAAGGGTTTTTGAGCTGGACGAGATTAAAGAAGCAGTTTGGAGCTGTTGTGGAGATAAGAGTCCGGGACCCGATGGATTTAACTTCACATTCTAGAGAGCGGCGTGGCATGTGGTTAAAGAGGACTTACTTCAGCTTTTGAAGGAATTTCACGAAAATGGAAAAATTCCGAAAGGTGGTAACGCCTCTTTTATTGTCCTGATTCCGAAGAAAGAAGGGGCTGGGTCGCTCGATGATTTTCGCCCAATTTCTCTTATCACCAGCTTGTATAAAATTGTGGCTAAAATCCTGGCTGAGAGATTGAAGAGGGTTATGGGGTCGATCATCTCCGATAATCAAAGTGCGTTTGTCAAGGGTCGTTTCATCCTAGATGGGGTGGTTATTCTGAATGAAGCTATTTTTGAGGCAAAAAAGAAGAGAGTAGGCCGTATTTTCTTCAAGATTGACTTCGCAAAAGCATACGACTCTGTGCAATGGGATTTCTTGGATATGCTTCTCAATCGACTTAACTTTGACGGAGTTTGGAGGAAGTGGATTAAAGGGAGTCTGGAATCTGGAACGGCAAGTGTATTGGTGAACGGGTCATCGACGGGAGACTTCAACATGGAGAGAGGTTTGAGACAGGGTGACCCGTTGTCACCTTTCCTTTTCCTTATCGTGGCAGAAGGCCTCAACGAGTTCATTGAAAGAGCAGCGGAGAGGCAGCTCCTGGTTCCGGCGAAGATTGGCAAGGATAAAGTGCCCATTTCACATCTACAGTACGCGGACGATACTATCTTCTTGTTGGAGGCAGATGACAGAAATTTGGAGAGCGTGAAGAAACTCCTGATTCTCTTCCAGTTCGTCTCGGGTTTAGCTGTAAATTTCGACAAAAGTTGTCTTCTGACAGTGGGAGTGGATGAAGCAGTTGAGAGGAGATGGGCATCGCTCCTCATGTGCAAGATCGGATCCTTTCCGTGTAACTACTTGGGTACTAAAGTGGGGGGGCGCAGCAATGGTGTTGGAGATTGGAAGTTTTTGGTTAAAAAGGTTTCAAACAAAGTGGCAAGCTGGAAGAAGAGACATCTTTCGCTGGCAGGACGAATTACTCTAGTCAAGTCGGTTTTGCAATCCATCCCGGTCTATCAATTATCCCTCGCTTTCATACCTAAAGCGGTGAGTAAGGAGCTTAATTCATGGTCTCAAAATTTTTGTGGGGAGGAGGTACACAGACGGGGGTTATCACTTGGTTTAAGTGGAATGCCTTGTGTCTCAATAAGGATTCAGGAGGTCTGGGGTTCCGGAATATCGATTGGTTCAATCAGGTGCTGTTAAGTAAGTGGCTCTGGAGGTTTTTGGGGGAGGGGAAAGCTCTTTGGGTAAGGGTGATCAAATCGCTTTATGGGGAGCTAGTGTGGGGGGAAGGGGGAGAATGTTCGGTGGCGGGAAGAGGTGGACAGAAAGGGTGGTGGCAAAAAATTGTGGATAAGGGAGGAGGAAGGACAGATCGGTGGTTCATCAATAATTTGAGGCGAAGAATTGGGGATGGACTTGAGACCAGCTTCTGGGAGGATGTGTGGGCGGTAGACAAACCCCTTAAGTTTGTGTTTCCGAGATTGTATAATTTGAGCCTGGATAAGAAAAGGCTGGTTGGTGAAAGCGGGTTTTGGGAGGGAGGGTCGTGGGTTTGGAGGGTGGAGTGGAGGAGGGAGTTAAGGGAGAGGGAGAAAGGGCTTGTGGAGGATCTCCGGTTGGTGATTGCTGATTTTGCTCCTTGTGTAGATGAAACAGACAGATGGAACTGGAATGCGACAACAGATGGATGCTTCACAATCAAGTCGGCATATGAATTTGTGGCAAAAACAAGACAGGACCAACAAGTTTTACCTTTGGAGATGGCAAAGGTTTGGAAGGCCCCAACACCAAATAAAGCCAAGGTGACGGCATGGAGATGTCTTAGAAACAGATTGGCAACATGTGATAATTTGAGTAGAAGAAATGTCCAGATCAGCGTGGAGGAGAGATGGTGTAATGCATGTGTTTCTAGTGAGGAAACGACGGAACACATGTTCCTCCATTGCCCGAAAGCAGCGGCGGTGTGGGACCAGATCTTTCAATGGCTCGACATCAAAACGGCAATTCCGAGAGATATCTTTCAACACTTCATTTCATTCATTGCGGCTGGAAAAAAGAAGAGAGAAAGAAGACTGCTTAAAGCTTTGTGGGTGGGAACAGTGTGGTTGCTCTGGGAAAGCAGGAATGGTAGTCGTTTTCAGGACAAGGCTTGGGATATTGATAGACTTGTCTTACAGATTAAGGGGAGACTTTGGAGCTGGAACGAGGCCTACAAAATCGTGGAGTTAGGAATTCCTTTTACTTCTTGGTGTTCCAAAGATTTTAAACTTGTTTTATTGTTTTGATTGGCATTCCTGATGCCTTGACCCCTTTTCTTTCAATAAAAATTTTACTTTACTGATCAAAAAAAAAAAAAATGACAGTTGATATATCGAGCAAATACTATTATAATTTTGCTCAACTGTAGCCTATGCGTATGCCGCACTATTAGAGAAAAATAGTGTAGAAAAAAATATTTACCTTTTCTACGGTTGGAAAATCGTAGCCAAAAGTAGACATAGGCTATGGTTCTTCACGCACATAGTTTATAGGTTTCAATAGTAATCTTTAGTCCATGATGAATTGATGATAAATCATAGCTAAGTCATGCTGAACCGTAGTGTAATTGTATCATTGACTACGGTATTTCTTATACAATGTGGATAAAAACCGTAATCATTGTAAAATGAAGTCTACGATTTTGACCGTAAGAGTAGTCTATTCAAAAGTATATTGTTTATATAAATAGACTACACTTTGAATAAGTAGTTTATTATTGACATTGAAAATCGTAGTTTAATAATAGCTAGCTTCTACTCAGTTTATAACCATAGTAAAATATTTTGATTAATTATTTAAATTTTATAATTCAATGAGAATAAAATTAAAATAGTATAAATTTTATTTACATTCAAAATCAAAAAAATTCATCCAACGAGTTTGTAGCAAGTATGAATACGAACTTCATAATTAAAATTAATCACAAAATACCAAGTATCAAGTACATATTATCAATTCATATATCGATCCAAAATTGAATTTACCAAGTATCGCATTGCTAATGGAAATCTATAATACTATATGTGATCCATCAAGAGATTTGCCCACTCAACACAAACTTACCAATTCCTTTCATTATAAGTTTGGTTTTATGTGTATTAACAATTAAAAATTTTAATATTGGGGTTATATATGAAAAAAAAAATTGAATAATAGACAAATTTCTTACAAGTGAACGTAGAGAGTTGGAACCACTCTCTATGTCACTTCGATTATGTCCTTCGTGAATCACAGTATAAAAAAAAACCCACATTGTTTCCAAATGGACACTATGTCAAAATATAAAGTGTTATCAAAATTGGAGTGTTAATTTTGCAACAAATTGAAAGGTGGTTACATTATTGAAAAATTTCCAAAGGTCGTGTTAAAATTACAAAATCGAATTAACCCTAATAATAATTATAAAATACGATATTGTTTTTAAAGCTACACACTAACACACACATACTAATCCATATTGACGACTCGAACGCCGATTTACTAGTAAAAGGAAGGGAAGGTGTCTTACCAAACTAAGTTGTATTTTGTCGTGATAAAATATGGTGATTAATGCTATTAAAATTGCATATTTTTAGAGTTGCTCATAGTTTAGCTCAGTTTGTGCATTCTTGTCGGCAACTAGTTTGTTGGGTTGCTGATTTTCCTCGCTGGCTTGGCGATATTATTTCGGAGGATTACTGTTAATATAATGGTTCTTTTTATGTTTCAATTTTTTTTTTTGCATATTTTTAGAGTTGAGTGAATATATATGTCGATGCATGCAGCTTGATAGGGTTGGTTGCGGGATTGTATTCATTCTTATGGGGAAGACATAAGGATATGAAAATTGCAGCGCCGCCTCCAGCACCGCGGCTCAGAGAAATCGGTGGTAGCGAAGATTTGGAGGAGAGAATGGAATCTGGAGGATTGCAATCTATCGTCGTCGTACATATTTTGTATGGTATTATTCAAGTCGTAATGTGGAACCGTTAAAATTGACGGGGATGGGATGAGTATAAAGCTTTTTTTTTTTATCAGTAAAAGAACTTTATTGAAAGAAGTAAGAAATCAAGGTACTAGAGGTACCAAGAACATTACAGAAAGGAGAGTTTGTGTTCACTTGAACACCAGGAAGAGAAGGAAACATTCTCATCAACAAGATGAAAAATCTTGTTACAACTCCACAATCTACCCTTCATCTCCAAAACAAGTTGATTGGCATCCCACACCCTACCCTCGAATCTACTCTCATTTCTGCATTTCCAAATCAGCCAAATAATTCCAACCCACAGTGCAATGAGCAGTTTTCTCCCTTCTTTCCTTTTAACTCCAAGAACAAAAGATTTAAAGTGTTGTAAAATACCTTTGGGCTTGGCTGTTTTTAAGTCGATCCATTGATGAATTTGATCCCACACCATCTCGACTTTGGGGTAGTGAAGAAAGATATGTTCCGCTGTTTCGTCTTGCATCACGCAAGAATTACACCATCTCTCTTCGAAACCAATAGAGACATTTCTTCTAAGCAAGTTGTCACATGTAGGCAGTCTATTGATCAAGCCTCGCCAAGCTGTAACTGTTGCCTTATGGGGTGCCTGAGTATAAAGCTAATTTGATTGAAAATTAAATAAAAAAAATTAATAAATTGATTCTATTTATTATTTTATTTTTTAAGGAAAAGCCATATATATATTGATTCTTTTTTAAGGTTTTGGCCAAACAATCAAAATTTCGAGCTTTAAGATTATGTTTATCAGCAATTATCCCAACCAATCAATTATCCAATCTTTTCAAAAATTTAGTCAATTTAACATTTTTTAATATTAATAATATTCATCCCAATCCAACCAAATTCAATAATTTATCAATGATCATTACAATCACTCAACCACAATAGTGCAAAAATGAAGCATAAAACAAAATTTATTGTCCACACATTGAAAAAACATAAAATTTGGCCATTTTTATTGATTTGGACATTTTTATCCTTAATGAGACGGACCGGGTAGGATCAGGCGCGCGGGTCGCGTGCCGGTCGGGTTAGACACTTATGGCACTATTAGTGCCATAAGTGTCAAGATTTTACTTTAGTTATATTTTGGATTTCGGTGGCACTAATGGCACTAATAGTGCCAAAAGTACCAACGGAAATCCAAAATAAAACCAAGTAAAATGGTCACTTTGGCACTTATAGTGCCATAAGTGTCATACGTGCAACAGAAACAACAGTAATAAAATCAAGAAATCATAAATGGATCATCTAAACTATAAATAGATAATCTAAACCCTAAATTGAACATCTAAATCCTAAATGGAACATCTAAACCCTACGGGAAAGTGTTTAAAATGGTTCTTTTGGCACTTATGGCACTAATACTATTGTCAACGAAAATCCAAAATAAAATCAAGTAATAAAATGATGCGCTAGTGCCATAAGTGCCATACGCGCAGCGAGCGTTAGCTTTTCCCCGCGAGTGCGCAACTCACCCATAAGCTTCCAGCAGTCGCGCAATCACCCCAGCAGCCGAGTAAAAAGGGCAAATTAGGCATACCACCTAAGTAATGGTCATATTTTGATGTTTTAAGATTAGGGGCCAAAAATTGATTTTCGATCTTCATTATGGCCATTTGACTACAATATTGTTTCATTTTTGTTAATAAGTGTTCTATCCTAGTTATATATCCATATACATGTTGTTTTTGCAAGATAAACTTCATTTTAGTCTAGAAAATCCATGTATAAGAAAATGAACAAGGCCCAGAAGTTTGGGTTAATATTCCGAAGATGAATAAAAGTCGAAGCCCACTTACTAGAACATAGGCCCAAAAGAGCCCATGTTCTAGAAACTCAACCTAGCTAGATAATTTTCATTGGATAAAATGTGTTGATTATAATGAAGATCAAGGAAAGCCTCCTCAATAAATTGACGAAGCTCACTAGAATTAAGAAGAACTAGTGTATTACCCGTCGAAATTCGACGGGTACATATTTTCTTGTAATTATGTTATTCTTATGATAATTATATAAAATAATTTTTTATGTAAATTATTTATATAATTAATTAAATTAAATTAAATTAGTAATTCATTTTAAATTATATTAATCTCAACAACTTTTAGCAATTAAATTATTAATTTTGTTGAGATCATAAAAATACCCATTAATTTTCATATGAAATTTTATAAAAAGTTGACGTGTAAGAAAAAAAAAAGAGTAGAAATACATATAAATTTGACATAGGTATGATGGAGGATTGATTTGTTACATTTGTTGTTACAAGATTTATTAATTTTGTTCAATTTTTTTTTTTGCCTTTTGACCATAATTTTATATATATAGAGTTTGAAAAATCATAATTGAATTGTGAGTATCATATAATTCCGAACTTCTAAAAGCATAACTAATTATGAAAATAATCTCGCCTGATATTTAAAAGACCATAACTGATTTATCGAACATCGTATCATTTAGAGTTTTAAGACCAACCAAGTTGTGGGCATCATCTCGTCGCAAACTTGACATATCACCTCTAACTTTTGAGCATCATCTCGTCTGAAACTTGAAAGAGAATCATCTCGTCTGGAGTTTTGAGCATCATCTCATCTAGAGTTTGAGAGAGCATCATCAAATATGAAATTATATTCAACCATGACTCCAATTGTCAACTATCTAACAAACATAACTCTTAACAATTTAGATATTTTATTTATATATTTAATTTTATTAGTTCAAACTCTAGAGAGAAAGGAAAGATAAGAGTTCTTAAAGCAGTAAAAGAGAGAGCGTGTTCTTTATTTCATCATCGTAGGTATTTATAGGCATTACAGTCGGGGTAAAGTAGTAAATTCGTTTGGTCATCTATTCCGCATGCTCGCCGTTAAACTAATTAAGGCTATTATTAGATTATAACTTGTCAGGTCGTTGTCCCCTAATTGCAGAGCTGGATTCTGTCCTCATCATCCCGCTCTGTCTAGTAGCTCTGGATTTCCTTCCTTGGGGCAGGCTTCTACTCTTCGGCTCTGCTCTGCTAAGTAGCTCCGCCTTCAGGCGAATTGTCTCCGGCGTGTGGCTCCGCGCTCTGGCTCCAATAGCTTAGCTCTGACTCTGGATCTGGCGATTTGGCTCTGGCTCTGACTCTAACGACTTAGCTCTGACTCTGGATCTGGCGACTTGGCTCTGCCTCTGACTTTAATGACTTAGCTCTGGCAGCTCTGCTCTAGCATCTTTGCTCTGGCAACTTGGCTCTGGCCCTCTGCTCTGGTTAGCTCTGGCTCTGGCAGCTCTGCTCTGGAAGCTCTATTCTGGCAACTATGCTCTGGCAGCTCTGCTTTGGAAGCTTTGCTCTGGCATCTCTGCTCTGGCTAGATCTGGCTCTGGCATCTCTGCTCTGGCTAGCTCTGGCTCTGGCATCTCTGCTCTGGCAACTTGGCTCTGGCCCTCTGCTCTGGAAGCTCTGCTCTGGTTAGCTCTGCTCTGGAAGCTCTGCTTTGGCAACTCTGCTCTGGCAGCTCTGCTCTGGAAGCTTTGCTCTGCCAACTCTGCTCTGATTAGCTCTGCTCTGGACTTTTCCCTCTGCCTATTTCTCACAGTTTCTTTGCTCCCTTGCTGCTCATCTTTGGTATTCCACTTTGGTATTCCAAGTAAAGCCACGTGTCCTGATCTTAGGACCTTGCATATTTCACCCCTCATCAGAGTTGATAAATCATATTGCTTTCATGCAACAATCACAACACGCTTGATAGCAGATGCCAAAATTCTTTCCAAAATTTGTTCTTTCTAAAATAATAATCATTCTATATTTAAAATAGTGAAATGTGTTATTAAATTAGGAAACTAATTTAATACTTACCATAGGTGTGTAGGAAGAATCACGGCAGATCAGGAAATGGAGGTATCAAAACAGAGAAGTCGTCTGTAGGGTGGGGGTCGACGGCACGGTGGACGAACTCCAGGGCTCAGCGGTGACTCGGCGGCGGACGAACCGCAAGCTCAGCGGCGACTATTTCACCGGAGTCTAGAAGAAGGAACTACAACGGGTTATAGGAAAAAGAAATCTTAGGGCTCTTGTATTAATTGCTTCGAATGGAGAATTCTCATGGGTTTAAGAAGTGGAAACATAATCGAACTAATTAAGGAATGGAAGAGAGAGTCAGAGATGAGGCGGAGCAACGCCGCCCTTAGGACGACGGCGACGCCTGAATTTAGAGGGAGAGAGAGGCGGACAGTTTAAGGGGGGAATTAGGGCTCGATTTGAGTGTGCAATCGACTTTAGAGAGAGAAAAGGATTGAGAGAAGAGAGATACAATGAAGGGGGAGACGACGCCGACCGGATTCAGGGACAGCGGTGATGGGGTGAGGAAGAGGGAGGCGTGACTTTTGTTTTAAAAGTGAGAATGAGAATATATAGATTGAACCAGGGGGCTTAGCTCACCTGGCCACCGGGTCCTCACTTAAGTGATGAGACTCGGGTTTGATCCCTATTGGGAGCGAATTTGGTGATTGGAGAGATAAGGTGGGCTTGGTGAATTCTTGGAGTGTTTGGGGTACTAATTGTTAACATTTAACATTACTTTATCGATAAAAAAAAAGAGAATATATAGATTGGATTCTCAAATGCCACGTTAGAGATTGAGATTGAAAAGAAAGAATTTGAGGTCTGCCACGTAGGCTAAGGCCTAATCGTATTATAATATAGATATTATTATTATTATATTATTATTATTATTATTGTAGTAATGGACGAACAGAAACAAATAAAGTTTGAAGAAATGAAAAATATACCTTTTCTTCCCTATATAAATAAAATGTATGGATTTATTTTATAAAAAATAAAAATAAAATTTTAATTATTTTGATAGACATAAAATAAGATTTTTTTTTAAAGTAATCAGTTTATAGAATTTGTGCCTTATTATGCAAACATGTAAATCAATGACCGGACCCGTTTATAATTTACATATACGTGCATGTCTCAATTCAAACTTAATTTAAAATTAATTTTATTGAAAATTAGGAATATAAATATTATATATATATATATATATATATATATATTCATACAATATAATATATTACAACATATACATATAATAGGTACGCTATTGAGAAATATAAAATTAATAACAAATATACATCTAATCACTAACATTCAATTAAAATAATTTATCGTATATAGATTATAATTTTTTCTTATCAGACATGTAAATCTAATTTTTATCTAGAAAAAATAAATAATAAAATTTATTAATTTAGATTACATGTAATGTTATTATTATTATTATTATTATTATTATTATTATTATTATATTTATTTATTTATTATGATTAATGAATCTTTATATAGAATGTAATAGTTAATTAATTAATAAATGATGAAGATTATATATGGTAAATTTTGAAATGGTGAGATTTTAGATATGCCACATAGGCTAAGGCTTAATCCTATTATATAATAGATATTATTATTATTATTATTATTATTATTATTATTATTATTATATTTATTTATTTATTATGATTAATGAATCTTTATATAGAATGTAATAGTTAATTAATTAATAAATGATGAAGATTATATATGGTAAATTTTAAAATGGTGAGATTTTAGATATGCCACATAGGCTAAGGCTTAATCCTATTATATAATAGATGTAACAATAAATTAAGTCCTCCATCTCCTCCCAATCTCGAATCCCCAAGATCTCTATCATCTCAGCTATGGATTCTGTCATCTCCAACAACGGATTCGTGGAGTACTTCACCGCGCACACGCAGCACTCCCGCAACGCCGCGCCGACGTCGGCCGGCAACTCGGCCGAGAAGCTCACGGCTCTCGAGCTCCGCCGCGCCGCCAAATACTTGCGCTTCATCACTTGTGTGGAGGTGGGGGTTTCTTGATTTGCAACCGCCATGGGTTTTGTTAGTTGATGATGATTAGATGGATCTTAGGTGTAGGAATTTCTACATTTATATATATGTGGTGAGAAATTAAATGCACAATTGCACATGATGATGGTGCATGGCGCGGGAGGGAGGGATGTCTGCTGTAAATGGGGGCATGTGAGAAGGCGGTGGGGGTGGGCCCATGCGTGTCGAATTCAGATGCTTCATCTCGTGAAATGTTCGTCACTCGTGATAATGGGTGTGATATTTGGTTTACTGAAAAGATGGGTATGCGCAAGGTTTATATAGAAACACAATGTTCATTCAAATTCACAATTTTATTTTCACACAACTTATAAAATATTGCAATAAAATTACGTTATTTCATACAACGGCCCCGTCTTAGTGATACATATTGGACATACTATGGTGAAAATTTATACTAGATTTATTATATTTACAATGATATTAAAAGGTGATGTTATAATTGGAATATTTTCAAAATTGCGTTGAAATACAAAAAAGAAAATATATTATGTTACGCAATTAACCCACTTCTCTACTGCTAGTAGACTAGCAGTACTTCGCCGAGGCAACTGTCCAACTGACATATTTATGTGTATAATCTTCTTGTGTTTGTAATATATATATATATATATATATATATATATATATATATATATAGGGTTGGGTTAGGGTGAAAACACATCTTTTTGTAAAAACTAAAAACGGCTGAATTCTATGTAGAACACGTATGAATTAGCTGTGTAACTGTATGAATTGCGAAATTCATACGTGTTCTACATAGAATTCAGCCGTTTTTAGTTTTTACAAAAAGATGTGTTTTTATTATAGCCCCACTCTATATATATATATATATATATATATATATATATATATATAGGGTGCGGTTATAGTGAGAACATAAAAACCAATAAAATTATTGCATCTGCTATACAAATTAATGCATCCGCTATTAAATTTAATGCATCCGAAAAAATTAATTTTTTTGCTCCCTTCAGGATTCGAACCCAGCACCTGCATCCATCCACCAAGATGATGCATCCACCGTAGATCTTGATGATCGAATGGCTTAAAATGGTTCTCCGTTCTTATTTTATTAGTGGTTCTTATTTGAACCTCTCCATATATATATATATATATATATATATATATATATATAAGAGCCTAAAAACCCTTATGCGTAGGCGTAATTAATATTATTATCCGAAAATAATAGAATTAATTACGAAAAGGAACTTAACGTTTACTTCATTCCGATTTATATCTGATCACATTGCCATGGAAACAAACGCCTAGCTAGTAAACAAAGTAATGGATGTAGTAAAACAGTCAACTAATCTATCGTTATTAAAATTATTTTTTTATCATTAAAATCTAGATTATTGAGTTTTTCTTTTGTACCGTTTCACTCTGAATATACAAATGCTTACAACTATTAGGGGATTGGAAGAAAATGTAATTAATCTTTATCAGGCTTACAATATATTTTGGGTTAATTACCTGTAAATCCATAACGTTTACACGGAATTAATTTTTGCTTCTAATTTAATAAATCCACCTCTAAATACATAATCTTTCATTTTTGTCTCGTTTTTGTCAGATGACAGATTTATTCTTACGCCGGCGCCGGAATTGACACGGTGGCAGTCGAAATCGACCATGTGGCAGCCGGAATTGACACCTAAATATATACATGTGGAATAAAATTAAACAAAAAAAAAAGAAAAATAATTGACATGTGGAAATAACCCCCAACCCCTCCCCCCCCCCAATCGTCTTCTTCCTCCTCCCCTTCTGCCATCCGGCGCCCGCCGCCCCCTCTCCTTCCCCCACCATCTGTCGCCGCCCCCTCTCCTTCCTTCCCTCACCATCTGCCACCACCACCTCTCCTTCCTTCCTCCACCATCTGCCGCCGCCACCTCCCCCATCTGCACCTCGGCGCCACCAGTTTCCCTCTCCTCGAACCTGCGTCGACCCTCCCCCTTCGTCTGAAACTTCATCGCCTTCCTCCAGATCTATGTCGCCGCAGTGAGAATTAGGGATCTGTTGGAATTGAAGGTGGGTTTCAGAGGGAGATAATAAGGTTGAAGTCGGTGGTGGGTTTGTGTGTAATTGAGCGAGAATGGAATTGATCGGAATCGGGGCGGTGGTTGGCTTCTCGCCACTACAGCGAGCACTGTAGGGGGTGGGAAGAGGGGGAGAGATGCAGCTGGCTGCAGGGGCGGCGATGGTGGCGGAGGTAGGGTGTGCGCTGCGGCGAAATTGACATAGTTTTTGAAGCTTCGAATTCGGTTGTAGCAATTTCAGTAGCTTCTTGCTACCATGTTTCACCTCTGTCATTGTGTGCGTGTGTGATTGTGTGAGAGGGTCGCAGGGCCAGCGGCGATGGTGGCGGCAAGGGCAGCGGTGGCGAGTGTGGGAGGGGGTGCCGGGATCTGCGAATGAGGGATGGGCAGACGGGATCTGGGGGAAGGGGAGGGCCGACGGGTCTGGGGATGCGGGAGGGGCTGACGAGCTCTTGGGGGGAGGGCCAATGGGTTTGTGGAGGGGAAGGGGGCGGCCGGCACCGGCGTGTGGTGGCGGCAGGCGGCACGGCAGGTGGGGGAGGGGAAGTTAGGGTTTGAGAGTGGGAAGATGATAATGTGGATGTTTTTTTTATTATTTTTTTTAATTTTTTTTTCACATGTTCTAAATGTGCCTAGGTGTTAATTTACGGCCGCCACCGCATCAATTTTGACTGCCACCGTGTCATTTCCGGCGTCGGTGTAAGAAAAAACCGGTTAGCGGACAAAAACGAGACAAAAATGAAAGGTTATGTATTTAGAGGCAGATTTTTTAAATTATGAGCAAAAACCAATTCCGTGTAAACGTTATAGATTTACAGACAATTAACCCTATATTTTAATTAATTGAAGCATATAATATCTTATAAGAACTTATATGTGATCAAATTCATTAAAATGGTTGATACTCTTTATTCTTTTCAGTTAATTTCTCTCAAAATAAGATTCATTGTACTTAGCTAGAGTGTGTTAACAAAGATGCAACTTTGTCATTACTAATTAAAGTATGCTAAGTTTAAGAATCCAAACAATGGAACAACTAAATTAATCCATAATATAAAATGTAACGTCTTATTAATTTTAAAAATGGTAATTAGTGTATAAATATATGAATTATACTCACTTTTTGGTATTTAATATGAACTTTAAATTAATCCTCACTTCAAAAAAAAATCATGAACTTTAAATCGTAGTTATAAATACATGAACTTTATTCACTTTTGGTATTTAACATGAATTTTAAAATATAGTTATAAATACATTAACTTTAAACTTATTCAATTTTGATTGGTTTTTCATTTTTTTTTTCAAATTAAAATTGTCTTGGAATGCCTGAATCTGGATGTGGACAATTTCTCGCTACAAATATTAATCTTCATCGTTCAATTTTTGACCCATTCTTTTATATTCGAATTTGACTTTCTAAAGGATGAAATTGGCTTTATGAAAATTCTCAAATCTTAAAGACGAAATTCTCATTATGAATTTGTGAAATTTGTAGACAATTCTTTTTCATTCATTTTCATATTTTAGTTTTGGGTTATTTTCCTCTAACCAAAAACGACGTCGTCGTATCTCAGCGTCGAATTGTCCACGTCAATATTAAGACATTCCGAGTCAGTTTTAATTTGAGAAAAATGAAAAATAAGTAAAAAATTAAATAAGTTTGAAATTCATGTATTTGTAACTATATTTTAAAGTTCATGTTAAATACCAAAAGTGAGTAAAGTTTATATATTTATAACTAAGATTTAAAGTACATGTTAAATACTAAAAATTAAGTAAAGTTTATGCATTTATAACTAGAATTTAAAGTACATGTTAAATACACCAATTACCCTTTTAAAAATATCCTTATAATATGAGCCAAATAAAAAAGTATATGCCTAACTAATTGTTTGTTTCCCACATATTTGTACGAATGCATACAATAGTCAAAGCATCGCTTCTTTACATGATTATTGTATCATAGTTCACATAATTAAATTTATTTTAAAATCAAAAGTATAATCTCAAAGACAGATGTCGAATATGGGCTACGTTAAGGTTGAATAATCGCTATTAGACTTGTATATAATCACGCTTGATTAGTAAAATAGAATAGAGTTTACAAGTGAAAATACTACTAGCGCGTCACACTCAACATCACAATGACAAAATTTGAATCATGGGCCTTGGGATTTAAGTAATATAATTAATCTTTATACAATTTAAGAAATTTATGAGTACGCAGCATAAAACAAGGTATCGTATATTTAATCGCGATGTATTTTACTACATATCATATTACATATTTAGTTAGATATATTAAAATATCTGTAAAATATAATATGTTGTTTGATATTATATATTAAGATTATATAAAATTAAAAATAGTTAGGGTTAAATGCATGTAATATCATTAGGGGTGATCATCAGTTCGGTTCGGTGCAAAATCGAATCAAAAATCTAAAATCGAAAAACGAACCGATGGTTAAAATTGGAATCGAACCGCACCAATTGGGGGTGCCAAACCGATGCAATTTTTTTTTGTTTTTTCCGAAAAAACCAATTAAAACCTGTAAAATAATGTAAAAAACACAAATTTCAAATGCCAAATCCCCACAACATAATAATACTTAGTCTACAAAAGTACTAGTTTCAAGGATTTAAAACATCACAAAAACACAAATTCAAGTTTCAAAGTTTAACAAATAGCAACATAACAAGTCTTAGCTTAAAAAAAACATAACAAATCAAGAACATATAATAAAATATTAGAAAATATAGAAAGATAAATTAATTAATATTATAAATTAGAAAATTAATTATATATTATAGGTTAAAAATTAGAAAATTAATTATATATTGTAAAATATAAATATATAATAAAATATTAATATTTATCGATTCGGTTTGATTTTAAACCGAACCAAAAACTGAAAACCGAAATCGAACCAAAACTTATCGGTTTTTAATTTTCGGAACCGAACTAGTGGAATCGGGACTGAACCGCACCGAAACAGATCGGTTCGGTTCGGTTTCCGCTCACCCCTAAATATCATGATCTTTAATAGAATTCCAAATTTAGCATGAGCTTAAAAAGTTCCAATTTATATGGATAACTTTACTTCGTGTTCAATTTTAGCATTGATTTTTGACGTGGCTTGCCGGCACACGCTTAGATCTTACGTGTCATTGACGTGGCTTGTCGGCACAAGCTACCACCCGGCGAGCAAAACGCTGCGTTTTGCTCGCCAAGCTTTCTCTCTCGTCACTTTTCTTCTGGCTAGCGGCTGTAGGTGTCGATCGAAGTCAGAAGGGAGGAAGACGGTGGCGATGGCGGCGGTCCGGCTTACCGCTGCAATCAGCTGAAGTAGATGAGGGGGAGGAGGTTCCGGCGATAATCTCGCCGGAAATCGTAGGAGGAGAAGCCAGGGTTTTTGATTTGGGGATTTTTGTGATGAAGGAGATAAGGGGGATGACTGAGAAATCAGAGGTGAGGGAGAATGAGGAGGGTGGCTGGCGCCGGTGACTTCGCCGAGGCATAGGGCGGTGGCGACAGAGGTTATCTCTCGAGGAGACGAGACGAGCTCCGCCGCCATACTCTCGTCTCTCTCTCTCTCTCTCTCGTCTTTGCAGGTTCTTCCCTCCCCAGAACCACCCTCCTCCTCCACTGCGTCGCCTCTTCTTCTTCTTCTTCTATTTTCTTCCCTTCCCAGAACCACCCTCCTCCACCGCGCCGCCTCTTCTTCTTCTTCTTCTTCTTCGATTTTCTTCCCTCTCCAAAAAAACCCACCTTCTCGCCATGCTTGTCTTCTCTGACCATGCTCGTCTCTCTCTTACTCTATTCGCTGTTAAAAATTGAACACGGAGTATAGTTACACATTGAAAGTGAACATGGAGTAAAGTTACACATTTAAATTGGACGCTTTTAAGTTATAAATTTTGACGTGTCATTTGGAAGACACATCATTGCCACGTGGTTATGAAATTTCTACCAAAAAATAAATATATGCTAAAATTGAACACAGAGTAAAGTTACCCCTATAAATTGAAACTTTTTAAGCTCGTGCTAAATTTGGAATTCGACTATAAGTTCATGATATTACATGCATTTAACCCTAATAATTATAACTAACATTTGTATTACGTATACCACTCCGTAGGTGGTATACAAAATTCCTCAAATTAGTACTAATATTTTGGACTTTTAATTTATAAAGAATTGTGTATTTCGTATTACTTTTTATCAAGCAAGATATTAAAATATCATAAATATATTATACATCCTAATTACTTGTGCCAAACAAACCCTTGTTGTAGATGTATATTACATGTGTGTGATTAAATAATGGTTGGCACATCTCCTCAGACAAAATTCTATAAAATAAATAATATGGATACAACATAACATCTCTCCCAAATGTCAGACCAAACTCAATTTTTCCAGAAACATATATATATATATATATATATATATATATATATATTTGGTCATTTTGGAAATAATATTCCCTCCATTTACAAAAAATAATTATTTATTATCATTTTTAGACGTTCACAAAAATTAATTTTTTGTACTTTTGAAAACCTTTTATCACATGATGAGCTCTTATCTCCATTTATAATACATTTAATTATCATTATTAATATTATATTTTTTGTAGGACTCTTTCTCCACGCACAATAATTAAACTCAACTATTTTCATTAAAATCCGTATTGTTCCTTTTAAAATTATTTTTTGTGGACGGAGGGTGTATATCAGTAATACTAGCTAGACATAATTCAGTGCTTGCATGTTTCTGCGTATTATTTCATACTCATATTTTGTACACCTTATTCCATCAATTCAAATTTTTTTTCTTTTTCTTTTTTGAGGTAAAAATGTAATGATATATTTCTAATAAAGAAATAGCAGTCTAATGTTTAAACCACTTAAGTATGGGTGATAATGATTCTGCGTTTGTTTAACGATCAATCATTTTTTTTTGCAAAATAAGCGTTTAATTCCTATTGAGAGATAATTACTTAGATCATCTGCAGCGCTCGAGGGGGCGTGCCGGCTCGCACAGACTGCACAGTGTCGCGTGTGGGCATGCCCCCCGGCTCGTGCGCGGTTTGATTCATAGTGCCGGGCACGTAGATTTTAAATGTCGAGCGCGTTAAAAAAATTGAAAAAGTTTAAATTTGTCGACCGTTTAACTGAATTTTTTTTTTATTATTATTATTTGACCGTTCGAGGCAACGGCTCTTTCCCTGTTTTTTCTTTTAATTTCCTTTTATTCTCTATATATACCATTTCTTCTCCACTTCATTTTTCACATTCAACACATTTCTCTCTTCTTCCCTCAATCTATTGTCTCATATTTAGTACAAAAAATGAATCGCCAATTCGACGATTAGTACAAGAATTACTCTCAAGGTATATGGGGTTCGCGCATTTCTCTCAATACTTGAATATTTTCTCCTCAGGCTTTTTTCCAACCTCGGCGAACCCACCGCCCATCGTTGAAGTTGAAGGCCCGAAGCCAAAGTCTTCCAAGCCCCGCATCAGATACATGTCCACGGAGACAAAGATCATCTGCATGTTGTGAGTGGAGGCTACCCACAACTAAATATTGGGGACAAGCCAAATGGCTATCCAATATTGGGGAGATATCACTTAGAAATTCAACAACACTAAACTTGAGGGTGCTATTGTTCGTGAGAACAGGCATATCAAATCCCACTTTCAACGCGTCCAAGAGGACGTCAAAGTGTGGGAAGCAATCTGCGACAATTGCAAAGCCAATTGGAGTAGCAAAATGAGTGATGAGCAAATCACTCAATAGATGCAAGAAATCTACAAGGCCAACAATGGATGGAGCCCAATTCAAGCATTTCAAAGCGTGGATGATCTTGCGCGAGTGTCGGTGATTCGCATCTCAAGGCGAGGATGTGTACTTCTCCAAGAAGTCGAAGGACAGGCGACAACAACATCTTTCGAGCCAAGTATCACGACGAGCCCCAAGGCCAGAAAGCGGAAAAACGTAATAAAGGTAAGGGGAAGAAAGTGAAATCCTCGATGGAGAAGGCGCAATAATACAAAGCACTGGAACACTTCGCACACGACATCGAGGAATTTACCACCTAAACTGGTTCCATCGCCGAAGCAAAATCCAAACAAGTTGAAGCAAAAGCTAAAGCTGTCGAAGCAAAAATTAGAGAAGCCGAGGTGAGAAGGGAGGAGCTCGATTTCAAAATCATCAACGCGGACACTTCAAATATATCGGAGGCTCAATTGGCATGACACCAGAACATGGTCCAAGAAGTGCTCATGTATAGAGGATTCATGTAGTGTAAATTTAAATTATCGTATTTTTTTTTTAATTAATGTTGAATTTTTAATTTTAATTATTTAAATTATTGTAATTTTTATTTTAATTAATGTAATGTTTAATTTTAATTTTAATGAAATATTGAATTTTAAAATAGAAGAATAAAAATGAGATTAATAGAAATGAAGATTAAAGGCCTTTTATAAAATTAATGCACTGCACTAGAGATGAGAGACGTTAAAATGAGGACCACCTTATAGCGTCTTCCTACCATGGATGCTTTTAGAGCTTCTCCGACGCATAGGTGGCGTGCCGGGCTGACTCGGCACGATGTGACATGCAGCGTGCGCGCCCCCATGGCTTGTGCTGGGTGTGATCTATAGTTCCGATTTTTTGGAAGAGAAAAGGAGGGCGCGTGTACACCACACGAAAATTAAAAGAATAATAATAATTGAATTTCGAATGTAATACTCCATTGTTTATTTCTTGAAGTATCCGACTTGTTATGCAGATATATCACAAAACGCCGAATATTAAATTATAGTAAGTGATTTTTTTCTTCCACCGACTCTCATTAATTAACATGTGGCAGCAGTTTTATGAAAAGTCATGTGCAATCAAATGGAACTTATACAAATAATTATTTAATTTCAAAAGCTCTTGACATTTAAGTCAATAATAATTTTAAGTTTAATTATTTTATTTTAATTAATATAATATTTAATTTTAATTTTAATAAAATGATGAATTTTAAAATAGAAGAATAAAAATGAAATTAAATAGAAATGAAGATCGCCTTTTAGCGTCTCCCCTTAGCGCCTCCCACTAAAGCTAGCACAATTTAATTTCTTAAAACATAATAATAATAAAAAAATATGTTTACTGAACCTTATGATTCAGTATATCTTAAATTAGGGGTAAGATTTTGAAATAATTTAAGAAGTGACTTATTTTTTAGGGGTTATGGCTAAAAATACACGAATTTTGAAAAAAGTTGTAATTTTTTCACATGAATTTTCAATCATGCCAAAAAAATACATGAATTTATATTTTTGTTGCAATTTTCACCTAAGTTTGACTTTTGGCAAAATTAGAGCTTAATTAGCAGTCGGAAATTCACCTAATGCTGATCTAACTTATGATGATGAAGAGTATTTAAAAGCTCAGAGGTATTTGGCTTAATTTCGACTGTCAATTAAGCTCTAATTTCATTAAAAGTTAAATTTAGGTGAAAACTGCAACAAAAATAAAAATTCATGTATATTTTAGCTTAATTAAAAGATTAGGTAAAAATTGCAACTTTTTTTTAAAATTCGTATGGGCTATAATTCTTTTTTTAAGCAGTGACCTTTTTTTTTGATAAATTAATAATATTAAATTAATAAATTAAAAAATCGCATTACAGATGACTCTTGACTCGAATTCAAGACCTTTCACCTTAAACATTACTACTAAACATTGAGTTTTACTGCTACTGAAGGTCGCCCATGTGGTTTCAGTTGCTGATTCTAATGTCTTATAATATAATTGATCAAGACATAAGGGACACATTGGAGAAATAAATGTTTTCAAAGTGGGGAACATATTGGAAAAAAATACGTTGCTGGTAGTTATGCAGCTTTGATTTATGTATTTATATTGAAAGCTTGCTTTATTATGCTATGATTATTTATGTTGTAATTAATTTAGACTATGGTATTACGGCAGCTCCAAAAGCTAAAGTACAAATCAATTTAAAATCTTGAGACGATTGAATTTCAGAAAGTGGTTGAGTTTTGATTGTCAAAGTAATGAGCATATTATTATATTTTGTGCAATGCTTGGGTATCACATTTTTAATTTATTTAACAATTTATATACGAATCGATAAAGAAAATTAAGAAAAGACCATTATAATATGAATTTACAAAAAAAAAAAAATTGTATAATCGAAAATAAACAACAAATCCTCCATTTTTATATTTCATCACGTATTGTACAACTAAAAGATATGTTCAAACGGTCAATGATGTTTAATTCAAGTGGCAAAATTGAGACACTCAAATACTCTATTTCATGAGAGATCTTGGGTTCAATCCCTCATGCGTAGCTCAAGTGGCAAAATTGAAGCACTCAAATACTCTCCTTTATGAGAGGTCTTAAGTTCAATTTCCTCTGCATGCGGTGTAAATTTTTAAATTTTTCACATTTGTATGGATAATGGTCTTGTATGCATATGATTATTTTTTCATCTTTATGGATAATGGTCTTGTCTGCATATGATTATTTTTTCATCTTTATTTAGTGTAGAGGTTTCTCACCTACGTGTGGATGATTTATTTGGTTATATAACTTTTTTATATATAAATTATAAAATTAATAAAGAAATTGAAAGACCATGGATGATTTATTTGACTATATAATTTAATTAGGGAGGAAATCTAAAATACCCACCTTTTGCAAACTACATTTTCCATATACCCACTTTTTAAAAATGATTTACCCCATACCCATAATATTATTTTAATATTTTTTATGCTGAAAAAAGCTGTGCATAATGATTGGGTGTGTGATTTGCAGTGTGAATTTTCGTGTACTGAGTAGATTCTGTTATGGTTTGCGCATAGTCAAAACTCTGCGCAATTAATATGCGCAGAGTTAATATTTGTGCGCATAGTTGACTTATTACTATGCGGTGTAATTTTTTGATTTCCGCATTGTTTGCAAATTTGAATGCGCATTGTTTTAATAATTGGAGTTTAAAATTGAGATGCGCATAGTTAAATAATTGTTTATATTTTAATGTTTTTAAAATAATTGCGCATATATGCGCACAACCTAATTATGCGCATAGTAGAAAAACAATAAATAAATAAAAGGAAAAAAATCGCAAGAAACCTATGAATAATTTGAAATTCCTATGATGCGCAAAATGTTTAATACATTCTTTCCAATAGTATTAATTACATTGTATTCTCTTTAATTGAGGCATAAATTAATTACATTGTATTCACTTTAATTGAGATGCGCAAATTAAATTGAGATGCGCATTTTGCATTTAATTGTGCAATATATGATTATATTTTTATTATTTTTTTTTCCTTTTTCTTTCACTTTTATTCATTCTTTTGATTTTGCCAAATTAATCTTCTTCTTATGGAACTTATTATTATTATTATTATTATTATTATTATTATTATTATTATTATTATTATTATTATTATTATTATTATTATTATTATTATTATTATTATTATTATTATTGTTATCTCAACAGGCATAGCTTTTTTCATTCATTTATATTAATTATTTTTTGTTATTTAACATCAACAATTGTAGTTCTTTTTATTACATTTTCATTATTTATTTCGAAACATTCTGCCAAATAGCACTTTGGCTTTAAATAGAGTATGCGCATTCAATTAAAATAAACTATGCGCATTCAATTAAAATAAACTATGTGCATTATGTATTCTTTTTTAAGGCGAACTATGCGCATTAATCTGTGAAATTTCACTTTGTCAGGCACATGTTACGAAGTAAGAGATAGGAAATGGTGAAGGAATATGCAAGTACCAAGAAAAATAATTAAATATTGAAATGGATATGGGGTGAATTGTTTAAAAAAAGTGGGTATAGTGTGAATATAGGTTGAGAGAGTTGTGTAGTATTGTATATTACCACATTTAATTATATATATATATATATATATATATTTATATAGGGGTGCGCTCCAGTGAGACCCCCTATTTTTCGTGTAACATGAGTACAATGAATAAGACATATAATACTAATGAACAAAATGTATATCTAATGAACAAGATGTATATACTAATGAAAAATAAAATTTAAAAAATTCATAATGAATAAGACATATATACTGATGAACATGACCGTATATACTGATGAATAATGCAATATATACTGATGAATAACAAAATTTAAAATATTCTGCTCCCTCCAGGATTCGAACCCTGTGAAAAAAAATCACCCTCCAGATACAATATCAGCCATAGGATTGATAAAATAAATGCACCAGATCGTGCCCTAGATCTCACTAAAATTAGGGGGTCTCATTGGAGCGCCCCTATATATATATATATATATATATATATATATATATATATATATATATATTATAAAATTAATAAAGAAATTGAAAGACTGCACGACGGTGGACTCCAACCCAGAATCTCGGGCCTTGGGTATTAACAATCTACTGCTAGGCCAACACAAGCACACATAAAAATAAGAATAATATATGATGAAAATAAAAAATCCTAATTGAATTATTTTTGTAAAAGAGTAAATATCACTTTTTAGTCCATTGTTTGGGCATTTTCTCAAAAAACAATACTCATCATTCCTTTTTTTATTGTTTGTAGCCCACAAAAATAATTCGACGACCAATAATTGACGTGTTCCAACAAATTTCCATGTTGTAATCTACGTGGATTAAGAAAAAAAAAATACACATCAACTGTCATGGCTATCTTCACACAACAACAAAAGCTTCCAACTCACTCACCTCCGCCGCCCCAACCAGCCATTCCAGGATCTGCCCCACTTTCCCGACCATGATCGTCGGCACCGCGTAGCCCACCACGTTGATCGGAGTTGGCCCGTCCTTGAAAATCTTCCCCCAACTCGTCAAGAGCTCCAACAATACAACTCCGAAATTGTAACATCATTTTTCACTGTCAACACATTCAGGTTGTAGTACTCGGGGTCGATGTATGCGACCGTGTTGGCCGCCTTCATTGGTCGGTAATCCTTCGGCCCCATCAACGACAACCCAAAATCGGAAAACCTAGTTGTCCAATTCTCCTATTCGAATGCGTTTTTCATTTTCTAATTTCTTCGATTAATCGCGACCTCGTGGCCATTGGGGAGCTTTCCTCTATAAACGATGCCAAAGCTTTCGGCACCGATTCTATTCTCGGCGATGAAGTTGTGTATGGCTTCGGCGAGGGCGAAAATGAGGAGGAAGAGGAAAGCGAAGAGCAATTAGGAAGAGAGGTGGCAGAAGAGATGACAGTTGTGCAGCGGGGCGACAAAGAAGACGGCGGTGGGCAGGGGGCGGGGTAGGAGGAATGGGAATAGGGTCAAGAAAGAAACGTTTTTGTTAAATTCTGAAATAAAAAACATTTTAAAAGATGTGGAATTCATGTTGTTGTTGTTGTTGTTTTTTTATTATTATTACATGAGTATTAACAGCATGACAATTGACCAGAATACATCAAATAACGATCGTCGGATTATTTTTGTGGGTCACAAATAAGAAAAAAAAAATAGAATGATGGGCATTATTTTGTAATTACCCTAGAATAGGACATTTTTGAGAAAACGTTCAAACGATGAGGTAAAAGATAATATTTTTTTTTTTGATCGGGAAAAGAACAATAGTATAAATAAGAAAAAGGAGCCGGCACCAGAGATGCCCAAATCCGAAACACGTGCAACAACTCACTCAACAAAAGGAGAGAGAAGGTGGCCCTCACCAACAGAGAAAGAAACAAGAGGTCGGAGGGAAAAGACAAGAAAACTAGATTTTCGCATCTAAAAACCAACTCCTAAAAGATAATATTAATCCTAAAATCTAATCTAATACATATATTTCATTGCCTTTGGCGTCGTGTTAGATTTTATTTTGTGTTATTTTCAAATTTTGTCTTACATTTTCGAAAAATAAAGTGGACACAAGGCATTAGGAGGATTCCAACATACATACTTCGAATTTAAAGAGACAATTTATAAGCTTGTGACCACACAAGTATCTTCTCATTGGGGATGATGCGGCTGGTTGTGACCTTAAGGCACCAGCCTTCCCTGTATTTGACCATTCAATCAATATAAAGACATTTTTGATAACTCAAATCAAATGGCCAATTTCCTTTTGGCCAATCAGTCGAAAAGGTCGACCTCATAAATTAAGTTATAATTATATGAGTACTATTACTTTCAATATCAGAGTTTGTCCGTTTTTCAAAAAATATATAATATTTTCAATATTGACAGGATAGTTAAATTTGGATCGAAACATTTTCGAATATCAATTATAAAATCTTATTAGTAATCAGAAGAGTCGATCGATCTCAAATGAGACCGATTCTCACGGGAATGTGTATATATATTTATGCGTTTTTCTACAAATCACTCAGACTCACAGTAACCCTCTTATCATTCGTAATGCGCGGGTTTAATATTCAGGGGCAACGCTTTTTATTTTTTATTTGATTTTTAAAATATTATTTTTTTTATATCAATGATTACTTTTTTCTACGACAATAATTACTTTATCAAATAAACGAAGAACCAAGTTCTCGTGAGTAAAAATAATAATTATCGTGAAGTAAAATAATGTTAATTTGACAAACATCACTTTTCTTCATATTGTTATTTTTCATCATAACAATAATTACTTTGAATCTCGCCTGCGTGCGGCTACGTTTTTTCACTTTTAGGTGATGATGTTGTATTCCCGCCTGCGTGCGGTGTAGCTTTTTCATAGTTGTGTGGTGTTGAGGTCCCGCCTACGCGCGGATTGCATAATTGAGTATATTCAGATATTTTTTTTTTCTAATTCTAATTCAAACAAAAAATAATAAATACCTACCTATTTTACATTCTGAAATTCTATCCACTATTTGGAATAACCTCTCATCTTCCACTCTTAAATTCCATCTAGTATTTTCAGTAACCTCTAATCTTCGAAGATGCTTATCCTCGCAATAAAGGAGTATATATATACACGCACAAATTCTAATATCCACGCATAGTTAATGATAAGTACATTTGAGGAGGATACTTATCGAGCAACGGAAAACCATATGCTCAAAAATGTAATGGGGCACACATATTAAAGTGGGTGAATGTGATAGCATCAAAAAATGAATTAGGTCGAAACTTAGCTCAGCACCCAATATTACTGCTACGTCTACTCAAACCAAAATTTACCCTTCAATGTATGTGTCGACTCAATTGTATATAAGCGCACACACAGAGAGAAAATTAATGTGCGAAACACTATGATCCTTGATGCTCTCGTTTATGAGAATGAGTCCTACCTAAAAGTGTTATAACAAATAATGAGAGTCGGTCCCGTGCTATGGTCTGTCCTGGGCGTTATAGGCCGTAGCGGGTGGCGGATCGAAAGTGTGATAGTTTGTCATAATTCATTCTATATAAGTTTGAGGATGTGTTCTACCTAAAATGTTACTCTCTTCGTCCCATTAATAATGTTTCAATTATTATGTTAGGATGTCTCAATAGTAATGTCTCATATCTTTTCTAGTAAAAACATAATAATTTAAAATGTTACTCCCTACGTCCACCAAATGAGTATTCATATACTCTCTCCATCCAAAATATCGTTTTGACTTTCGCCATTTTAGTCCGTCCATAATATCGTTTCCACTTCTAGTTATAGCAGTAGAGTCCACAAATTTCCACACTCACATCAATAGTGGGATCCAAACTCTTCTCACAACAATACCCACTATTATCAACTACTATCCATCATTTTTTTAAAACACGTGTCGTCCACAAAGTGGAAACGATATCGTGGACGAATGAAGTATTTCCTTTTTGGTTCATCCACCAAATGAGTATCAATTTCCTTTTTTGATAAGTATACCTCACATAAACCACTCACAACAAAAATGAGGCCCTTATCCCACTCAAACACATTTAATCAATTTCTTAAAACTCGTGTCACCCACAAATATATACTCATTTGGTAGATGGAAGGAATATTTAACAGTAAGTCTACCTCACTTTATACATTAACTCACTTAAAATCATTCTTAAATATCCTCCATCAACTCACTTTATAGACTAAGAGCATTTGCCGTGGTGATTTTCCATTTTATCACATCATTACTTTTTTCTTGAATGGGACTCACACGTGGCTTGTTTCCAAGCAATCAAAACTGATTAATCGGTTTAACCGGTTAACCGATTTACTGTGAGAGTGTTGACCGATAATCGAACCGAACCGGGAAAAATCGGTTTTCGATTAACTGATAATCGGTTTTTTCGGTTCGATTACAGTTTTAATCGAAAAACCGGCACCGATTTACCAGCCCTACTCACGGCAGATAATTTCACCCAAATTCAATTTGAATAATCCACTAATTAGGGGTTTAAGCAAAGCTATAGACCAATAATAGAGTGAAATAGGACAATTTTGCCTGAATTCAATCTGAATAGTTCCACGACTTGCTATTTCTTACTACGATATCAAATTGAATTTGGACGAATTAAATTACCCATCGTGAGACGATTCATAATCAATCTTAAATTCATATATTTCATGACAAAAAAAAGAGTCATGATATAAATAAGAAAATTGGCAAACTTTAGGTATTTTTCCGCCGTAACCTCTTTTAAATATATTATACATTATTTATTTATGTATAGATAATACAGTTAAAAAAATAGTTCAATCTAGTCAGTCGACCAATTTTAATTAGAGCTAGATTGGACTAGTAAAGAAAAAGTTCGAATATAATCGAAATTACTTTTTTTATTTTATAAATTTATAATATTGAATAAAGCAATTAAAAGGTCATAACACACGAGACTCAAACTCAAAACCTTTAGCTTCAGGCATTAACCCCTTATCGCTTAACCAACACACAATCAAAATTACTTTTTTTACATTTGGAACCATAGGACCTAGCTTAGGGCTTTTGCCAAGGCTTCTACTATCATTTTATTCATTTGGAATTCTTTCTATTCAATGAATATGTCGGTGTGTATATGTAAATTATTTAATTTGTATGACATGGCATTTACTAAAATTTAAAAAGCAAGCGAGATTAGTATATGCGAAATGATGACTCGGACAGCTTTTTGATATTCGCTCTTGTTTAATTTGCGTAACAATTTGTTATTGGATTCGATTTTTCTTCAAAAGTTGCAAATTTTCAAAAGTTTATCCCAATGATATTTTAATCACAAATCACCAACTCGACAACGTGTCAATCTATAAGATTATCAGAGCTTTGTTTTAAATGTGATAATAACAAACATAATTATTATCTTAGGACCATTAAACCACTATAATAACTAATTAAACTAATATCCCATCATTAAAGCACGTTGATTCATAATACTGAATTATGATATAGTACAGATCGTGTCAGAAAAAGGACAAATAGAAGATTCTGATAGTTCTTTTATAGCTAAAATATAACCTTAGAATTCCCTCAAAAAGTATATAACTTAGAATCTAAGAAAAATCGCAATTACTATCAAGATGCGTGGTAAATAAATTCCACTTATATGTTATAGCCTGCAAATTACAAAAAAATAATAATAATAATAAAAAATCAAAAGATCCAAGAATGATAGTAATCTAAGTTATATACTTAAAAGGTTGTCCGATATGAAAAATAAAATAAAATTAATTTTGTGATATTTTATTTAATTAGATGGATACGATCTGATATTCAATCTTGAACTAATGCCAGGAAGGAATAATTTTGGCTTATGAATCTTGGTCTACTCCTATAACAAATCATTCTCAAATTAACAATTTTAAATAATTTTGGATAAATTCACTTTCAACAATCGAACACCACTTTAATTAAATTCAAATTTAAAATCTTTAATAATAAAGTTTTAATCTTTTAATTAAGCTCTCTAATATATACTCCCTCCGTCCCGTGAGTCTTGACACGTTTGGGTTCGGCACGAGAATTAAGGAGTTGTAGATTAGTGTTTTAAGTGTGTAATTAATAAAGTATAAAATTGATAAAGTAGGAGAGAGAATGTAATAAAAGTGATAAAGTAGGAGAGAGAATGTAATAAAAGTGATAAAGTAGGAGAGAGAATATAATAAATGTGATAAAGTAGGAGAGAGAAGGTAATAATTATTACCAAAAAAGAAAACATGTCAAGATTCGTGTGACGGCCCAAAAAGGAAAACGTGTCAAGATTCATGGGACGGAGGGAGTAATTCTATATATAATACTCCCTCCGTCCGCCAAGATTATGGTAATTTGCTTGGGCACGGGATTTAATAAAATTGGTGATGATTTTGATGTAGTGGAGAAAAGGTCCCACCACTTTATGAGATGAGTGGTTGAGATTGAATTTTGAGTGGATTTTTTGTAAATAAAGAGTGTTAGTAAGGATAAAATATTAAAGAGGATGGTGGGACCATTGCCATAAAAGGAAAGTGACATAATCTTGGCGGACGCCCGATATAGTAATTGTGACATAATCTTGGCGGACGGAGGGAGTAATAAAGTTAAGCTATAAATTCATTTTAAATATACAGTTCCTATCTAGTTTGAGACCTCTAATTAAAATAAAAGTCTAAAAACGTTGAGTGAAATGGAAGTAGAATGTAGTGTTTGCTTGTGGCCGCTTTTTGGGCCCCAATTAGAGCTGCGTCGGTGCAGTGTGGAACCCTCTAAGACCGTGTTTGGGTGTCTGTTATGCATCCTCATCATTATTCTTATTTTATTTACCTTTCGATTATTTATTTTATTTTTATAATTTTATTTCAAGGGGTACCTTTCGGCAGAAAGAAAGCAAATTAATTATGATCACTGAATTTCAATATTCCAATTAATATCCTATATTCTATTTAGTAGAATAATAATCTATTCCATGCTTGAGAATAATAATACATTTGTTTAATAGGAATATATACGTTTTCATTTTCATCAAACGAGGCAACAAGCTTAGACTGGATGATTTTGGGAGTTAAATTCAAAAAGTCAATACAATTTTTGCTAGTAATTTAATATGGGTATTAGGATAGACATTATCCACTTTTTTATGGTGACCAAGTTTATAAGGTTATTGATTACTCCCTCCGTTTTTTTTAAGTGTCCTATTAAGATAAATTTATTGTTCCTTTTTAAGTGTCCTAATTCAAAATTTGAGAATAAAAAATGACAAAGTTCCCACTTTACCCCTTTTTAAGTGTCCTATTTCAAAATTTGAGAATAAATTTATTACACTTTGAAAATAATAAATATGGGCACAAAAGTAATACTCCAACTTCCTTGATTTATGTACTTTTTTTCCATTGAACACTTAAAAAAAAACGGAGGGAGTATATGATAATATTCCCTGGACGATCATGATAATTAGCTAGGAAATTAAATGGTTGACGATGATATTTTTTCTTTTTTTTTGAGGGAAGTTGACAATGATCTTAAATATTTAATAAAGACATAATTATGTATCTAAGCTATAAAACCTCAAAACTTTCCATTTAATGACTACGCTTATCCTTATCCAAGAACACTCGCGTGACAAAAAAAAATCAATGAAATTATTAAATGAAACACGTTATTGTATTATTAATGCTTGCGCGTATTAGATATTAAGGCAAAATTAATTGATGAGAAAGGTGTTAAGTATAAAGACGTTAGTTTGTCGATCTACAAATTAATGTAGATTGTTAATTGTTTTGAAATCACACATTTAAGTTACTTTGGAATTAATAATATGATATTACCACAACTTAGTACATCTGTTAGTATATATTCTCTTTATTTTATAAGAGTGTTCTTAATTTATTTTTGGTGGCATCGATTTTAATAAATGTAATTGTTACGGTGGAGTAAAAATTTACTTTTATTATAGTTTTATGATAGCGAGATATAATAAAATAAATTAGTATTTGTGTTGACTATGTTTGATAAAATTTTAAATAAGTTGATAAATAGAGATTAAAAATAAGCAATTTACGATGGAGTAGTGTCCAAAAATAAAAAATGTACACTCTTATGAGACGTGTCACGTTCCATACTAAAATATCAAAAAGTGCCTTACAATTATATTTTTATGAAAAATATAAAATTTTCAGTTATTAATTCAAATACTCTAGAGCAAAATAAAAATAAAAATTTATATTTGGGTGGCGGCCTAAGTGGATGGACTTTTCAATTATATCAAAAAGAAAATCCATATATTTATAAAAAATATAAAAATTTCAGGTATTAATTCAAATACTCTAGAGCAAAATAAAATTAAAAATTATATTTGGGTGGCGGCCTAAGTGGATGGACTTTTCAAATTAATAGGTAGAAAGAAGCATACTGCGATCTATTTGTTCCTTACAAAATAAATTCATAATCAATAAAAGTGGTTCAAATCAATTTATTATCATCCAAATCAAAGCCCTACAATCCACAAACAAAAAACATCGAGCATAAATATAAGCAAATAATTCTACCATAGCTATTATATATATGATTATTTATATATACAAATAATTCTACCATAGCTATTATATATATATGATTATTTATATATACGAATATTTGCCATAATTGTTCAATAAGTGAAAGTTTTAATTGTTATTGAAATTGTCACATATCCAAACATATAAAATTTCGCACACAAAAAAAGTAAGTACATATACAAATATAATATTACAGAATATATCAAAAGCAATAATGAACGACACACCAAAAATGATTACCAAATTTGGTGATAAAATACCTACGTTGAGGACCTCACCTTGGGTAAACGATCCACTAAATGAAGTTAAGATCTATTGTGGTCTAATAATACTTCAATAAATCTGTAATTTCAAAGCTAAGTATATCCATAATAATCGCATAAAGATAATTTCAAAGTTAACTGCTAAAAATATGTAAATTGTATATTTTCAACTGTCTCAAACGCAACTTAGTACAATGAGTGATATTGTACAAACTTTATAAAATACATTTACGATAGTATAAATACTATCGTTTGTCTAGATCGTAATAATATAATAAAATACTAATTTTATTTTAACAGTTATTATATACATATGAATATTATATAGTACTAGTATGTCTTTATATTATTATCGTTCCACGTCACATAAATTACACTATGATTTTATTAGATGCCATGTGTCCAAAATCCTTTGTTGCATTGAATGTCAAAAAATATCTGTAATCATTTCGAAATGTATTTAGATATTTTTGATAATATATACATATTTCGATTTAATCTTTTCTCTTAATAGGACACTTCTTAAGATAATATGGAATTAATAAATGGAAAGTGAAGATTCTAAATGAGTGGTAGCGTCGTGTGTATGACTTTGTAACAACAAATGGCAACATGAAAAATTAAAATGGTGGCGCACTCGCGACAATATTTTATTTAAAATTTATCTTATTTTTAATAACCGTCACCACAGGAGTATTCATATTTCATAATACAAAAAAATTATTTATATTCAGTATCCAGTTATTTACAACTTGACTAAAATTATACCCACTAATTATTAAAAAGAATACACAGCGCTTCTCTCTCCTCTTCCACAGTCTCTCTCTGTCTCTCTCTCCGATATATATACATTGCATTGTGAGTTTGGACTGATTATCATCGTTCGTTGAGTTAATCGTCACCATATATACAAACCTTCCAAGATTACAAAAAACAATCAAGAAATCCTTCTGTTTTCCTCGTAAAAAAGGAAGGAAAATTTCAGTCCTTTTTTCTTGATTCTTGAAATTCTCCCCCTGCAGTTTTCGGTTCATCCTTCATCGATCATTACACAAACACATTTCTTGTGAAAATCACACATTGTTTGTGTAAATGGGGAGGAAGAACAGAACCTTAAACAACGGGAGATTGTCAAGAATCGGCAGCTACGCCATAGCTTCATCGATTAAGGACCCCTCTTCCATTTCCTGTACGACCTTCAACATCCTCGCACCTATTTACAAAAGGCTCAATCACGAGGTAAGAATTCCAGAAAAGGGGTTCATTTTTGTCGCCAAATTATGTTGGTTCTGGAAAAAAAAGTTGCTTTCTTGATTTTTTTTTGTTCGAAAACGAGCTATTGCTTTACTAAGGTTTTTGTTGCCAAATTATGTAGATTCTGGAAAAAAGTTGCTTTCTTGATTATGTATTTTCGAAAAAGAGCTATTGCCTTACTAAGGTTGTTGGTTTTTTGCATTAATTGCTATACTGTTGTGTGTTTTGAGAAAAGGGCTTGATTGTTGCCAAATTATGTAGATTCTGGGAAAAAGTTGTTTTCTTGACTATGTTTTATTCGAAAATGAGTTGTTACTTTACTAAGGTTGTTGTGTTTTGCAGCAATTGCTATGTTGTTGTGTATTTTTGGTTGGTTTTTGTTTGATGTGTTGTTTAAAATGTGGATTGTGGGTGGTGTGGCAGGACCCCAGCTTCAGAGAAAGTGATGTTAAAGATCATTGGATGGATAGAAATCAGAGGATTTTGAATTGGTTATTGTGTGAGAGATCTTCCATAATCTGTCTTCAGGTTTTGCTTTTATCCCTTGTTTGATTTATTTTAGCAGCTGTTTTCCATAGATTTCATATCTAAAGATGTGAATTTGATCATATCTGGTGCAGGAATTCTGGGTTGGGAATGAGGAGTTGGTGAGCATCTATGATAAGAGGCTTGGTGATGCTGGTTACCTCAATTTCAAGCTTGCTCGGACAAATAATCGCGGAGATGGTACAATTTTCAATCCCTTTTCGTGGTTTGAAACATTTTGATTTAGTGTTTATAGCCTCTGCAATTGTGGATGTGTTTGATCAAAGCAGAAATATGGTGTAATTTTTTAATATCACTTTCTTGTTTTATCTAGATATGTCGAATTCGGCCATCTCTTTGCATAGTGGCATTTTCTTTGAATTGCTCTTTGTTCTTGTTATGTCAAGAATTTTCCTTTTGGCGATGTATGTATGGCTAATGCATCTGATTTTTGCAGATGTATTTGGGATTTTGATAGGGATAGAACAGGAACAAGATGTGGATCACAAGGTAGTGGATGTCGTTGGAATGCCTTTTGTATTCACATCTTGCTAGAAGAATCATTTAGAAAGCAAATTATAACTTCGTGTAATTCATCATGGATGAATGGATTTTCAATCCTTTTTTGATAAAAATCAGTCGGATTGAATACTAGGCGCAGGAGTAACATTTTCCTATGTACAAATCTATTTGGTTTTTGCAGTTTATGTATACGTGCTCATGCTTTCATCTTTTTGAATGATCTATATTTCATTTTTCAGAAGCTGCATATTATATTCTACTCTTGAGTTATAAGACGCAGATTTTTATGTCCGATTCCTATATGAAGATTTGCTTTCTTTGAATTTCTCAGGTTTGCTGACCGCCGTGCATAAGGACTATTTTAGGGTCATCAACCACCGAGAGCTTCTTTTCAATGATTTTGGCGACCGTGTTGCTCAGTTATTGCATGTTGAACTGAACGCGCCCTTTTCACAAAATCTGAACAGTCATGTTCGTCAAGAACTTCTCATAGTGAACACACATTTATTGTTTCCACATAATTCGAGTATGTGCTTGGAGCGATTGCGTCAGGTATGCTCAACTCTATACCATAAATGTCGTGTTTTTCAGATCAATTTTGTTGTTTTTTTTTTCCAGTTATGGAATATGATTTGTGATGTTTTCATCTGATAGGTCTACAAAATATTGCAATATGTGGAATCATATCAAAAGGAAAACAAACTTAAGCCCTTGCCTATTTTACTATGCGGGTATATATTCCTCTCACTCTTTTGTTTTGTTCATTTCCATCTTAACAAGAGACGAAACTCAAGAATGTTCTATGCTGTTTCTTTGGGTGTTTCAGTGATTGGAATGGCAGTAAGAGAGGACATATTTATAAATTTCTCAGATCTCAGGGATTCGTATCATCATATGATACTGCTCATCAGTATACTGATGCAGACGCGCACAAGGTAAATTCCCTTTAGCTTGAACTTTGAAGTTCCAATTGTTTCTTGTGTATTTGAATTTTGTCGTTGGGAAATTCTTACGTCTGGTGTCACACCTTCGTGCAGTGGGTGAGCCACCGTAACCACCGTGGCAACATCTGTGGTGTTGATTTTATATGGCTTCTCAACCCCAACAAATACCGGAAATTGCTAAATGCTAGTTGGAGCGAGGCGGTGTTGGGGATGTTCAAGGTGAGATACCTAAATTTCGAGAACGTGTAACTTTTTCCAACCTAGACATTGGATTTATGTGCTCTTGCTCGTGTATAGGAATTTAGAAAACCCAACTTTCTTGTTTAGGCTACCCCTAGCCCCATTTTGAATTTTCCTATTTTTCTTCATAACATTTAAAGTTGTTTGACGGTTTGATATCTCTCGTTGCAGTATCAACTTAGGCGAGCTTCACTGACAGAAGATGATGCCTTTGCGTTTCTGAAGGCTGATAACGACGGTGATTGCATCTCATATGCGGGCTTCTGCGAAGCACTGCGACAGGTAGATATTTCTTTCGTTATAACATATTACTCTGAGTGTTTTTCATGGAAGACTAATGAAATGTGTTATTTGGGTGTCCTTACAGCTTAATTTGATCGGCCATTGTAACGGATTGAGCAATGAGGAGATACAGGGACTGTGGGTGCAGACCGACATGGATGGAAACGGTGTCGTTGACTACAAAGAATTTAAGGTATCGCTCTGCATCCTTTTAGAGCGCGTTTGCTTTGAGTTATAGATTGGATTTATGATGCATAGGATTGAGTATTTGAGAGATTACATGATTCAACCAGTTCAGAATTGTTTGATCCATCAAAGTATGTGTATGCTGAGTTTTTGCCCCATCATTTTTGTCTGTTTCAACTATTCACACTGCTATTGATTTTTCAGCAAAGGATATGGAACGCCTCATGGTTCGAGCAAGGAGTCGAGGCGAATGAGGAGGACTCTTTAGCCACAGACACGGAGCAGGCGATTGGATTCAGCGTCAAGAACGCTGTCCTCTTCCCCACAGAGGTAGAGAAAGGAATGTGGCCGGAAGACTACTCTCTTTCAGACCATGCTCGACTCACTGTGGTGTTCTCACCGGTCAGAATGCCGTGCCCTCGACTGATCACTTCATGACACCCGTTGCTCGTTACCGGACTCATGCAGGACCACGACCAACTAGAAATCTCCGAGGCCTAGGGTTGTCGGACTGAACAATCATTCTGCCGGAATAACCTCAGCAAATCGAACCGGGAAGGGTTGTGATGAGGTCTGCTACAAAGCCCGGCATCATATATGGCGCCAGCTGCTTATGCAACCACGGTACGCGCTCGTCCCGTCGCCTACGACTTCGTTTGTAGATAGGAATACCCCAGAAAATTTACTACTCTATGGATGATTGTCGTAATAGGGAAACACAGCTCTCTCAGATTGTAGTTTAGTGAGATTGCAGCCTTAAACCTATCTTACCTCAATGTGCCATTATTTACTGTCATTAACACTCTCTTTTCATACTATATAATATATTTGTAATATATTTTTTTGTATTTTGTAATGAGGCCTTCTCTTTTATACAATAATTTATAATTGAAATTATTTCTTTTCGAAAGTGATAATTAAACAATCATTTGATCTTTTGAGATATTTTCAAGACCCTCTAAAAAGTGAGTGGGGTTGTCAACAACTTGCAATATTAGCAATTAGCATTAAAGCTTTTCGCAAAAGGTGTAAAGACAATTAGTTTGTTACATGAAAAGAACGTTAGCACGCAACAGATATAAAGTTAATTTTTTGGGATGGAGATATGTCTCATTTTTTTTTGCTATTTTCTTACTTTAAACTTTAGAGAATGTCAATTAAAAATTCATAGTGGAATACGAAGGAAGATGACAAAATATTAGTTCATGGAATAATTCAACTCTCCTAGAGAGAAAATTAACCTAATGGATTGGCATCTATCACTCAAATAACAAGTGTATCACAGATTCACAAGTCATATAAGTTCATGCTCATATTGGATTATATATTTGTAATTTCACTTGGTGTGTTGTAATCTTTGAATTTGTATTATGACGCGTCTTACAAATCATAACATGTAACACCGACTATGAAAGTTTTTCTAATTAGTTTTAGTAAAATATTTGTAATTCAAGTTTTCAAAAGAAAGTTAATTATTTGAAGTTAGAAATTAACGGATAAAGTCTAATTCAATTGGCAAAGCTGATGGGCATCAAAGACTCTCCTTAACGAAGAAGTCTTTGATCCAATTCCCACCTAAGTATGGAGTGTAGTTTCACTGGTCCACTACATGTGGATACGTGGTCTAAGCTTAAGAGTAAGAGTTCTTTTTATTGTTGATTTAATTGTAATTTTCAGCACTATCTTTTTTTCTCAACGACTTCTCAATTCTTGCAAAACTTCTCTCTCCGATGAGTTGATCAATGGAAATAGACTTACTGTTAATTTACCTAATTTGATTATCAGATGAATTATTTGAAATTATTTTTAATATGTTCCTTTGTAATTCATGATATGATATATCATACTTTTTATATATAAAAAAATCTATTAGGTTAGATGGCAAATAATGTGCAAATTTTATAATTTGAACGCGACATTTGAAGTTGCAAATTGCAATTATCTCGTCGCCTTTCAATTTATTGCAAAATTAGCTCTTTTGATTCTTCCATCAACAAAGAGTTTGATGTGGCATGCAAAATTTTCACGTTCAACGCATACATTTATCCCCTACGTGAATATCTTGTCCACGTCAACTCTTCAATTATAGAAAAAAGTTAAAAATGTTAATTTTACATTAAATTGAAAAATAATGTCATTATTCACAGTGAAGCTGCCCACCTCAATTTTCTCGAATTTTATTTATAACTACCATTTTGTTTTTAATTACCTTTAATTAGGTGTAAAATTACAAAATTATATAAATATTGCTATAAAAAATTGAAAAAAGTAGGGACACAGATATAAGTAAATCTTCCCCTTCAATTAATTTTAAGAGCTCAGCTCCGCCGGCGCTGATTATGAGATAATTCAAAAATTATGTTAAAATCATAAAATGAGTCAAAATTTGTTTACAATTAATCCGTCGTAGTTTGATTGATCTAATCTAATTACGTAGCACTAACGCGTTTACCTCACACCAAAAAGTAAAAGCAAAAGCAAAAGCTATGTAAGAAGCACTTTATTAATAAATCTCTTCACCGCCCAAAATCTTTTCCAAAGTGCAAGCTGCAGATTTTCTACTACAATTTGACCACCCTATTCAAATCGAGGGAATCTTGCCAATATTCTTTTTCATTTTATTTATATATAACTCTATATGTCTTGCCATATACCAGTATTTGTGAATTTACAATCATATTCTTCAAGTTACTCTTTTGGCAACTACGCCATGATATTGTAATTGTAACAATATGGAGTATTTTTTAAATATATGAATACATATATCATACATCGCCTTAAATATATTCAAATAACAAGACCAATCTATCAATAAATTACTTGCATATTAATCAATATGATATCTACGTCGTGTAATGATTGAAAAAAAAAATGAAAAAAGAATATAAAACAACGCAATGTCTTTATTCCTTCAATTAAAAGGTCAAATAAAAATGTGAAATGACTTAAAACAATGGCAAGATAACTAGATTTACCTTATGTCCAGTATCACGGGTCCGTTTCACCCACATCCACCGAAAGGGAAATCGATTTGATGATTTGCAGTTGTCGAGTATATCCATTATTAGTGCATTTTAAGAAAGCTCGACCACTAATTTTCGATTTCTCAACTCGTAGTAGTCAAGCGTGTCGAACACTAATGCATTTACCATTAATATTTGACTCGTAAAGATCGAGCACGTCGATCACTAGTGCATTGGTAGATCATATCGAGCAAAGTTCTCGATTTGAATAAGATAAAATTTCGAATTTATTTAAGTAAGAATAATTTTGTCCTTTTGAATTTAAAATAAATAATTTTTATAATGAGTATTTTTTATTTTTTTATCTTCAAAATGAGTAACCACAGCCAATAACCCTTTTAATTTATGAAAAATGTTATAAAGTGGAAGATTGGAGACACCACCAAATTGGGTGTCAACGGCTTACCTAATGATCTAATCAATCTTTTGAGATTAAGCACTAAAATATTTTTGTAGTTGTATATATACGATTAAATAAATAACTTAAAACTAAAATATGTTGGCCTTTTGCCTTGGGCAGAAAGACATTGACTTGTGCACCCCTTTTTCATAGCTTTCACATTGCATTGCCCAATTGCAGGGTAGTGCTTAATATGTTTCAAATTCTTTTGAGACAAAAAATGTGAACATCGTCTCTCTTTATCTCTACTGCTTCGGTGATTTTTTTTTTTTTGCTTATTAGAATATTTTTTTTGTGAGGAATAATATATTAAGGCAATATGAACATTGTTCAATGAATTCTGCATTTTTCTTCTTTCAGATTTTAGAGCTCGTAGTTTTTATATTTGATGGCTACGAGTTCGGAGTTTTTCTTCTTCCAGATTTTAGAGTTCATAGTTTTGAGAATATGGTGGCTATGAGATCATAATGATGTATCATAAATTTAATGCAAAAATTAGGGGTAAAATAATATATTTATTATTTTTTTTAATTATAATTTTTAGAAAGGGGCTATGAAAAGTAAAAGCTAGGAAGGCTATGAATAGAAATACCCGTATATATTTTATGCTCCGAGATCAAATATTCAAGTGAAAACACCCACTTTCAAGAAAAATAAGGTGATGAAGCCAAATAGTTAGATATACATATGTTTTATTCGGAATAAAGATAAATAACATCATTATTTATAATTACAGAAATCTATAATTAATCAGTTTGAACAAGTTAGTAGACACGTTTGACTATTTTTTGTTTATAATTGTTCATATACTCTACATCAGTTTCGACCGAAATAATATGTTGGAATCAACTTGAATAACTCAACTCAAAGTTACTATAATATGAGCACATAGCTTACTAGTATTCCTCTCATTTATAGAAGTGAGAGATTAAGATATAAATCTCAATCCTCTAATTTCTCAACTAGAAAAAAAAACTTAAAAATTATACGATACTATAATATAGCCTTGATGATAAGCTATAAACCGCATTCATATTTCCAGAACTTAATCAACCATAAAAATGTAGGAATTGAAGAACTACAACAGTTGCAATTACAGGTATATTTAGTTACTCCTTCTATTATGTAAAAATAATTCTAGAAGGAAGTGACACGAATTTAAATAAAAGTGATTAAGTATGTTATGAGTGGAGAAATGATCTCACCATAAATATAGTATTAATAATAATAATTAATTATATTATGCATGGGAGGAGATCCCATTATATGGTAGAATAGATAAATAAGTTCATATAAAAAGATACTAATATATTATGGAATGGTGTCTATAAATAAATTAGAACTACTTTTATATGAGGAAGGAAGTATACTTCTTATCATCTGTTAAAATATTAATTACGGCGGTTAAAGTGGAAAAGGGCAAAAAAAAGGTAAAAAGAGTAAAAAAGCAGGGGTCCACAGGATGTGGTCACCTGAATGATTGTTTTATCTTTATGTACTGAAAATTGAAAAGGACATGAAACAACTGACCCCAATAAAACCACAGGACTTGACACGTGGAGATTCCTCATTGGTTGTATGACTATGTTACTCTCCAACTTCTAGCTTCCTCGCTACGACTTGACGAATTCCCCAATGTACCCCCACTGAAGTTTCTGTGTGCCCAAGCCGTTTTTCTCATTTTCTTTTTTTCATTCGACCCTATTTTACTTATATATTCTCCTCCATTAAACCAAAATATGAATACTATTAATATCTCAATTATTATATTGGGACATTCAATTAATAATATCTCATACCTCCCATTCACAAAAAATAGTCAATTTTTGTCATTTTAGAATATCCATAAAAATTAATCTTTTTTCACTTTTGAAATTTATTTATCACATGGTGGACCTATTTTTTCACTCACAATACAATTAATTATTATTATTAATAATAATTTTAAGTGAGACCCTTTCTCCACTTATAATAAATAATCATTTTCATTAAAACTCGTGCCATCCGCTTTTAGGACTATTTTTGATGGACAGATGAAGTATTATTTTTAATAGAAAAATTAATTATTTAAAATGATAGTGACAATGGGTGCAATTCACTTTATACACCAATCACTTAAATTCTCGTTCACCAATTTATTTTATACACTAATTATATATATTTTTAATTTATGTGCCAAAAATTATTGGGATATTACTAATGTGACGAGAGAATATTTGTATGATTAAAAGATGACGTAGGTTAATGAATTTGATAAATATGATCATACTTATGTTTTTGTTGCAAAATTAACATAAAAAATGTGATATTTTTGATAATATTGTATTCTTTTTTAGCATATGATAATATTAGATTTTTCACGGCATCGTTTATAGTAAAATGAGAATAAAAATAATTAGAATGATTTTAATTTATATTTATATTTTGCAGAAATTTAACGGAAAATATATTCACCTTAACCACAATGTTATTTTTTAAATGGCTAATTATTTCTATCCAAAATTACAATTTAACGCGATTTTTTAATTGTTGCAAGTATGATACTACTATTTAATTTTTGCAACATTAATTTTTTCTTGAAATTTATATGATCTACTAAAACGACATCATTTCATTGTTGAAATGATATGGTATTAATTACCTCTCAAAAAATTTAAGAATATTATTATAATCATAAAATTTTTATAGTGATGTTAATATTTTGAAAGTTATGTAACGAGTGAAAAATAAAAGCAAAAATTATGTTATCCGCGATGATTGATCCTTTCTAAAACTGGGCATAACAATTAAATAGAAATCATAAATTCATAATGCATATATATCTGCTCTTTTCTTTTTTTGAGTAGAATATATCTTATTCTTGAAAATGAGAATGCGGTTTTTACCTCTTCTGGTTTTGGTAGGGCTAAATTGGTCATTTCAGTAACCACACGGTATATACGCTGAATTTGAACGCGCTCACTCATCTACTGCTCTTTCTCAGAAAATTCCTCCTCTACTCTCTCTCACTATATTTCTTTCCTTTTCTTCTTCTCTCTCTCTCTCTAAAAAAATCTCGGATCCTCAGCTCGAACCCCACTGAATTTTCCCTGAATCTCATCCTCTTTTGTTAGAGCTTCTTCTCTTATAAATTTACTTCACCTTTAACACGCTTCTCTGTTTTTACCCTTTATTTTTCCAAAAAGCAAAAGTGTTTACTGTCAATGGCTGTGCTTCCGGTTAAGGCTTTACCGGTGGGATATAGATTCCGGCCGACGGACGAGGAGCTGATCGATCACTACTTGAGGCTCAAAATCAATAGGCGGGATAAGGAAGTCAGTGTTATTCGTGAAATTGATGTTTGTAAATGGGAGCCCTGGGATTTACCTGGTAAGTGTGTTCTAATTTTTTCGAGTTTTGTTGAAGGGGTTTTGCTTTATTTTTGCTGTTGCTGTTGGAAAGGGTAAATTTTATGTCCGGGTCTTTGATACTGTGCGTTGATTTTTTGTTGGCTTGTTAAAATAGGATTGTGGGTGGGTAAGGTTATGTGGATCTGAGCTCGATTAGGGTTTGTCGAACGCGTTTAATTTGGACAGTTTTTTGCTTTAAAGTTAACGAGGTATGTCTTGTCTGTTATGTATGCAGTACCTTGTAGTAATTGATAGGATTTTACTGGAAATTAGACTTCTTGAGTAATTATCTGATTTATAGGTTATGAGAGAGACACCCAAAATTCATGAACCTATGAACAAATCAATGTAACACATGAACGACAACATTAATTCAATCCGGTTGTTCATGTATTACATTGATTAATTCATCCCGGGTTCATGAATTTGAAGTGTTTGTTCATGTGTAATTACCCGGGAATGGTTTACTGATGATGTTTACTATTATAAGTGGCTGTTGCCTACACTTGTCTTTGAACTTGGAGATGTTCATAAATTTTGTTTCTTCGTCTTGCAGATTTATCTGTGGTAGAGTCTACTGACAATGAGTGGTTCTTCTTCTGCCCTAAGGATCGTAAATACCAAAATGGTCAGAGATTGAACCGGGCTACAGAGAAAGGTTACTGGAAGGCAACTGGTAAGGATAGGAATATAACTACCCGAAAGGGAGTAAAGATCGGGATGAAGAAGACTTTGGTTTTCTACATGGGTCGTGCACCCGATGGAAAGAGGACTAACTGGGTGATTCACGAGTATCGTGCTACTGATAAGTCTCTGGATGGCACCCACCCTGGTCAGGTTAGGACTTCATTTTATGCCCTATAGTTTTTCTCTATGACTGTTAGCAATATTTTCAGTTGTCGTGTTTAGTTTGTGGATATCTTATAGTAACATCTTTTCTTTCCTGTTCTTGGTTAACTGTTTGAAAGATACACATGTTTCGACTCTAAAGAAATATGTCTAGAAGATTTCCTAGATTGATTGTTGACTGATTTTGAAAGTCAGCTGCTTTAGTTGTATAGTGTTGTTCCATTCTACAAGGAATTTAAGAACATGCGAAGAAGCCCCTTCACTTAACTATGATTTGCCTAGGGATATAACTGTATTATGACATTAATTTGATTGAGTATGTTGCATATGTGGTATTGCACAAGTAATGTGACTGTATGCATTGATTTCCTCCTTTTTCTTTTAATTGCTGATGTTGTGATTTCTCTTGCTAGGGCGCCTATGTACTCTGCCGTTTGTTTAGAAAGGCTGAGCTGAAACAAGATGATATCACTGCATCTTCAAACATCAATGAAGTTGAAGAGATAATTGCTTCTCCTCCGGAAGTTCGATCTGTTGAAGATGAACAATCAGAACCAGTTAGTCCAAGTTTAGGTGGCATGGTTGAACCACGACCTTCTAGTGTCGAAAGCCATCAGACTTTAAGTACTCAGAAAGCTGCAGACAGCACTCCAATACCTCTTGATTGGCATAGCAACAGCGGCATTGCTGATGAGATGGAGGACAATGTATTAGACATTAAATCTATTCCTGTGAGTGAAATAATTGTCCTCTCAGCTTCCTGACAATTTCATCAGTTCTAATGTATTTAACTAACTTTCTTTTTGTTCTTGAATTCCTTGTCTCAGCCTAACCCTGAGCTGGAGAAATTATTGAATGAATTTTGCTACCCTGAGCAACAGACAACAGATGGGAAAATGTTTTCTCCATTGCATTCCCAGATGCAGTCAGAGCTTGGAAACCCGTACTTCTATGGAAACTTTAATGATGATATCAGTGATAATCAACAAACTATCCCATTCCAATATGGAACCAATCCTGCTGACGATATTGAAAAGTTCTTGAACTCTGTTTTTGTTGATCCTGAGGGGCAGATTAGCAGGTTGGAAAAAGATAGCAACTCATGTAGTGAATCGGAGGGAGAGGTGTCTCAGAGACAGGTAAGCAAGCTTTTATGTTGCTTTCATTGTGTTAGCGAGTAATTAGACTACAAGTAATAGGATTTGCTTTCCTGCCAGAAACCTGATTGCAAATATTATCTCTACTCTAGGGTGATCTGTTTATGCTACCAGTTGAGTCGTTTGAGGACAATATCAAGCAAGAGTCTCCATTCCAGAGTGAAGTTTCTTCTGAAATGCCAGCCGTTGATCAAGATGGCCACAGTTCTTATGTTAGCAGCAGTTTAGACCAAGGGAACTTGGTTTACGCAACTAACTTCTTTGAATTCCCAAATGATTTCACAACTGACTCTTCTGGCAATTACATCGGACACATGTCAAATGTTGAAAACACTGGTCTCTATAGCCCTGCAGTCGAAGACACAACTTCCGGAACTGGCATTGTGATAAGGAAACGCCAGATTCCTAATCAAAGTACTGTGCAGAACACTGCATTACATGGAACTGCTCCAAGAAGACTTCGTCTGCAGATGAAATTACAAGTTGGACCTGTTCAATGTGGCCTTCCTAACGAGCAAACTAACTCTAAAATAGAGCAAGAAAGCGACACAGCCCAGGTGAGATGTTCCTCTAATCCTTTGTTCCAATCAATACCTTTCTTTAGTTTTGGTTTTCTAACCTTCATAGCGTTGGTTACTACAGGATGATGAGAAGGCTGCTAGTGTCTCCGCTCATGAATCGGGGGCTTCAACTTCTGTTGATGCAAATTGCGATGGAAACTCAAATGATACAACCACATACCCGGAGGTTAAAGCCGAATCACCATATAGTAAATCTGAAGACACTCTTTCACAGCGCTCCGGTTGTGCACTTTCAGTTTCTTCATTGAGATACATGCCTAAGGTACTCATGGCCATGAGTCTCATAGTCATGCTTATTGCTGTGTGGGCATATTCAACCTCCTACATGAAACTAACTAGAAAGTAATCAACCCTTTTTTGTATAGGACTTGAGTGCTTATATATATTTTTAGTTCAATAGGTTAACACCGGCGCCTGATATTTTGTCGTTTTAAAGCTAAATGTTATGCCTGGATGCTATGGATTTGTATATTGCTTAGCATTATGTGATCGTTTCTGTAACATATATCAAGAATCTGGGATTACTTTTTTTGCCCTATTTATTTGTGTAGTGACTCTTATAGATATTTACAGGATACAGTTGTTTTTTTGTGATTGCTAGGTGTTTATGCTGCTTTCCTTGTAGATGTTTTCTTGGATGATGGAGGCTACATTCTTCTGTCTCAGTTTGATGTGAACTCTGGTTCTCTGACATAGGATTTTTGTAAAAAGTAAATTTTGTAAATGGAAATTTCAACATTATTCCAATTGGGATCTTCCCATTTTTACATCAAGACTAGCATTTGCGCATGAAAAATATTTTTATATTTTATTATATATAAAATTGATTATCATTTGATTATTGTATAAAAATAATGAAGGATAATTCATATTAATAAAAAATGATATTGTGTAAAAAGAAAACAATAGAAATTAAAAGATAATTGAAAAAAATAGATTTATTCAAAAAAAAAGAGGAGTGAGGAGAGAGAATTTTCTTAAGTTTTAATCTTTAAATAAATATAATTTTTATATTTTAAATTCAATATTTACATGACATATCAAATTAAAGCTCTTGTCATGATCTTTAATTTGATATGCATATCAAATATTTTATACTTTGTCGAATTTAACAATTTTAAAAAAGAAATAAAATCGAAAAATAAGAAGTTGAAGAAAAAAAAAGATGCATAACTTATAAATAAACATTCAATTTTATTCTAACTATAAAATTACCTCTTAATTTTAAAATTGATTTGAAATTAATTTGAAATTGAAAACTCCCTTTTTAATATAGTATAGATTGATATAATCCAATATGCATGCCAAATGTGTATAAATAAGATGCATAAAAAATGTAATTGCACCTCAAGAAATGAGGATCATTTCTGAAGAGAAGCCAAGTAATTATATTAGCAATGCAAAGCGAAGTGTGCAATATTGGAAGGGCAAGAGGGGAAATTCATCTAAGATGTCGGACATACTACATAATTTCGATTTCTTCCTCCTCCAACACATGAATCAGTGAACACGCCCAATCTCCAACTCACTGCATAAGCAAACGCCAAATGCAAAATTTGTCATATTCCAACATATAAGAGAGAACGATACCAGTTTTATTAAAAAAAGGGGTTAATAGCCAAAAAATACACGAAGTTTGCCCGAATTTGCAAATTGCACATGACCTTCAAAATTGGCCTCAGAATACATGACCTTTTGATTTTATCGTGATTTGCAGACGGCGAGAATTCCGGCTATAATTAAAGTTGACCGGCAACGACGTGGCAATACGCGTGGCATTTTTAATGCTGTGGCAATACGCGTGGCATAAAAATTAAAAATAATGTAATTTTTTTATACATGTGGCATAAGAGAGAGAGAGAGAGAGAGAGAGAGAATCGCCTAATTAGTCCTCTTCTTCTCCAGCATCTGGCGCGGCGGACGTCTTCCGCTTCTCCTGGTGGCACTTGTCGGAGGCCTCGCCGGTGACGAAGCTGATGAACTCCACGCGCATGGGGAGAAGGATTGTGGCTTCAGATCTGGGGATTTCTTCCCATTTGACTCCGATTTTTCCTCATCACTCCTTCGATTTCATCCGGCTCGACTCCGATTTTGGGAGGTTGGAGGCAGAGGAGGATTGTGGCTTCAGATCTGGGGATTTCTTCCCATTTGACTCCGATTTTCCCTCACCACTCCTTCGATTTCATCCGGCTCGACTTCGATTTTGGAAGGTTGGAGGCGGAGGAGGATTGTGGGGAATTTGTGGATTTGGGGGTTCTGCAAAATTGGGGATTGTCGGCTCTTCACTACTGAAATTCGTGGCATGGTGTAGTGCTTGTGTCGTGTCGTCGCGTTGTGTGGTGTTTGTGTCGTGGTGTGGTGTTTGTATTGTGGCTGGTGGAAGGCGGCGGCTGGAGACGAGGCCGCGCTGTGCGGTGCGGCGAAGATGGAGAATGGTGGCGGATGGAGGATGGAGATTCAGGGAAAGGGGCGGAGATGGAAGATGGCGGTGAGGCGACATTCATATGAGCGAAGAAAAGGCGAGCGATGGAGGATGGAGGACGACGGTGAGGCAGCGGAAAGAAAGCGAGCGATGGCCTGTGACGGAGAAGAAGACCGCGCTGTGCTCAGCGGTGGCGGTGGTGCTCGGCGTCTGGAAAAGACGGCGGTCGTGCTCGACGTCTGGAAAAGACGGAGAAGAAGACCGAGATTTTCCTCTTTTTTAAAAAAAATAAAATTATACTCACTCAAGAAACGACGTCGTATTACTTGCTCGACGGTTAATCCACGTCTGCAATTTCCGACAGCCACGTCAACTAGGCTTAAAGTTATGGTCAACGCATGTGCAAATCAAGATAAAATCAAAAGATCATGTATTCTGAGGCCAATTTTGAAGGTCATGTGCAATTTGCAAATTCGGACAAACTTCGTGTATTTTTTTGCTATTAACCCTTAAAAAAATGTCTCCTTGGAATGGCCTAGTGGATGGGGTGGTTGCCTGTAAAAAAAATATAGAAAAAAGAGACGATACTTCGAAAATATAAAGATACTTTTATTAATTAATGAGTGGATTAATAGGGGATGAGTGGATTAATAGGGGAATAAAATAATAAAATATAGAAAAAAAGAGACGATACTTCGAAAATATAAAGATACTTTTATTAATTGATGAGTGGATTAATAGGGGAATAAAATAATAAAGTAATTAGGTGGCATAATTTGAACCTTTACTTTTATTAATTGATGAGTGAATTAATAGGGGAATAAAATAATAAAGTAATTAGGTGGCAGAATTTGGTAATTAGGTGGAAGAATTTGAACCTTTACTTTTATTAATTGATGAGTGGATTAATAGGAGAATAAAATAATAAAGTAATTAGGTGGCAGAATTTGAACCTTTAAATAAAGATTGAAAAAAAGTTATATGGGGTGAGAGAGGCTCGAACTCTCGACCTCAGGATTACTCAGAAGCTATGAGACCTACGCGCTAGCCAACTGCGCCACCACCCCTTTGTTTTTATTGTGTTTGTTTTTATTAAAATATTAATATTAGTATATTTTTTGATTCTACAATTGTGAATATCGTTTTTGTTCCTAACAAATTGCAAAGAAATTTAATTCGCAACCACATCTCAGAAAAAAATTCAATGAAAGTTGGGCGGCTCAGCAGATTCTTTACAAGGTTCGGTACGTTGAACCTTGGATCTCGCATTGTCGGGTGTTCGTCTTGGTTGTTTTGTGTTTTTTTTCTTTTCTTGCCCCTTTCGGCTTGTTCACGGCTGTAGCAGGTTGTGGTGCTAGGCCAAAGTAATAATTGGAGATGAGGTGATGGTTAGTCCGAAACTCTACCTCCACTTTTACTTTTGGCGTGGCGTTTTGTTCGAGTCTTTTGTTGATATTTTTCGGGTGATGGTTAGCCCGAAGTTCAAAAAATATCTTTATTTTTTTGTGATCGTTGTGGATTTTTGGTTTAGATAGATACTTTTTTTCTTGTTAATGTTTTCTCCTTTGAATTTTTATTAAAAAAACAAAAATAATGAGGCATGACCCCTTTATTTGGACTTATGCTCTTAAGGTTAAGGGTTCCTTGGATTTTCCTCCTCTATCCTCCTCGTTTTTTCTTTGTGGTGCTCCTAATAAAACTTCATTTCATTCAAGTCGGGACACATTTAGCTTTTTATGAATGTGATCAAACAAAGACTGATTTCTAGATCATTCAAAATTGATCACCGGATCAAAATTCTCTTGAAGCTTGATGATTGAAGGGAGAGCTCATGATAAGTTTCACACATTTTAATAGTTACATGATGATTATGTTTATGTATATACTATTTATCAAATCTTGATACAAGATAGTTCACACACGACGAAATAATATTTATATGTCGTTTTAAAATAAATTAGACTATAAAATATTAACCATTATTATTAACTAGCATTTGTATCCCGTATAATACACGAAAAATATTTTTATATTTCTATATTTATATAAAATTGATACCAACTCAATTATCATATTTATAGATATAATATACAAAATGATTTTAACTGAATATATTTGAGTTGAATATTGAAAAAATAAAAAAATAGAAAAAAATTCAAAATAATAAAAATTGATAGTATTATGTAAAGGTAAAAAAAAAAAGTTAAAAAATGAAAATGAAAAAGAATTGAAAAATAGATTTATTTAAAAAAAGATGAGAGAGATGTTTTTTAAAAAACTTTTAATAAATATATAGTAACTTTTATATTTTAAATTAAATATATACATAAAATATCAAATTAAATCTCTTATTGTGATCTTTAATTTGATATGCATGGAGTACCATTTTATAATTAACCAAATTTTACAATTTTAGAAAGAAATAAAACAAAAAATAAAAATAAATAAAAGAAAAATATAATTTATAAATAAATTTTTAATTTTATTATAATTATTAAATTACAACTTAATTTTAAAATTAATTTAAAATTAAAATCATGACTTTTTGATATAGCATGGATTAAAGGCTAACCACCTATTCACTTATCTTAATAGAAAAGACGAGAAAATCTCTCAAACAAAAAAATACCCCCTTCATCCTATTATGTTAGTCTCACTCTTTTTGGACACATAGATTAAAAATTTATTTTTTAAAAGAAAAGTGGTGTGTTTATATTAATCAAATATATATTTTTAATTTAAAATAAAAAAAGAATTTATTCTAATAAAACGTCCTAAAAAAACAAAACGAATATATTAAAATATGACGGATGTAAAGTAGAAAAGAACACACTATTTGTTCGAAAAAGAAAAAAAAAAAAAAAAATCCCTGCTCTTAGTCTATAGACGGATTCTTCTCCAATCAATCAATCATGCGGTGAAAAAAAACCGGATTCTTCTCCCTGCTCTTAGTCTTTAGACGAAGAAAATCATGTTTCGAAACTCCAAGTTTTCAACTTTTTTGCTACTCCTGCTCACTTACTTAGCTAATTATCGAACGGAATCAACAAATTTTGATCAAGAATATGCAAAGGAGATTCTTAGCTCAGCCCAGCAGGAAAAAGATTGGTTAGTCTCAATTAGAAGGAAAATTCACGAAAACCCAGAGCTCGCATTTCAAGAATTCAACACTAGTGCCTTAATTCGCAGCAAACTCGATGAACTCGGAATTTTTTATGAGTACCCATTTGCCAAAACGGGCTTGGTCGCTCAAATCGGGTCGGGTTCCCGCCCCGTTGTTGCTCTACGTGCTGATATGGATGCTCTCCCTCTCCAAGTTAGTGTTTTGAGATTTGGGATTTATATATTTCTGCATAATACTTATTGAGAAATTAGTGGTGAATGAAACTTTGATTTTTTTTTTTTTTTGTTAAATTTCTTGTTTAGGTATCGTAGAATGGATTCATAATTGCTTTACTTTGTGATGTCATATATATCTATTATTTTCGGTATGATTGCTTTACCTTTGCATCAGTATATGTTTTTGCTGTTATTTTGATTGGATTTTGTGTGTGCGTGTGTGAATAGGAACTAGTGGAGTGGGATCACAAGAGCAAATTGGATGGTTTGATGCATGGATGTGGGCATGATGCTCATACTACTATGCTCCTTGGGGCTGCCAAGTTGCTTCATCGAAGGAAACACAAGCTTAAGGTTGTATTTAATTGCAATAATTCTTGTCGATTTTCTTGATGAATTTGATCAGAGTGGTTGCTGTTTTATGCTTCATCCAAGTTCTTCTCCTAGGTTGTATTGATTTATGTTTTTTCTGGAAATCTTCAAGGTTTCTGCCTAATGTTGTCTTAGATAAGAATATTATGTTGGATCATAGAGCAAACATGCATTTGTAAAACTTAGTTGGTGGTAAGTGAGGTTGCAACATAAGGGTAAAAGTCAAAGTTGAAATAATGGGTAAAGAATAGAAGGCATTTTTGCTCTGCTAATGATTGCTTAAACCAATACTCGTTTTTCATTTTTTTTACCATTTAGAAGCATTAATTTTATCTCTCTTTTGTGTTTGCCTTGCATTGGATGTTTAAGGGAACAGTAAGGCTTCTATTTCAACCTGGTGAGGAGGGAGGCGCTGGCGCCTCCCATATGATAAAAGAAGGCGCTCTTGGTGGTGCAGAGGCGATATTTGGTATGCACGTCGATTTTACAAACCCAACAGGAAGTATATCAAGTGTTCCAGGACCAATTCTGGCTGCAGTGAGCTTCTTCGAAGCGAAGATAGTTGGAAAAGGCGGGCACGGTGCAGCACCCCATCATAGCATCGATCCAGTAGTTGCTGCATCATATACTATATTGGCACTGCAACAGCTCATCTCAAGAGAAGTAGATCCCCTTCATAGTCAAGTACGTCGCAGTAGGACTATTTTCGCTGCTCATTCCTTGCATTGCCAATTTATTTGGTGGGGATTTTACACAAAGCCTCCACTTTAGACCAAGCGTACTAAAATTTGGGTGTGAAACTTGCAGGTGCTTTCTATTACGTATGTTCGAGCAGGGACTGCATTAAATGTCATTCCCAGCTCTGTCGAACTAGGGGGTACGCTCAGAAGTCTTACGACCAAAGGCTTGCACCGACTCCAACAGAGGGTTAAAGAGGTACCCCCAATTCTCTGATTTATCATCTCAAACAGAAGTTGGTTATTGAATATATAGAATCATTGCAGTCAATCAAATCTTGTGTTATCTAATCGTCTATAACGAATATGCTTGATTCGGAGTATGTGTAGACACGCACACACACACACACACCCCCCTAGTGATTCATTAATATGTAAATCAGTTAACCTGTTGTGTGCCACTTGATTTAGATTGAAAGGAATCATTATTTATGATGTATGCTGCTGCTCTTTTCTCGACTTCTCGTTTTACCCCTCGCATTTTTGAAGGATCATAGAACACCAAAACGAACAAAAATGTATGTAAACTATCATAAATCAGGCCCTTATTAATGACTTAAACTCATAAGTAATCAAATGTTAGATTCTAGTTCAAAATAACACTACTTATGCAGCCAGGCTTGTTATAGGTTATTGAAGGACAGGCTGGTATACTGAGATGTACAGCGCATGTGGACATGAAAGAAGAGAAGTTCCCTCCGTATCCAGCTTGTTTCAACGACGAAGGACTACATGAGCACGTAGAGAGGGTCGGGAGCCTCCTTCTGGGAGCGGAGAATGTGAAGAAGGGGAAGAAGGTGATGGCTGGTGAGGACTTTGCCTTCTATCAGGAGGTAATCCCGGGAGAAATATTTAATATTGGGATCAGGAACGAGGCGATAGGGGCCGTGCACTCTCCTCATTCGCCATATTTCTTCCTCGACGAAGACGTCCTTCCCATCGGAGCAGCAGTGCATGCGGCAGTTGCAGAAATTTATCTCAGAAATCACAGCCATTTCTAATTTGTAAATCATGTTTCCTGATGGAACCTTTGGGAAGTTTGGTTAGGGCTGAGCGAAAAACCGGAGAAACGGACTGGAAAACCGGTTTTCCATTCGGTTTGAAAGGGAAATCTAAAGTTTGGTATGAGAATTAATTATTAGTTTTACTTTTGCATATCAAAATCTTGAAAATTTAGTTAATTCAGTTTGTAAAAATAGCTGAAATCAATTGAATAAACGAAATACTCACCTCATCACTAAAATAGAAAAATAGTTGTAATTAATTTCCAATTGAAAATTGTTTGAAACAACCATTTTGAAGAAGGAAACACAATATTTGACCACTAATTGGAAAAACACAAAATCTGATCATTTTTTACGTTTTAAGACTGCTTTGCCCTAAATTAGGACGGATCGGATTCGGGTTTGCTTGCGGGTTAGGCACATATGACACTATTAGTGCTAAAAATACCAACCGAAAAAAAAAAGAAAAAAAACTAAGAAAATTGGTACTTTTGGCACTATTAATGCCAATAATACCATGCACGAATGGTATTAGTGCCCATAAGAGAGAGTATATGGCACTAATATGACCATAATTACCATTTGTGCAACACCCTAAATGGAAAATTTAAACCCTACGGGGAAGTGTACAAAATGATCATATAATTGTACTCATTTATATAAGACAAGACAATGTATCAGCACAAGTATATGACACTATTGTCACTAATATGGTTACTAGTACCATTCGTGTATGACACTATTGGCATTAATAGTGTCAAGTGTACCATTTTTTTAATTTTTTTTTTCTGTTGGTACTTTTGACACTAATAGTACCATATGTGTGTCTAATCTGCGCACAAACTCGAATCCGATTCACCCTAATTAAGGGCAAAATAGTCCTAAAATATTAAAAATTGGTCAGATTTTATATTTTTTCAATTAGTGGCGGTATTGTGAAAAAATAAAATAAATAAATAAAATTCTTTTTATTATTGCAATATTTGAAAAAAAGTCACATTAGTATAAATTTGGGTAAACTAGTGTTTTTCCCTCAAAAAAACCTAACAAAATTTGACAGCGCATAGTGAAATACTCCTTACGTCCCTGAATAAATATTTACAATCATCGAAAAACGCATTATCATGAAAGTGAGAAAATCTACTAAAATCTAATATTATCTAGAGTAATGCTAAACAGCCACATTGTGGCCACCCATAATTTATTTAAATAAAAAATAATTTAAATTATTTAACTTATTTTTTAAAATAAAAATAAGATTTAGTTATTTTATCATATTCTCTGCATTGTAGTTATTTTTTTGCAATTTTTTGGTAACTTTTTTATTTTTATTAAAAAATAAATTAAAAATAAAAAATGCAAAATAAATTTAAAAAAATAAGTACAATGTAGAGAATATAATAAAATAACTAAATCCTATTTTTATTTTAAAAAATAAATTAAATAAATCAAGATTTATCTTATTATACTAGTTTGTGGGTGGCCACAATGTGGCTGCATAGATTTATTGTATTATCTTTAATTATTACATAGATTTATTGTATTATCTTTAATTATTATGGGAAATATGAAAAGGATGCAAAGTCAGGATAGTATTGGAAAACTAAAGCAGGATAAATATGAGATTGTAGTCATTTTTGCATAAAAGTTTGAAATATAGTCATTTATCAGAACAACACTATTTTAAAAATAATAAATGTATGTAATCATATTCTACCTAGCCACAAACTAGGCAAATATGAAAAAAATTGATTTATTTAATTTATTTTTAAAATACTAAAAAAGGATTTAGTTGTTGTATTGTATTGTATTGTCTACATTTAGATTTTTTTGAAAAAAAATTGTAAGTTTTTTTCTTTTAAATAAACAAAAATAAAAAATTATAATTTTTTTTAAAACAGCTACAATATAAAACAATACAATAAAATGAATACTCCCTCCATCCCTGAAATAAGTTCATCTTTTTCCTTTTTGGGACGTCCCCCAAATAAGTTCCTCTTTCTTTCTTTCCATTTTTGGACAACTACCCCACCACTAATAATACTTTATTTATTCTTACTTTTCACTTTTTCACCACTCCCAATACTAATTATAACACTTTTGCACATTTTCACCACCCTCAATACTAATTACTATAACATATTTTTCTCCATTATCAATACACTTTACCACTTTTCCTTAAAACTCGTGCCGTCCTCAAAGAGGAACTTATTTTGGGAATGGAGGGAGTATTATTTTTAAAAATAAATTAAATAAATGAAAATTTTTCCTATTTGACTAGTTTGTGGCTACTATTTTCAAAATAAAACACTTATTTAATATGGAAAAAAAATAATATTTCCTTTATTTTTTTGGGCTCCAATAGATAGAGTGCACTGAGTAAAGCATTAAGAAAGTTGTCCATCTCGAGAACTTCCTTAATTTGAGGCTATTATTTTAAGAGGAATTTTCTCATTTTTTTCTTGTGAAACACTCATCATCATCAAGTAGAGGAAAAATACATGGAGATCCATGCTTTGCTTCCTCCATACATTCAATGAATTTAAATTATGTATACAGCTCAAATATATATTTTTAAAATGCTTGAAACGTAATACCTATAACTAAGGCTTTATTATTTGATCAAATATTCAAACTACAATCAGAACACTTTCACTTTTGAGACACATGTCTTTGTCTAAAGTCCACAAGTCCAGGTTGGAAAGCATGGCGCACAAACGTTAACTTGATTGAGCTCCAATTTTCATCATTTAAAACCAAAGGAAATGTAAATATACTATGAATTCACAACTATTCCTTTATATATCTAACATTACACTCCGCTGCTTATTTAAAAAAAATTAAATTAAATCCGCTGCTAGCAATTTAAATTCCTTATTCAATTACAGTGATTAATCTCGTGTAAGATAGTTTTTGTTGGACCCCTGTCATATTATAAGAATAAATTATTACTCCATCCATCCCAACTTTTAGTATTCATATTTTCATTTTTGAATGTCCCACATTTTTGTATTCATTTTTTAGTTATAATAAAAGTAGGTAAGACTCTTACTCCACTTTAATTATTTTAACATTCACATAAAATATGAGATTTTTATTCCACTCACAATATAGTCAACCACTTTATTAAAATCCGTGTCACTCTCAATTAGATACTTACTAGAAATTAGCACGAATGGAGTACCTAATAATTAAAAGATAGTTGGTCTTATCTTACCATCATTCATCATCTAAGTCAATCAAAAATCGAGAGCAATAATGAAATACATTAAGAAGCTCATAAAATAATTAGTAATTAATTGGAGCTCAATTCGAATGTTCTATTGCATTTGTGAATGATTGACGTGGCAATATTAAAAGTTTAAAATTTAGGGTCATTATTTAAGAAAAATATATACCCTAATATTGGACAATTTTGAACCCTTGCCACATGACATTCATCTATGTATGCAATAGATAATGTCATATGAATTTGCAATGCTGAAATGATTTGAGTGGCAAATATTTGATTGTTACTATTAATTATTTGACTCAACAAAGTTAAACTCAGAGATATGTCATCCATCATACCATAGATATCAATTCAGGTATTACCAGAATAAAAAAATACACACAAACACAGAAAGCCCTTCTTTTCTTAACATCCACTTATTTAATACACCTAAAAGTGCTTTATTTATCAAAAGACACATTGGTTAATGTAGGAAAACTCGTAGCACGAAAGAGTCGAAGAAGAAAACAAATGGATGGTTGAGATTAGAGTTGCATTTATAGCCACAAACATAAACCAAATAATGTATATATGCATGTGTATAGAGAGGTGTGAGATCGGCGTTCTTGCAATGACATGTGTTGAACTTAATTACATTCTCATCTACAATATATTCTTGATTAAGACAACAATTTTCACTTAAAACTCGACAAATGTGAATCATTAATTTCAATTAAATGGAATGGTCCTTGAAAATCAAATTTCCGCACCCCTTTTTGACACAACTGCATGCTGATGCTATCTTTTCGTGGACTTCCCATATTTGAGAAAGAAACCTTTTGTTTAATTTGGACTTTGGAGGTGGAAACTTTTGGTGCTACTAACATTGCTGACTCGTTTCCACGCGAGAGAGAGAGACAGAGTCTTTAGATCAAAGTGTAGCTTGATTTTGATGTAAGACGAAAAGATGGAGGTCTTATCTCGAATCAAGGGTACTTACTATAGAGGAATATAAATACTCCATTAGAGAAGGTTTTTAAACGTAAATATATACTCTCTTTTTTTTATAAATTAGATAAGTAAATAATGAAATTTAAAATCGCATGACGATGGACTCAGCACCTCAGGCCTTGAGTATTAATCACCTACCACTAGACCAACACATGCACACAATAAATATACTCTTTATGTTACGTTCTAAATAAGTGGTCTTTAGTTATATTGAAAAACTGACTTAAGTTTTCTATAAAATTTGGTTTTATTTTTGTCATCTATTAGTTATATTGATTATTGATTGTTGATTTAGATGTTATTTGAATGATACATTTATATTGATGTGTGAGATTTAGAAGGTCAATCGGGTATAAAGGGCATAGGGCAAATATAGTAAACATTCTTCATTATTAGGGTTATACGAGTAATTTTGCTATTATATATATAGGTACACCAAACATTAATATCCATATATACCCTTGCTGTTTGGTAAGGTAGGTCATAGGGATATCACACGTAGGGTACCCACAATCTTACTCACTTAGGTGTCAAGAGCATTTCATTTTGATGGCTTCAGGTAGGTAAGGAATATTTATCATAGTACTCCTTTGTAATTATGATACTGTCTTTTTACTCTTGCAATTATAATATAATATCTCTATTTTTTCTTCCAAGTGTGTCTAATATACCCCTCCCCCCACAAAAAATAGTCAATTTTTGCCATTTTGAGACGTCCACAAAAATTAATCTCTTTTCACTTTTAGAAACTTTCTATCACATAATGGGCTCATTCTCCACTTACAATACAATTAATGGTGGAGGAACTGATGAGGATTGTTGCTGATTCTGTTCCATGCACAGGTACAATCGATGGATGGAGATGGACGGCGACAACGGACGGATTATTCACAATCAAGTCGGCATACGATCTCCTTGCGGTGACCAAAGGAGAGCAACAATTCCAACCTCTGGAGTTGGCCAAAGTTTGGGATGCACCGACGTCGCATAAAGCCAAGGTGATTGCTTGGAGATGCCTGAGGAATAGATTGGCAACATGCGATAATTTGCTTAGAAGAAACATTCAAATCGGCATCGAGGAGAGATGGTGTAACGCTCGTGTGTCGCGTGAGGAGACGGCGGAACACCTGTTCTTACACTGTCCGAAAGCAGAGGCGGTTTGGAACCAGATACAACAATGGCTCAACATCAAAACGGCAAGGCCTAGAGGTATTCTCCAACACTTTATATCTTTCATCTCTGAAGGAAAAAAGAAGAAAAGTAGGAGATTGCTTTTAGCGCTATGGGTGGACACTATCTGGTGGCTTTGGAAAAGCAGAAACGAAAGCCGATTTCAGAATAAGGTTTGGGATATTGATAGAATGGTTATGCAAATTAAGGGGAGTCTTTGGAGTTGGAATGAGGTGTTCAAAATTGTTGAGTTGAGAATTCCTTTTACCTCTTGATGCTCTAAGGGTTTCAAACTTGTTTTGTAGTTTTAACTGGCATTTCTGGTGCCATGTTTTTCCCTCATTAATGAATTTTTACCTTTACTGATCAAAAAAAAAAAATTACTTCCTCCGTCCCATATATATAGGCTTGTTTTCCTTTTTTGAATGTCCCATTTATATAGGTTTATTTCCATAAAAAATAATGTTTTTTCACTCATTTACTATTATATTCCTATTTAATTCTTTAATTTACTCCCACTTTAATATATCATTAAATAATAAATATGGGCATACTAGGAAATCTACTTATATATTTTCATTTCCAATGATTTTTCTTAATCCTTGTGAAAATCACAATCAGCCTATACATATGGGACGGAGGGAGTATTATTATTAACATTACCTTTTAAGTGAGACCCTTTCTCCACTTACAATAAACTAAACAATTTTTATTAAAACTCTTGCCGTCCCTATCTAGGACTATTTTTGGTGGATGGAGGGAGTATAAGTAACATTATCTTTCCAATATATATATATATATACATACATGTATCATATTAGGAAATTAAAGTTAAATATATTCTTCACCAGCTTTTATTGATCATGGTCCATACCACTCCACACAGTCTCCACTGACCAACTAATTAGCAAAATCTACATATCTTATTAGCGTTAATTGAAAACGATGTTTTGCCATTTTATTTCATCTTTTTGAGCATATATAAGGGATATTTCCTTTCTAGGAAATACATAGTTTCCAATATATTCTTAATCGAATTACTTGTAAGATGCATGTGCATGATATGGAAACCACCCATGTGACACAAACTAATCGTGATTGAAAATAGGTAATTACACGCAATTCATAATCACTTCACTTTAGCATTCCCACAAGTTTATATCTAGTCCAGTTTCCAATGATCTAAAATTAAGTGCTACCAATGCATTCACCAATTGATCTGCTTATGAAAAATGTGCCATCAAAAGGCACTTTTTAATATGGATGGCTCATCCTTTTCTTCCAAACCTATCAAAGAAATGGGTGTTTGCTCTAATCAAGAAATTATACTTCAATATATAGTTACATTCATTCGTTTGAGTGTAGGTAGCCCCTTTTCTTTTTCTTTTTTTCTTTTTTTAGAAGAGAAGGTAGGTCTAGAGCCAAGTTTAACCAAACCATGAATTGTAGAAAGAATAAACTATTTTTCTAAACATATGTCCCTCTCAATTACAAAAAAAAAAAAAAAGATTCGAAACGAACATATATATCATTTGTTGGAATAAATAGCTTATTTAATGCCATAATTACTTTGTAATTAATGGAATTAAAAAGTATTTTTGGAATCTACATTGTTGAGTAGATTAATTTGGTATATTTACTTGTTTAAAACTATAAAGAATTGAATGAGTAATTAATGCACAAAGATAGCCACTGTTCGGACCACCTATTTACCCAAACAATGCACATGACGGCGGTTAAGGACCGAAGAGATACGATGATTCGGACCACCTGTTTGCTCTTTTGGTGACTTGGCTCTTTTGTGCGATATGCATTTGCACATCTACGAGCGTTTGCTTGTCACGCACCATCAAATTATATGACATCCATAAATTAACATATGTAGCATAAATAAGCTGGGACCCTAATCTTCTAAGAAATGAGATATAAGCACCTTTCTTGGGCATGCTACCATCCCTTAAAATTTGGTAAAAGAAATTGTATTGTATTTTTATTATTTTCTGAAAAAGAACCATGCATGTCAATTAAACATCTAACAACATTAAAAGGTTGATGATTAAGGCCAAAACAAATATATTCTAGCTTTAGTATTTTAACATCCATGTTGGGATTGTGGCCTGTGGAAGGAAAGAAAAGATTCGAACAAGAACAAGAGATTTACGTGGTTTGATCCTTCGATCTATATCCACAAAAGAGAAACTAAATCTTTAATACTATCACTCAAGAAGGAATACAATCACACACAACAAACACTCAAGAAACAAAAGGAGTTGCAACTCACAAGCCTATCAAGAATACTGCATTTCCTAACCCTCTTCTTTTCTTCTCTTGTTGTGTAAAACTCTTAGGAGGTGATTGGTATGATGGAATGGATCGAGATGGGAATGGAATGGTGATTCATACTTTGATTCCATTCCTTATTTGGTATGTTTTCTTTGTAGTAATCATCATTCCTACATCCATGGGAATCACCAGTCCTTCCATCTACATACGCCATTTCATTCCATTCTTAATCCTTCTAATTTAAGTTTCGACATGTATATTTGTATGAAACATACAACATTATTGTTATTATTATTATTATTATTATTATTATTATTATTATTATTATTATTATTATTATTATTATTATTATTATTATTATTATTATTATTATTATGGGGTTATGGCCAAAAATACATGAACTTTGAAAAAAGTTGCAATTTTCACCTCAACTTTCAATTAAGCCCCAAAATACATGAATTTATATTTTTGTTGTAATTTTCACATAAGTTTGACTTTCAACGAAATTAGAGCTTAATTGACAATCGAAATTAAGTCAAATATATTAATTTTTGCCTTCTTAGACCTCCGAGCTTCTCAATACTCATCATCATTAGAAGTTAGATCAACATCAGGTGAATTTTCGACTGTCAATTAAGCTCTAATTTCGTTGAAAGTCAAACTTAGGTGAAAATTGCAACAAAAATATAAATTCATATATTTTGAGGCTTAATTGAAAATTCAGGTGAAAATTGCAACTTTTTTCAAAATTCATATTTTTTTGGCCATAACCCCATATATTTATTTTAAAATGAGAATTGATATGCCTACTATTTAACTATGTATATAAAAATAATACTATGTGAAATTTTTGCTAAATTTATGGACTCCTTAATAATATTTAGTCGTAACATAATTAAGTATTAATTAATTCAAACGTAAGTTCTACTCCATCCGTCCCACAAATCTTGATGCATTTGTTTTCGGCACGAGAATTAAGGAGTTGTAGATTAGTGTTTTAAGTGTGTAGGTAATAAAGTAAAAAAAAGATAAAGTAGAAGTGTATAGGTAATAAAATAGAAAAGTGATAAGAGCACCCGCATCGCGGGTACTCGAGGAGGTCCTCGAGGAGACCATCTGCGTCGAAGAGGGCGATGCGACGAGGACTCCTCGAGTTATCGAGTATCCTCAATGGCCGGTGGAGATGGCGCGTGCAATGCACGCGCCCAATTTAAAAAAAAAATATGAAAAATTCGAAAATTCGAATTTATATATATTTTTTGACTGCAGCGCCTCGGTCTCCGCACCTTTGACCGACCGTTTGAATTTTTTTTTTTTTTTTTTCTCCTTCTTCTCTTCTTTAAAACTACCCATCTTCTTCCTTCTTCTCCACACCTATTCTCCTTCTTTCTTCTTCCTTCTTCTCTTCACACCTCTTCTTCTCCTACAATTTTCTCCGTCATGGATCCACACATGTAATACCCCGTTCCTTTTTGCTAAGTTTAGAATAATTTTTTTTTTTTTTAAAACTTAGATATTAAGTTGATTCACGCCGGATATAAAGAAAAAGAATTTATTTGTAATTCCAACAAAAATGATTTACAAAAATATTTGTAAATTTAATTATTGAATTTATATGCATTGCATATTTATTTAATTTAGCATTCAAGTATTCTTCACGAAATATTTATTTAGCAAACCCTGAAGTATTTATTACAGTCCCGATATATTATTTATGTTCCTAATAGCCACCCTATATCATGATTATTTTTAGCATACATGTAATTATGCAGATTATTAAATCATCTCCTATCTAATCACTTTCTTTTGCATTAGCCGTCCACTTTCAATTTTTTCCACTTTCTTTCCTCCCACCATACCCCCTTCTCCTACTAATCCGACAGCCAAATCTCTCTTTTGTTTTCCACTTTCTTTTGTTTTATGCTGTCAAATTCCACCTAACAAATCAGCCAAGTTCTCCTTCACTCACTTAATCCACCAAATTATTTTCATCGGCCCCAAGCTCATTTCACCAGAAATCAAGTATTGAGCAAACAAGCAGAAATCAAAATACCAACTGAAATCCTCGCCAAGGTAACCACTTGACTTTTTCGCCTACCTCTGTTTATACATTACGCCTCTAGCTCCAAATTGGTTTAGCAGAAACCACAAATAAACCTCACGATTTACACAGCAAAACATTTCAAGCATACCATCTGTGCCAATCCAATAAACCAACATACATGTATAAGCTTTTGCAAGAATTTCTAAAGATGCAAACTTTATTCATAAGCATACAATCTGTATATATATATATAAAATGGCAGATCATAAAGTTCATATTTTTTTTAACGAACTATTGCGATTTCAACCAAAAACAAACTTGGTGTGATGTGTGTGCGTGAGTCTTGGGGTGGACGGCGGCGACCAGCTGCTGGTCGTGGCAGCCGGAGTTCAGTGAGGGAGAACGGCGAGGCGGCTTACCGCTGCTGCAGTCGCCGGAAGGTCGAGAGAGAGAGACCGAGGGAGGCAGCGGCGTTCCGTCGTTGCCAAGGAGGAGAGAGAACAGGGGGGTACAGAGGGAGATGAGGTGGGTGGTCCTTCGTTGGTGGCCGAGCCGCGGCGGCGGAGAGAGGCTGGGATGGCAGCCGGCGATGGAGAAGATGTACAGCAACAGCAGCGCCGGCTCTGGGATGGTGGCAGGCGGTCCGACCAACCGCTGCTCTCTGTCTCGGGGCAGCGAGGGCGGCCACGCTGTCGGCTGAAGAAGGAGAAGGTGATGGTGGTGTCGGGTAGCAACAGGCGGCGTAGCTGCGGCGGCGGGAGTGACAGGAGACGAGGGAGAAGTTCCGGGCGGCGCTTGTCGCCGGGCAAGATGGAGCAGTCGAGGGCAAGATGGAGCAGTTGAGGGAGAGGAGAGTCAAGGGTGGCGGCGTATTCGGCGGTGGCTGCCGTTGTCCGCCGGAGGAGATTCGGGGGAGAGAAGGGGCGGGTTTGGCGTGAAGAGGGAGAGAAGAGAGAGGCAAGAGAGGCGTGTGTGTGTGAGCGGCTGAAGGGGGGGAGAAGAAGGGGGGAAGGAGTGTGGGCTAGGGCTTGGTGGGGGTTGGGCTTTGGGGTTGGGTTTGAGTGATGGGCTTGGTAGTGGGCCGATTTTAATTAGAGTGGGCTCGAGTTGTGGGCCGATTTTAATTAGAGTGGGCTCGAGTCATGGGCCGATTTTTATGAGTATTTGGGCCGAGATTTTATTTATTTTTGTTTCAGTTGGGCTATTAATTAATAAATTTGTTGGGCTTTATTTTATTTAAGGATTTTGAATTGCCTTCAATTAATTAAATTGGGCTTTCTTATTTTTAATTAATTGAACTATTATTAGTTTGATTAATTTATTTAAAGGATAATTTTCATAATAATATTATATTATTATTATTATGTGCATATTTTAAGTAATTACTTATTATATGATAAGCATGACATGATTTGCATTATATTTTGCAATAAGAATATTTATGATTTAATTGGTTTTATTATAATTCCAATTATTAAAAAAATATGAGTAAGAATATTGTTGGTGTTCTTAACTCAAAAGAAATGTTTTCAATTATTTATTCATTAAATTTTGAAAACCCGGCTAAGTGAATCATAGAATATTAAGCACTACACCATGACTTAAGATTAGAATTCAAGGAGACCTATTGAGAATAGATTTCTTGTAGGCTTTGAGCATCAGGAGGATTAGCACTGCTATTCCGATTCAGAAATAAAGTTAAACGACAGGCTTTGCCTAGACAGGTGGGCTTATTTTTCAAATGTATGATTTAGCTATTGAGCTTAAATATTCGTGTAATATAAACTGTTTATCCAATAAAATATTTTTGTGCACTCTACCATGTTTAAGGCTCGTACAGTTAATCAATTGAGGTTCTCTTATGACCTAACACGTTGTTTGAGAATTGTGTACACTTGTTAGCTGACTCGGTGGGTTGATCTCCATCGGGCACTAACCAGAGGCGTTATAAGGGTGCTCGACGGGATGTGTTCCGGAGCATAGAAATGATAGGCCTGTCTGGATTAATTTCCGAGGTTTATTATACTTGACTGGGTTACGCCCTCAGTTCAAGTCAGCGGGAGACAGAGATCCGTCGGTGGCTAGAGGTCCGGGATCACAGCGAGTAACAGAATGGAGTGTGCAAACGCGCGCAAAATAATTAAGTATATATATATGAAAATGTTTTAACATGCATAGAAGTTATTTCTCTTTAAAACCTTCTATGTCATGTCAGTAAGATTGGATAAACTGTTCTTCAGATTATGAAATGCTTTAAAAGTTGCAGCCCACTAAGTACATTAGTACTTAGCCCAAAATTTCTTTCAAATGTTTTCAGGTTAATGGCTGGTGATGACGGGGCAGAGCTGAGGCTAGGGTTCAACTCCGTATTTTGTCTTCCGCTATTGCACTAGCTTTTATTTGTCTTTTGTTTCTCCAACTTAAGACTTTTATGTTAAATTCTGAATTATGTTTTTATCGAGCTTAAACTCTCAACTTCTAGCTCGATGTTATTTAACGTTGGTTATCGGAAGCATGAAACCGAACTTGTGATCCTAAGGCTTTGAATGTTGTTGATTGATTAGTATCACTTGATTTCTATCTTTCTTCATTCAAAGGGCATTGCCCAACATTTTTATTCTATTATCTGAATTTCACAAGGTTCTTCCCTTGTTCATTTATATGATTTTAGTCGTACCCCAGTTATAGTTTATTCCTTCAAGAATTGGGGTGTGACAGAATGGTATCAGAGCATGAGTTTTCTTTCATGTTTCTGATAACCATAAGTTTTTAAATGTCGAGTCTAGAATAGTACCTCTAGACTTCTAAGAAAATTTTTGAACCTCAGCTCGCCGTCACACTGCCGCAAGAAAAAGGTACGATTTAAAAGTTTCAAAGTTATTAAATGTTTTAGAGTTTTCAAGAAGTGCGCGCTTCAGTAAATGATGCTATGTGAATTGCTTAACGCTTTCCATATGCTATAAGTTATGAATTGCTAATCGCTTTCATATTGTTATTTTGAGTCTCCGACTCATATAACCAGCTAAGTATCGTGTTTGGGACAACCCGAGCCCTTAACGATAAGATGAAGTAAAGTCGTGTTTAGGACTATCGAGCCTTTCACGAATACCAGATGTATGGTCGAGTTAGATTCTTTGAATCTTTCCGGCAATAGAAAAGTTTCATGTGACATTAAATGTCCACATGTTTCAGGTTTCAAAGAGAATGAACGAATAAGAAAGTTATGTTATTGTTTTAGGTTCACTGCCTATACGATCAGAATAATAAGAACTCTTACAACTGTTTGAGTACCACCCAAGAATGCCTTGGGAATGTTAGTCGTGATAGCTCCGCTTGATCGATTTAAGTAAGGACTGGTAAGATAGAAACGTTTAACATAGATATGTTATAACGTAGCAGAAATGAGATAAGATTAAGGATTCACTTGAGTATTCCACCAAGATAGATCAGTTTCCACATAGAGTTAGCCTTCCATAGGGTTACACTATAGAAGTAATATACCTTAAGTATATCTATGTATGTATATATGTATGCATGCATGCAGAATAAGTCTCACTTTTGTGTTATTTTCGTTCGTAAATCAGAATGGAAGACGCACCAAGAAGACGCGGTAGGGGACGAGGACGTGGTCGTGGTCGAGGACGCGGCAGGGGATTCATCCCTGAAGAGCCAATCCAACAAGTAGCACCAAATCGTACTGCTGAAGAGAAGTTTCGCAAGGAAAAACCTCCAACATTTGACGGGCTGGGCGATCCAACAGACGCCGAAAAGTGGGTTAGGGCCATAGAGCGTATCTTTAACTACATCCGTTGCGATGACGAAGACAAAGTAACTTGTGCAACCTACCAACTGGTGGACGAAGCCGACTTCTGGTGGGAATCGGTGAGGCGCACAATGACTGAGGAACAGTGGGAAAATTTCACTTGGGAAGATTTCAAGACTGAATTATATGAGAAATACATACCGGGATGCTATAGACAGAAGAAGCAGAATGAGTTCTGGAATCTGAAGCAGAGGGCTGGGACAGTTACTGAGTACGATAGAGCCTTCAATCAGCTATCAAGATATGCTCCGACGCTGGTGGACACTGATGAGAAGCGTGCAGAAAAATTCAGGAATGGACTGCGCCACGAGATATCAATCTCCCTAGCAAGCCAGGGAGGTCTCACCTACGCACAAACTTTGAGCAGGGCTCTTACCATTGAGTCATTACTACCAAAGGAAAAAGGGAAAGCTCCGGGACAGTCTGGATTTGTACCACCTCAAGATGGTGGTAAAGGAAAAAGAAAGTGGAACGAAGGAACTGGAGGAAACCCTGGAAATGGAAATGGGAAGAAACCATGGGTTGCTAACCAAAATCAGAATCAGCGTCAGAACCAACAGCCGCAAGCAATGGGACGACCACTCTGCCCAAAGTGTCAGCGACCTCATTCAGGGGAATGCCTGAAAGGAATGAATATATGCTATAGATGTGGGGAAACTGGGCACTATGCTTCAGTATGTCCGAAGAAAAACGGAGGAGCACCTCAACAGCAAAACCCCAGAAATCAACAGCGACAAAATCAGGGTCCTGGAGGACAACGGGGACAGCCACAGAATGCTAGGGCCTATGCCCTTAACCAAAAACAAGCAGCGGGAAACCAAGGAAACTTGGCAGGTATGATTAATGTTTTCGACGTGCCGATTATAGCTTTGTTTGATACGGGAGCGTCCCACTCTTTCATTTCACATGCTGCTTGTAAGAGATTAGAATTGACTCCACAATTGGCTGAGACAACTTTAGAAGTTAGCACCCCTAGTGGTGGAAGATTGGCTGCTAAGGACATTATCTCGAACTTAGAGCTGAACATAGGTGCTGAAACATTTAAGGCAGATTTGTATGTCATCACTATGATAGAGTTTGACATAATCCTAGGGATGGACTGGCTTACTCAAGTCGGTGCCACGATACTGTGTAGCGAGAGAAAGATCTCTTTCCAATCCGCTGGAAAGGAGAAGGCAAGTTTTCATGGCATAAGAATGGGAGGAAGAGTACCAGTGATTTCGGCGATGAAGGCCACAAAGATAATGAGAACGGGAGAATGTCAGGCTTTTCTGGTCAGTTTGACAGGAGAACATGAAGTAAAGAAAACGATCGAAGAAGTTCCAGTGGTGCGAGAATTCAAAGATGTTTTTCCCGAAGAATTGCCCGGTATGCCACCGAACAGACAACTAGAATTCACGATTGATCTAGAACCCGGGGCAGCACCAGTGTCAAAGGCACCATACAGGATGGCTCCGCCGGAGTTACAAGAATTGAAAGTGCAACTACAAGAACTGTTGGATCTAGGTTTCATACAACCTAGCGTATCACCGTGGGGAGCACCGGTCTTGTTCGTCAAGAAGAAAGATGGTTCACTAAGGATGTGTATCGACTATAGAGAATTGAACAAGCTCACGATAAAGAATAGATATCCTCTTCCAAGGATAGACGACCTGTTTGATCAGTTGAAAGGAGCCGGTGTGTTTTCCAAGATTGATCTAAGATCTGGTTACCATCAACTCAAGATGAAAAGAGAAGACATTCCAAAGACAGCATTTCGAACGCGTTACGGACATTACGAGTTCACAGTGATGCCCTTTGGATTAACGAATGCCCCAGCCATTTTCATGGATTTGATGAACCGAGTGTTCCATCAATATCTCGATAGTTTTGTCTTAGTGTTTATTGACGACATTCTCATCTACTCTAAGACTGAAGAACAACACGAGGAGCACTTGCGCATCGTACTCAAAACCCTGCGTAATGAGAAATTGTTTGCTAAATTCAGCAAATGCGAGTTTTGGTTGAGAGAAGTAATGTTTCTCGGTCACATCGTGTCGACTGAAGGAATCAAAGTAGACCCCGCCAAGGTCGAAGCAGTCAAGGAATGGAAGGCACCATCAAATGTCAATGAGATCAGGAGTTTCCTCGGTCTAGCAGGTTACTACAGAAGATTCATCGAAGGATTCTCGAAATTGGCTAGGCCAATGACTCAGCTTTTGAAAAAGGGGACTAAATACGTTTGGTCTGAAGCGTGCGAACAAAGTTTTAAGGAGCTTAAGACTAGGCTGACTACTGCACCAGTGTTAGCAATACCAGAAGAGAATGAAGAATTCGTGGTGTATACTGATGCCTCGAAACTAGGATTGGGTTGCGTGTTGATGCAAAATCAGAAAGTGATAGCATACGCGTCTCGTCAATTGAAGCCCCATGAGCTGAAGTACCCGACTCATGATTTAGAACTAGCAGCCGTCGTGCACGCGCTGAAGATTTGGAGACACTACCTCTATGGAGTAAAGTGTGAGATCTTTACAGATCATAAGAGTTTGAAATACTTCTTCGAGCAAAAGGATTTGAACATGAGACAACGAAGATGGCTCGAATTAGTAAAGGATTACGATTGCACCATCAGTTATCATCCAGGAAAAGCGAATGTAGTAGCTGACGCACTGAGTCGAAAGAAGAAGGCTAAGCTAGGGTATTTCATCACCCAGCAGAAGGAACTTATTCGTGACTTCGCCTCACTCAGTTTGGAAATTGTTCATCCTCCAGACACAGTATCGGGTTGTGTTGCTGCTTTGATAGCTAAACCTGATTTGAGAGAAAGAATTGTGCAAGCACAAAGAGAAGATTGGTTCTTGGAGAAGATGCGTCTCGCTGCAAGAACAAATGAAACGAAAGGATTCACTGAAGCAAAGGATAATGCACTTATGGTTGGTGAAAGATTGTGTGTGCCACACAAAGAAGAATTAAAGAACGAGATTATGAGCGAGGCTCATGATACTCCTTACACTGCACATCCAGGGAGCACAAAGATGTATCAGGATTTGAAGAAAATTTTCTGGTGGAAAGGAATGAAAAGAGATGTAGCGTTGTTTGTAGAGCGATGTCTCGCTTGTCAACAAGTGAAGGCCGTGCATCAGAGGCCGTATGGAATGCTGCAACCACTACCTATCCCTGAATGGAAGTGGGAGCACATTAACATGGACTTCGTAGTGAGCCTACCGAGGTCAGCACGTGGAAACACTGCTATTTGGGTCATAGTGGACCGATTATCAAAGTCAGCGCACTTTCTACCAATTCAAATGACTTTTGGATTGGAGAAACTTGCAAAGTTATATGTCAGAGAGATAATACGCCTTCATGGTGTACCTGTATCTATCACATCAGATCGTGACACCAGATTCACATCGCGTTTCTGGAAAAGTTTACAAGAAGCAATGGGCACTCAGCTAAATTTCAGCACAGCGTACCACCCTCAGACTGACGGGCAGTCAGAAAGAACGATTCAGATCCTAGAAGATATGCTGCGAACGATTGTCACAGACAAAGGTGGAAGTTGGGAGGATTTGTTACCTCTTGTAGAATTTGCTTATAACAACAGTTATCAAGCAACAATTGGAATGGCTCCATATGAGGCTTTGTATGGCCGAAAATGTCGATCGCCACTTTACTGGGATGAAGTGGGCGAGAGAAAGTTGTTAGGTCCTGAACTGGTCCAACAGATGGTTGAGAAGGTCGACCACATCAAGCAAAGAATTAAAGAAGCTCAAGATAGACAAAAGTCTTACGCCGATAAACGCCGATCGGAGTTAGAATTCAATGTTGGGGATCGAGTTTTCCTCAAAGTTTCTCCCTCAAAGGGAGTTATACGTTTCGGAAAGAGGGGCAAGTTACGACCCCGTTTTATAGGACCTTTTGAAATCCTAGATAAGATAGGCCCTGTAGCCTATAGGTTGGCATTGCCACCCAGTATTGGAGACGTACACAATGTGTTTCATGTCTCTCAGTTAAGAAAGTATGTGTTTGATCCAAAACATGTGATTAAGCATGATGAAGTGGTCCTAGCCCAGGACTTAAGTTATGAAGAGAAACCAGTCCAGATACTTGATCGCAAGGTTCAAGTTTTACGTAACAAGAACATCGTTCTTGTTAAAGTGAGGTGGAACCATCACGGGATGGAAGAGGCCACATGGGAACTTGAAGATTCAATGAAAGTCAAGTATCCCCAGTTAGATTATCAAGGTATGTAATTTCGGGGACGAAATTTTTTTAAGGAGGGAGGAATGTAATACCCCGTTCCTTTTTGCTAAGTTTAGAATAATTTTTTTTTTTTTTTAAAACTTAGATATTAAGTTGATTCACGCCGGATATAAAGAAAAAGAATTTATTTGTAATTCCAACAAAAATGATTTACAAAAATATTTGTAAATTTAATTATTGAATTTATATGCATTGCATATTTATTTAATTTAGCATTCAAGTATTCTTCACGAAATATTTATTTAGCAAACCCTGAAGTATTTATTACAGTCCCGATATATTATTTATGTTCCTAATAGCCACCCTATATCATGATTATTTTTAACATACATGTAATTATGCAGATTATTAAATCATCTCCTATCTAATCACTTTCTTTTGCATTAGCCGTCCACTTTCAATTTTTTCCACTTTCTTTCCTCCCACCATACCCCCTTCTCCTACTAATCCGACAGCCAAATCTCTCTTTTGTTTTCCACTTTCTTTTGTTTTATGCTGTCAAATTCCACCTAACAAATCAGCCAAGTTCTCCTTCACTCACTTAATCCACCAAATTATTTTCATCGGCCCCAAGCTCATTTCACCAGAAATCAAGTATTGAGCAAACAAGCAGAAATCAAAATACCAACTGAAATCCTCGCCAAGGTAACCACTTGACTTTTTCGCCTACCTCTGTTTATACATTACGCCTCTAGCTCCAAATTGGTTTAGCAGAAACCACAAATAAACCTCACGATTTACACAGCAAAACATTTCAAGCATACCATCTGTGCCAATCCAATAAACCAACATACATGTATAAGCTTTTGCAAGAATTTCTAAAGATGCAAACTTTATTCATAAGCATACAATCTGTATATATATATATAAAATGGCAGATCATAAAGTTCATATTTTTTTTAACGAACTATTGCGATTTCAACCAAAAACAAACTTGGTGTGATGTGTGTGCGTGAGTCTTGGGGTGGACGGCGGCGACCAGCTGCTGGTCGTGGCAGCCGGAGTTCAGTGAGGGAGAACGGCGAGGCGGCTTACCGCTGCTGCAGTCGCCGGAAGGTCGAGAGAGAGAGACCGAGGGAGGCAGCGGCGTTCCGTCGTTGCCAAGGAGGAGAGAGAACAGGGGGGTACAGAGGGAGATGAGGTGGGTGGTCCTTCGTTGGTGGCCGAGCCGCGGCGGCGGAGAGAGGCTGGGATGGCAGCCGGCGATGGAGAAGATGTACAGCAACAGCAGCGCCGGCTCTGGGATGGTGGCAGGCGGTCCGACCAACCGCTGCTCTCTGTCTCGGGGCAGCGAGGGCGGCCACGCTGTCGGCTGAAGAAGGAGAAGGTGATGGTGGTGTCGGGTAGCAACAGGCGGCGTAGCTGCGGCGGCGGGAGTGACAGGAGACGAGGGAGAAGTTCCGGGCGGCGCTTGTCGCCGGGCAAGATGGAGCAGTCGAGGGCAAGATGGAGCAGTTGAGGGAGAGGAGAGTCAAGGGTGGCGGCGTATTCGGCGGTGGCTGCCGTTGTCCGCCGGAGGAGATTCGGGGGAGAGAAGGGGCGGGTTTGGCGTGAAGAGGGAGAGAAGAGAGAGGCAAGAGAGGCGTGTGTGTGTGAGCGGCTGAAGGGGGGGAGAAGAAGGGGGGAAGGAGTGTGGGCTAGGGCTTGGTGGGGGTTGGGCTTTGGGGTTGGGTTTGAGTGATGGGCTTGGTAGTGGGCCGATTTTAATTAGAGTGGGCTCGAGTTGTGGGCCGATTTTAATTAGAGTGGGCTCGAGTCATGGGCCGATTTTTATGAGTATTTGGGCCGAGATTTTATTTATTTTTGTTTCAGTTGGGCTATTAATTAATAAATTTGTTGGGCTTTATTTTATTTAAGGATTTTGAATTGCCTTCAATTAATTAAATTGGGCTTTCTTATTTTTAATTAATTGAACTATTATTAGTTTGATTAATTTATTTAAAGGATAATTTTCATAATAATATTATATTATTATTATTATGTGCATATTTTAAGTAATTACTTATTATATGATAAGCATGACATGATTTGCATTATATTTTGCAATAAGAATATTTATGATTTAATTGGTTTTATTATAATTCCAATTATTAAAAAAATATGAGTAAGAATATTGTTGGTGTTCTTAACTCAAAAGAAATGTTTTCAATTATTTATTCATTAAATTTTGAAAACCCGGCTAAGTGAATCATAGAATATTAAGCACTACACCATGACTTAAGATTAGAATTCAAGGAGACCTATTGAGAATAGATTTCTTGTAGGCTTTGAGCATCAGGAGGATTAGCACTGCTATTCCGATTCAGAAATAAAGTTAAACGACAGGCTTTGCCTAGACAGGTGGGCTTATTTTTCAAATGTATGATTTAGCTATTGAGCTTAAATATTCGTGTAATATAAACTGTTTATCCAATAAAATATTTTTGTGCACTCTACCATGTTTAAGGCTCGTACAGTTAATCAATTGAGGTTCTCTTATGACCTAACACGTTGTTTGAGAATTGTGTACACTTGTTAGCTGACTCGGTGGGTTGATCTCCATCGGGCACTAACCAGAGGCGTTATAAGGGTGCTCGACGGGATGTGTTCCGGAGCATAGAAATGATAGGCCTGTCTGGATTAATTTCCGAGGTTTATTATACTTGACTGGGTTACGCCCTCAGTTCAAGTCAGCGGGAGACAGAGATCCGTCGGTGGCTAGAGGTCCGGGATCACAGCGAGTAACAGAATGGAGTGTGCAAACGCGCGCAAAATAATTAAGTATATATATATGAAAATGTTTTAACATGCATAGAAGTTATTTCTCTTTAAAACCTTCTATGTCATGTCAGTAAGATTGGATAAACTGTTCTTCAGATTATGAAATGCTTTAAAAGTTGCAGCCCACTAAGTACATTAGTACTTAGCCCAAAATTTCTTTCAAATGTTTTCAGGTTAATGGCTGGTGATGACGGGGCAGAGTTGAGGCTAGGGTTCAACTCCGTATTTTGTCTTCCGCTATTGCACTAGCTTTTATTTGTCTTTTGTTTCTCCAACTTAAGACTTTTATGTTAAATTCTGAATTATGTTTTTATCGAGCTTAAACTCTCAACTTCTAGCTCGATGTTATTTAACGTTGGTTATCGGAAGCATGAAACCGAACTTGTGATCCTAAGGCTTTGAATGTTGTTGATTGATTAGTATCACTTGATTTCTATCTTTCTTCATTCAAAGGGCATTGCCCAACATTTTTATTCTATTATCTGAATTTCACAAGGTTCTTCCCTTGTTCATTTATATGATTTTAGTCGTACCCCAGTTATAGTTTATTCCTTCAAGAATTGGGGTGTGACAACACAACCCTTTCTACGATCCAAATTGGTGCCCTGATCTCTCCTCCGATTATCATCCCGATATGGGAGGAATCAACTTGGAGGAGAGCCCGCCCGAGGAGGAACCGGTGAGTGCTCAACAGAGTGTCTCCCCACCAAAAAAAGGCGGCCGGAGGAAGGAAAAGGCCACCAAAATAAAGCACGACAAACCAAAAGTTTACCGTCATACTTACCTTCCACAGCATACGGATCTCATCGTCCAAATTTGGGCGGAGGAGACCAACGACTCGATCCGTGGAACGGATCAGAAGGGAGAGTCATATTGGGGCCGGATCCGCGAACGTGTGAACCCCATCCTCGGCGTCGACCTCGGCATCAAGCAACTTCAAGGCCACTGGTCCCGGGTGAGCGCGGATGTGCGTCTCTGGGAAGCTGTTTGGGTGGAGACGCGCAACAATTGGCCGTCCGGTCATTCGGATGATATGATTCGTGAAAAGGCCCAAACCATCTTCAAGGCTAGAAGCCCAACCAATGCCTCCTTCAATTTCTGGAACGCGTGGAGAGTTCTCCGGAACAATCCCAAGTTTAAGTCGATGTACCTCCTTGGAGACGTGCATGCCTCCAAGAGGACAAAGACAACGGAAGAGGGCGGCTTCACCACCTCGGCGTCGGGCGAGGAGATCTCTTCTGCTCGGCCCATTGGCAACAAGGCGGCGAAGGCGGTGGCCAAGGCGGCGAAGGCGGCGGAGAAAGGGAAAGGGAAGGCAGCAGCGTCGCATACGAGCTCGGATCCTCCACCAGAAATTGTGGAGAGGTTGGATAGGAACGATGCGCAAATGAGGGCATTCACCGCCCAGTACCAGCGGAGGAACGATATCCGGGAGAGGGAGCTCGATATGCAGCTCCTGAACACGGATACGACGAACATGACAGACGCACAACGTGCATTGCACGCGTCCATGGTCGCCGACGTGCTCAAGCGTCGTGGTCTATCCTAGGCTTTTAATTATGTGATTTTAATGATGTTTTAGGTTTTTTAATTTTTTATGTATTTTTTTTTATGTTTTAAATAGGTATTTTAAATTTTTATGTATTTTTTTTATGTTTTAAATAGGTTTTTTAAATTTTATGTTTAATCCAGTATTTAAATATGCAATTTAAATTATGCAATAAAATTTAAATGAAAAACATAAAATCAAAACTAATATTATCAAGGAGGCTATCAAGGAACCCCAATGCAGCACTACCTACTCAATAACACAAACACTATCAAGTAGGCTATCAAGGAGGCTATCAAGGAGGTCCCAATGCGGATGCTCTAAAGTAGAAAAGTGTGTAGGTAATAAAGTGATAAAGTAGGTAATTAAGAACCCTTATTTTTTAGCTAATTGTTACTATATTTAGAAATGCATCAAGATATTCGTGGGATGACCCTAAAAGGAATATGCATCAAGATTCGTGGGACGGGACGAGTATAAAGTTAAGAAAAAAAATAAATAGAATTACAAATAGTTAAATCTATCTATCAACAATCGAGTTTTTTAATTTTTAGGAAAAATTGTATATCCTATAGAACTATATATTACATCCACAGAATTAGAATTTTAATTTAAAATTTTGTAAATGTTATTTATGATATACATCAATAAAATATTTATCTACTCAATTATATTTATAATTTTTATACTTTTAAAATGATGTAAAAGAAATAAGTAAAATAAAGTAATTTCATTCAATTCATAAACTTTATTTCTAGCTACCAATCATAAGAATGAAAGAATGAAATCAAACAAAGAATCACAATTTCATTCCTTTTTTTTGGAGAACGCACAATTCCATTCCTTGTACATACCAAGTATATCAATTCACCTAAGGTTTGTTATTCATTTTCCATCTTCATTCCATTCCTACTTTCAGCCACAAAATTAGCATTTTAATTTAAATTTTTGTAAATGTTATTTATGATATACATCAATAAAATATTTATCTACTCAATTATATTTATAATTTTTATACTTTTAAAATGATGTAAAAGAAATAAGTAAAATAAAGTAATTTCATTTAATTCATAAACTTTATTTCTAGCTACCAATCATAAGAATGAAAGAATGAAATCAAACAAAAAATCACAATATTTCATTCCTTTTTTTTTTTTTTGGAGAACCCACAATTCCATTCCTTGTACATACCAAGTATCAAGGGCGGTTCTGGGGGCGTGCGAGGTGGTCGATCGCACAGGGCCCCGAAAAAATAGGGGCCCCAAAAATATAGATCCATATATATATATATATTATGTATATATTACATAAAACCTATAGAATTATTAAATTGTGTAAGGTAGTGCAGTTAGGAAGGACCATTTTCTGGACTTTGTTTATCTATGATCAAAACCTACTTGTAGCAAGCTTTTGCGATTTTTTTTTCAGCTTCTTTTTTTCTTTAGCGATTTTTCATTTCTAATTATTTTTGCGATTTATTTATCATGGCAGCACGAGGCACACTATTATTTTCTGAAACTATTTTTTCAGCTTCTTTTTTCTTTTAGCGATTTTTCATTTCTAAAGATTAACAGCAAGGTAATTTCTTTAAAAAATTTAAGTAGATCAACACTTTGTTAGTGAATGACATAATTTTTTATTTATTAAGTGAATTCGTGGGACAGAGAAAGTATTGTTTAATCAAATATTTTTCTTTCAACGATTTTTCAATTCTAAGATTATCAAGGTAATTTATTTAAAACTTGTAAGTAGAGCAAATTTCTTTAAAAGTGTGAATGACATAGTTTTTTATATATTTGTTAAATAATTTGACAAAAAAAATATATTGTTTAATCAAATATTTTTATAATACATTTTTTTTAATTATGAATAGAGGGCCCAAATTTAAGAATTCGCACAAGGCCTATGTTTCCCCAGCCCCGCCCCTGCCAAGTATAGCAATTCACCTAAGGTTTATTATTCATTTTCTATCTTCATTCCATTCCTACTTTCAGCCAATTCCACCCTCATTCCATTCCATCATACAAATCACCTCATTAGAGTGTGTTCTTTTCTATTGATAAATTTATCATGAGAAAATCAGAGAAAACAAATATTTATACCTTACAATGCCTTTTTTCTTTTCCCTCATTCTCTATAAAAGAGAATTTCACCATTTTTTATTCTTTCTTTTCATTTCATGAGGGATAATATTATTACTCCATTTTTAGTGTGATAATAGTATCCCTCCTTGAAGTGAAAAGAAGGAATGTAAAATGATGAACTTCTCTTTTGTAGAAAATGAGGAAAAAGAAAGGAAATCTTAAGATATCTCAAAGCTACTTAAGATTATGAAATTATTTTTAGGAGAGGGATTATACATTCAGATAAGTGCTAGTGGGTTTTACTGATTTTGATTATGTTGGAAGTTTGGATACAAGAAAGTCTATATCAGGTTTTTGTGTTTACTTTGTATGGATATACAGTAAGCTGGAAATCTACTTTACAATCTGTAGTTGCTCTTTCAACCACAAAAGCAGACTATATAGCGCTATTGAGGTTGTTAAAGAAAGGGATGTGGTTAAAACGAATGTTGCCGGAGCTAGGTATTGAGCAAGAATAAGTTACTAGTTTGTGTGATAGTCAAAGTCAGCCCGTACCTAAGCATAGGCACAACAAGCTATTGCCTAGGGCCTCAAATTTTTTGGGGCCCATTTTTTTAATGTATATATATATATATTAATTGAATTATATATTATATTTTTACAAGGATTCATCTAATTGTTTGATGAATTTAAAGAGTATGGTTATTGAACTGGATAAAAGTAAGAAACTTTTACCTTTAAATTGCAAGACGTATTGTATTTGTTTTAAAATAAGAATTATATATTATATTTTTACAAGGATTCATCTAATTATATTTATACTAAAAGTTGGTGGCTTTTATGTTTTGCTAAATATCAAATTAATACTACTATCTTAATTGATACCATGAAAAAAAAGTTGTTACACTATATATAGAAACCTATTTTAAAATTCTCGCGTAGGGCCCCATGTGACATAGGGACGACCCTGATCGAAGTGTCATTCATCTTGTTAAACATCAAGTTTTTCATGAACGATCCAAGCATATAGATGTTAGGTTGGATTTTATGAAAAGGGTGTTGTAAAAGTTATTAAGATCTCAACTGAAGAGAATGCTTTCGATATGCTCACCTGTTGCAAAATAGAAGAAGTGTTGTGTACTGATTGGTATGGGCTCTCTTGACGAGAGCATATTGATGTTACCATAGAAATGGTGCTTGATTGAAGAGGAACGGAAGAAGAACTACTATTCAGACAAGGTGGAGAATTATAAAAAATGCATCTAAATTGCAATTAGGTATGAATGAGGGACTTATATGCAATATCAGTTTGTTGGAGGGTATTACTGCAAGTGCATGGAAGATTCAGTTATAACCGATCATGAAGCAGCTTATGAGCTCAGTTTTCTATTGCTATCTCCAACGGCTTTATTAACTTAAGTTCTTCATATAAAGCTACTCATTACTTGCTGATAAAAGTACGTAGTTTTTTCTAACTAAGGGTGTATTCTATTTGATTGATAAATTTATCATAGGAAAATGAGGGATGTATAAAACAAATTTATGACTTTAAATATCTCACATAGAGAAGTTTTATGATGTGTAACACATTGAAAAATTTATCGAGACGTGTGATATTGAGGACAAAATACGTTAGAAGACTCGTGGGACAAGCCGAGTCGGATTGTTACAATTGAAAAGGACTTTTAAATATATATATATATAATATATATATATATATATATCGTTTTTACGATTGAATTTTTGGTCATTAAAAAGTGTAAATGGTGAAAATTTAAGATCAAAACTGGTAAATATAATGATCGAATTTTCAGTAATTAATTGATCATTAAAATTAACGATTGAAAATTCGATCATTAAAAGACGAAACGTCCATTCAAATAACGACCCCTCAAATCGATCGTTAATTCAGTTGTTAATCATTTTAACAACTGAAATTTTATTTTAGTGATCGATTTTACGATCGTTAATGTTGTTTTTTTAGTAGTGTGTTTGAAAATTTATTTTATCAAACACTTTTCAAAAACTTATAAGATTTTAAATTATTTATAAAACCGCTCCTCCTCCCCCAAGTCCAAAAAAAAATAAAAAATTATAAGTTATTTTGAGGGACTTATAAGTTCAACCAAAGACCCCTAAATAAACCTCTAGGAAACTAGTGTCTTAGTTTTATATTTCTAATTAAAATATTCAATATTTTTTTATAAAATAAATATGCTTTCAATGCTAATACAAAGTAATCCATCCAATATGTAGTATTCTCTCCGTCCCTGAAATAAGTTCATCTTTTTCCTTTTTAGGACGTCCCCCAAATAAGTTCCTCTTTCTTTCTTTCCATTTTAGACAACTACCCCACACTAATAATACTTTATTTATTCTTACTTTTCACTTTTTCATCACTCCCAATACTAATTATAACATTTTTTCACATTTTCACCACTCCCAATACTAATTATAACATATTTTTTTTCACTATCAATACACTTTACCATTTTTTTCTTAAAACTCGTGCCGTCCCCAAAATAAGTTCCTATTTTGGGGACGGAGGGAGTATTTAATTAACGTCCAAATAAATATGTATCTCATGCTAAAATGTCTTAAGTATCCCTCGCTTAGGGCCACCGCATGGAAAATTATAACCGAAATCTACCAAATGGAAAAATAGTAGATCGACTATATTCATACCTAACATTAAATGTGTTAAGTATATATATGCACCACACATCGGATTTAGACCCTTTACTGTAAAGTCTTGTAATTACCTAATTGATGCTACAGTAAACCTTTTTTAGGTATGTGATTAAGAGATTTCAATAGGGAACACAAACCAAACTTTCTACAAACCTAGGCCACTCCTTCCTTCCAACTTCCACCATTCCAAATCACACATGCACAACTTTTATCATATATATAGAATACGTGGTTACAGTGAGAATTGTATTTTTCGTGAGAATCATTATAATTAATAATGCATTTACTATTAAAATTAATGCACTCGAATAAAATAAAAAATTTGCTTCCTTCAAAATTCGAACTTAGAATTGTTATTGGTGTAATTAATTTTATAAATTATACGTTAGCTCAATTTGTTCTTTTTTTCTTTAACATCAAATGAATGAATAAAAGAACAAATCAAGCTTAATTTGTAAAATAGTTTATGTCAATAAAAATTTGATTCTAATTTACTAGAATCAAAAAAAAAAAGGATTAATGATGCTAAATTGCTAATGTGGATGGTGCAAGTTATATTTGTCGAGATTTACCAACAATATTTTCTTGAAGTAATTAATGAGCTAAACATTACAAAAACAATAGAGGTATCCTTGTGTGGTTTGTAACTCCGCATGTGCTTTGCCATCACACAACCTACTTTAAAGCACTACAATCCACACCGTCCATTTCTTTACAAATCCCGCCCCTCATTTTTTTGTTTTTGTTTCCCATATAAATTCTTCTCCTCATTCTCTCCAATTCTCCCTCCTCTCTCTCTCTCTCGCTCTATTCTGCTAATCCTTTTTATTTAATTAAAATAAACATTTAGTGATCGTCACAATGGGCGAAGAAGCCAAAGTTCAGGTTAGTCTTTTGTTGCATGGATTCTGATGTAATATAGCCTGTAAACTCAATTAATTTTTTCCCCTACTTTAACAGGAAGAAGAAGTGAAGGCCGAGGAGAAGAAGGAAGAGGCGAAGGTTGAGGGAAATGTAGAGGAGAAGAAAGAGGAAGAAGAGCCCAAGAAAGAAGAAGAGGAAGCGACGAAGCCGCCATTGCCATTTGTGCTGTTTGTGGACTTGCATTGTGTGGGATGTGCCAAGAAGATTGAGCGCTTTATTCTCAAGATTAGAGGTCTCTTGTTTTCAACAATTAGTTTTATAAATTAATTACATTTTGTAAAACAATACTAATATTTAAAGAATTAATTGCAGGAGTTGAGGGAGTGGCGATGGACATGGCGAAGAATGAGGTGACGATAAAAGGAGTGATTGAGCCTCAAGCGGTGTGCAGCAGAATCATGAAGAAGACAAAGAGAAGAGCTAAAGTATTATCACCATTGCCCCAAGCTGAAGGTCAACCCATGCCGGAAATTGTTGCTTCACAGGTGCTTTTGCTTATGCACGGAACTAGAAAAATTAAATTTACGAGGGGCCAAAATTTTCATGCATAGGAATCGTTTGGGTCTTGGGGGGCTTCAGCCCCCCCATCACTTGTATACAGCCCAAACGGCAAAAAATAATTTAAGGCAGTTAAAATTAAAAAAATTATGGTGGCGTAAGATTAAAAAATTAAAATAAAAATAGATCCTTGTCTGCAGAAGTAAATAGTTTTACTTTATTAATAGTGTCGCGTGTATAATGTGACTGTATACCGTTAACCTTGTATGAAAATACCTATAATAATTTGATGTAATAATAAAATATTGTGCGCATGCAACTAATTATGTTCCGTGGTGAGTGCAGGTTAGTGGATTGGCTACAATCGAACTCAATGTGAACATGCATTGCGAGGCTTGTGCGGAACAACTCAAGAAGAAGATACTCAAAATGAAAGGTAGACTTGTCATCATTGCATGTATTCATAAAATAAAGTCCAATATATGCTTTCAAAAAAAAAAAAAAGTCCAATAATCGTAAATTCGGGTTTAGAAAAGTTAAATTTGGCCTAATAGTTAAGGAACAAAACACAAGTGCAGGAGTTAGAACGGCGGAGACGGAGCTGAGCTCCGGCAAAGTGACGGTGACGGGCACCATGGACGCGGACCGCCTCGTGGACTACGTCTACCGGCGAACTAAAAAGCAAGCCAAAGTGGTGCCGCAGCCCGAGCCGGAGAAGCCCCCGGAGGAGAGCCCCAAGCCCGAAGAGAAACCGGCTGATGCAAAGCCGGCGGAGGAGGAGAAGAAAGAGGAGGGCGACAAAAAGGAGGAAGAGGGTGGCACTGCGGCGGAGGAGGAGGAGGAGGAGGACAAGAGTATGGAGGAGCCAGGCATGTACAAAATGATGTATCATAATTATCAGCCAATTTATGTGGTTGAAAGAATCCCGCCGGCGCCGCAGCTTTTCTCCGACGAAAATCCTAATGCATGTTTTATTATGTGATGAGGGGAAAAAAAAATGTTTTTATATATAATGATTCTGTATGGGTATCTTATTTGCGTTTTTGTTATAATAAGATATTAGTGCAGAATTTTCTATCTTAAATGCGATCGGCAATGTATATTTATGCATGAGAAGTATACGTGGATTTTAGTGGAGCAATTGCGATAATTAAACCAACACTTTGCTCCATGTGACTAAAAATAGTAAATTCATAAGAAAGAAAATGCATGTATTTAATACGCAATTGCGGATTAGCCACGTACGTTACTAAAAAGAAATTTACAAAGTAGTGGTAGGTGGCCTCCACGGATCTTATATGCATAGAATCTAGAGCTACAGAAATGGCAGAATTGTAAATATAGTCAAAATATGTATTTTCTTGAATAAATAAAGAAGCACCAAATAATCCTAAAACTGTCATTTGATAGGCCTATAAATGACATTAAATCATTAATTGAGCGATTTCGGTTAAGTATGTCCAACTTAAAATTAACACATACTTGTCTCACCAACATCTTCTCAAGATTCTAGCTAATGGACCAACCTATTCGACCCATTTCTAGTTTATATAACATTATGCATTGTAAAAAAAAAAAAAAGATAGTAAATTAAATAAAAGAAATGGATGTGGGGCCGGGCATGCAGTTCAATAATGAAAGATGAAACCAGGCCAAACTTTGCCCAACACTACCATAATGATTAACATACATTATATATATCATAATAATACTTAATATTTTGCTTAATTACCATAAACATAGACTTGCCATTAAATGTAATTAACACTCTCTTTGGAGAGTAGAGTCTTTTAATTTTATCTTATCAAAGTACATTTGTGTACGCTGCAAATGGTGAAAATTATGACAAATTCTTAATGGATCATTATTGTATAATCATCAAAGAATTTTTAAATTAATTGTATATTACATGAGATTTGACGGTTGAGTTTTTATAAATAGGCCTAAAATACTACACATGATCAACAATATGAAGCTCAAACTCAAAAAACAATATGAAGCTCAGTCTCTATATAAATGATAAATCTAAGGGTTGTACATATGATGATTACATGGCTAAACCTCGAAATATTTAACTAATTAAATTATATACCCCTAGTATTTTATTTGGAGATAAATTTAATTTATCTTGGAGTAAATATCGTATTCGGAACCTTTTTGATAAAATACTCTCAAACTTTCTATTAACCCCTTATCATCAATGTAACTAGATATACAATTATTCATTTTTTTGATATACGAGTTTTGACGATTATGAATAATTATCCGAAGATGAAAAATGCAAAATATAATAATAGGAACGTAAAGACAAATTAAACGATAATCAAAATTCAAAAAATATATGTGTGTAAGCAAACAAATTTAATAAATTATGAGTTCTGAATTTGGAAGGAAAAGGCAAAGTTGTGTATTTTAATTTGAATAGGAAAAATAAAAATTGTGCTAGTTAGGTGTGATGCATGTCACATGGGAGATTCCGAAAAGGAAATTGAATCCGATGTGTAGAGTTTTGGAATATCTGCGGCGGATCTAATCCGATCCAGTTATGTTAAATGGATCCAACGTGGTAGGACCCGCTTTTTACTCCCTATCAGATCCGACTCATTTACCCAATTTAGAATTAATTAATCCAACCAATCACATGGAAACAGTTACGTAGCTCCTTTTTGCGTCAGGCCCATATCAATTAATTCAAGGGAAAAGTATCAAATAAGTTCCGGTCGTGGTGGCCCTTTTCACGTCTGACCCCCTATAGTCGAAGGGGTATCAACTAAACCCCTAAACTAATTAAAATCGAATAATTTCCCCCCTCTGACCTAACGCCGTTAAGTGTCCGTTAACGTTTGGATTTAATTGCATCCACTATTTCAGGGGTGGATCTGTACCTTATTTTATTATTTTTATTTTTTTTATAATTTCAGCAACCCACCCCCGACATCAACTTAACCGCCCCGTACTCATCGGCTCCAACTTACACTTTGTCAGCTCGCACGCGCTCAATCTCTTGATCGTCGAGTGCTTACCGCCGACATGCAGCAGCATCACCAACTCCAGATGTGGACCTGGATCGAATCCTGCTTGGTCCAAATCCATATCCGTATTTTTTTACTTAGGTCAGGATCCGGTCCAAATCCATTAGGTCCAAAAAATGAGATTCATGTCCAGATCCATTAGATTCACAGGTTCTCGAGTCCTAACCGGAATCCATTATTTTTTCTCTTTTTCGGGTCAGGACTCGAGAACCTGTGAATCTAATGGATCTGGACATGAATCTCGTTTTTTTGGACCTAATGGATTTGGATCGGATCCTGACCTAAGTAAAAAAATACGGATATGAATTTGGACCAAGCAGGATTCGATCCAGGTCCACATCTGGAGTTGGTGATGCTGCTGCATGTCGGCGGTAAGCACTCGACGATCAAGAGATTGAGCGCGTGCGAGCTGACAAAGTGTAAGTTGGAGCCTATGAGTACGGGGGGCGGTTAAGTTGATGTCGGAGGTGGGTTGCTGAAATTAAAAAAAAAAAAAAAAACAAAAAAAAAAAAACAAAAAAAAAAACAAAAAAAAAACAAAAAAAAAGGTGCAGATCCACCCCTGAAGTAGAGGGTGCAATTAAACCCAAACGTTAACGGACACTTAACGGCGTTAGGTCAGAGGGGTAAATTATTCGATTTTAATTAGTTCAGGGGTTTAGTTGATAGCCCTTCGACTATAGGGGGCCAGACGTGAAAAGGGCTACCACGACAGGGGCTTATTTGATACTTTTCCCTTAATTCAAAACCCAAATTCAGTCGGAACTAGCTAAGGATGTTCTTCTCTCAACTTTTGATTTTTCAAAATCATGTTTGCTTCCGTCATTTCTATTTTCGAATTTAAATACTCCCTTCATCCCTCAAACACATTCTTCTCTTCCTATTTTGAATCGTCCCCAAAATATTTTTAGGAAAATGTGCAGATTAGCCCTTGAAGTAGTAGCCCCTGTAGCGTAAAACCTCCCTTAGTCACTGTGTGTGCAACTAAACCCCTGAACTCCGAGAAAAGGGTGCAAATTCCCCCCTCTGACCTAACGTCGTTAACAGCCGTTAGTCAGAGGGGGGAATTTGCACCCTTTTCTTGGAGTTCAGGGGTTTAATTGCACACACAGTGAGTAAGAGGGGTTATACGCTATAGAGGCTACTACTTCGGGGGTCAATCTGCACCTTTTCCCTACTTAATAATCGTTGTGTATTATGGAATACATGATAGTATTTTTTATATATATATTTGACACTTTCTAACCGCGCGTCATTTTAAAATATACTCAATCAATCCCTCGAACATCTTTCTAAGAGAGGGTGACACATGTTTTAATAAAAGTTAGTTGCGTATTTGATGAGTGGAGAATGAGTCCCACAAAAAGTGAAGATTGTAATTAAGAGTAATTGTTAGTGCATGGAATAGTTTCAAAAAATAGGTTAGGAAGATGTTTTAAGGACATACCAAAATGGAAATAAAAGAAGATGTTTGAGGGACGGAGAGTGTAATATATGATGGTTTTTCACCGTCATTTATAGTTTGAAAACTGTCATGTCTGGGCAAACTTTCGTCATATTTAGATACCATATATATGACGGTTAAAGAGCTGTCATCTATGCTCTTTCCAGAATTTATAATAGTATTTCCTATTTCCTATTTTTAAATTTATAAAAATCAATAAATGTATAATTTACACATATTGAAGATGCTCATTTAAACATTGATATATTAATTAACCATCCAACATCTACAAATAAGATCCAACATTTTACAACATCACCAACATTCATAATGAATATCCAAAGAACTATATTCTACAAAATATAGCATCTTTCAAATGAAAATCCTACCTGCAATACCAATTACACATCATAAAATTTCAAAAAAGCTTTCAAAAGACAATATCATCAAGCACAAACTTCTCCATATCATATGTATGCACTATCAACATATAGACCACATCCTCATTATTTTCGTCTTCAACTTGTCTTTTTACACAAAAAACTTGTCTCGTGTTTTTAATGCAGATTCAATATTCCATATTCTATTGAGCATCTCACTCATAAGACTTTTCATTCTTGCATTTTGTGAATCAATGTAGTCTATTTTTTATTTTGCTTCTTCCAATTCATGTTTATCCACCTTTTCATCAACTGTTTGCCTATTTTATTTCGGTAAATAGAAGAACGCAATTGGATTTAGGGAGGACCTATAATAACTTCTCATTTTTCTTTTGTAATGGCTTAAATACTAATAGGACATTTCATTTAGCTAGGGGCATTTCTATTCATAGCCACCATTTTACTCGTCATAGTCTTTATATTTAAAATAATAAAAATATTAAAAAATTTACTATTTTGCTCCTCTAACTTTAAATTAAGTTTTAATACATAATAGAGCTTAAAATTAAAAAAATGGTTGAAGCCTCGCAGGCTACAACGATTCGGAAACAGGGCATCTGCACTAACTTGGCACACAAACACGACATATGCTATCACTATGAAAGGGTGCAATGGGTCCACCGATGGCCTTTGCTACAAATGGTTTGACTGAAGGTTTTTATGAAGGCAAGTTTATAATGGGGTTGCTGCAATTTCATCTGCTCATTTGATTTAATAAGGTTATATTAAAAAGAGAAAGAGAAAAAAAAACAGCCAAAAAAGGATCCCTTGAAAGCACAAAAGAGAGCAGACTAAGGGCCGAGCCTCGATAAAACCTCCATAGAGAAAACCCGCAAGGGAAAACCTCTAAGGAGGAAAAAGAGTACTCATAAAAAAACAAAAACAAACGTCCCAGAGTAGTTGAAGAGCGGGAAGGACTGCCTCAGAAACTCCGGCCGAACCATTGTCCCTAGGCAATTCGGCTCTGCAACCCCAAAACAAGCACAAGCACAGACCGAGCTGAAAACACCGCAACTAACCTGAAAGAACGAGCTGAAAGAGGCCAAAGAAAACTAGCGAAACGCGCAGAGACAACCACATCTCCAAACTCTCAACGCCGATAGCCAAACGCCATCGCGGAGCAACCAACAGGACCCGACTCCCCAAACCCCAGCGCCGAGCACACCCAGCAGCTGAAAAAAGGCCAGGAAACGCCCTATCTCAACAGCCAAAACCATCCCATCAGGCAGCTAAAACAAGCCCCCACAGCCATCAACCACGAACACGAACAAAACTGTGAGTGGCCATATCCAAAGCAACAGCCTTCCTGACATCATCAATCGCATGAGGCCACCATCCTTCCGACCTATCAGGATTAGCCATAATATCAGCCGCAGCATTACCTTCCCGGTAAATGTGAGAAACCATAATCTGCATATCCGTAAGAAGATGCAGCGTGCGGTTCCAAGACGCCACAAATCTCCAAGGAACATCCCGGGCACGAGAGCTTAACAGATTTACCACATACATCGAATCCGCCTCAATCCAAAGAAACATCCAACCCCGAGCATGAGCAATCGCAATCGCAATCGCAGTAATAACCGCATGTAATTCAGCCTCAAACGCATAACCACGACCACCTTTCAAGTGAAAGCAACCACGGACCCAGCCAAACTTATCCCGAAAAACCGCACCAGCTGCAATAGCACCTGGCGAACCCGCAGCCGAACCATCAGTATTGACCTTGATCCACTGGCCAACAGGAGGCCACCAATACACCTCAATCATTAACGGAGGCGGAGACGCACGAGAAACAACACCAAGACTACGGGTGATCAAATAATCCTGCCAAGAATTCGAAACCGAACCGATTTTAAACGATGACGCATCGAGCTCCTTAAACGCCACTTTAACGAAGCTCATCACAGCCCTTGGATCGAAACTCTCATCATTGAAAATAGCTCGGTTCCTCCCCTCCCAGATACGCCAAAGAATCGACAAAACACCTAACTTCCAAAAGGAGTTCACTTGAGAACTGAACTTAGCATTCCAAGCCAAAACCAGGAAGCTATGAATATCCGGTGCATAAAGATGAACAATGTTGAATTTATGAATAACACAGAGCAGCAGCAGATTTTTTACTATCTCAATATGTCGTCGTCGGAATCCAACGAATTTAACCAGCAACGCGTGACGGAAGAGGTTAAATTACGCCTAATGGAAATTTTGAGTAATATGTATTGAAGGATTAACATAATTGTGTCATCACATCAGTAAATTCTTCGCCTAATTCGAGTAACAATGCAATTAAAAATAGTATTGTTGATCATCAGATAAAATAGTGAGGAATGCATCTTCTTAAAGAATAAGAAGTTCATGAAGAAAGATAAAGGAACGATTTCCCTTTTCTCGTTGAAATTCTAAATTATTTATTATAATGTTTATATAGAATGATCCATTTATATTCAAATTTTTAAGGTTATAAGTTAGAGAATAAAATAGTAAATTTATAATTATTTTTTATATTATTTAAAATAAGGGGCTATATTGAGTAAAATGATGGTTATATGGAGTATTTCAACCATTAATTTGAACGTTTTTATATGTCCCTATTTGTTTCAATCTATCATTATCATTCGATATTCATATATATTTGAATTGTACTTATAATGTACTGATACTCCTTCCGTCCCCCAAACATCTTTCTAAAGGAGGGTGACACGAATTTTAATAAAAATTAATTGTGTATTTGATGAGTAGAAAATAAATATTATAAAAAGTGAAGATTGTAAGATTAATAGTGAATGTAATTATTTTTAATAATAAAGATTAAAAAAATATTGGGAAAAGGTGCAGATTAGCCCCTGAAGTAATAGCCCCTATAGCGTAAAATCCCCTTTAGTCACTGTGTGTGCAACTAAACCCCTGAACTCCGAGAAAAGGGTGCAAATTCCCCCCTCTGACCTAACGTTGTTAACAACCGTTAGTCAGAGGGGGGAATTTGCACCCTTTTCTCGGAGTTCAGGGGTTTAATTGCATACACAGTGAGTAAGAGGGGTTATACGTTATAGGGGCTACCACTTCGGGGGCCAATTTGCACCTTTTCCCTATTAAGTATCAAGTATAACAAACCATAATGTATAGCCACATATATGATATTACAAATTAATGTGTCAAGTATATAAATTTAAACGTCATGAATGCCGAAATACATGATAGTTACTATGTGTCAAATATAATTACAAAAACATCGTGTTTTCAGCTATACATGACGGTCAAAAACCGTCAAATATTATTTTAGTAACGTCATGTATTATATTATACTTGACGATTATACATCGTCAAGTATACTTGTACAACCATTATTTATACCTTATATATATGATGGTTTGTAACCGCCATATATAATAGGTTAGGGACTATACACTATATTACTATATTTGATTACAGGGTATACATGACAGTCATTAACCGTCATCTATAAGTGTTTTTCTTGTAGTGATTGTCCTTTTAATATATTTTTCTTCAATTTGCAAGTTCATGAGAGCATAATTAAATTATTATTATTATTATTATTATTATTATTATTATTATTATTATTATTATTATTATTATTATTATTATTATTATTATTATTATTATAAGGGTTAAGTACCAAATTCCCCCTATCGATGGCGTCCCTATCGCGTACAGGACACTATAGTCAGGGTTAGAACTGTTTACTACCTCAACGTGGCAAAATCGCACCAAATTCCCTCCGGCCACTTAACGGACGTTAATACCGTTAGAATAAATAATTTTTATTTTTATTTTTAATCAAGGTGGGCCCCAACTCTCTCTCTCTCTCTCTTTAAGTTACCTTAGTTCAATTTTTCGACGAGGCCGCCACCATCTCCGGTGGCATCTGCCGCCGACGTCGTGTCGTCGTTGTCCTCTTCTTCCTTAGAGTGTAGTTATTTTGAGAAGTTTATCTCTTTCTCGCAGCCATAGAATGTTTCTGTTTAGTGAGAGTACAAATCATAGTCCAATAAGATTGCAACGAATGCTTGTTGTGTGGGATTGTTTCGACTCTGTTGGAGTTAATTTTTAACTCCAATATTATTTTGTTTTGCCTTTCATCACGTTTTTGCAGGCCTTAAAATAAAGTCAAAGTCAGTTCCTACAAGATAGGAAACATGGAGAAATGAAGAGAAGGGGTTGAGGGAGTTAGTTCCTAAAATCATGGATAAAACCCTAAATTACCTTAACCTCCACTACTCCACTTCTTGCAACCACGTTTTCAGCCTTGAAGAGCAAGATTGGAGTTGTCTATAAAAGCTGAGGAAGTTCTCTCAATCTGTCCAGAGCTTACAGAGAGAAATCAAGCCATGTAGGGCAATTGTGCACGAGTGTGATTCCGTATGTTAGGATAACATCAGAGTCAACACTCGTTGTTTTATTTTGTAAGGTTTCAGAGTATTACTCTTGAACCGAGTTTTATTTTTTTAGTAAGAGTGTCATGTGTTAAATACCTAGAGTCTTGTAAAGGTATTGAACGTGAGTTGTTCATTCTCGATTTTGTCTTTTGCCATGAGGCATCTTCAAGTTATATATTTTATAACTTGAAGAATTTTTGTATCTCCTTGTGTCTTCCCATCCATTTTTATTTCCGCTGCAATATTTCTCTGTGTGCACTTATCTTTGGTTTCAAGAGTTTATCCCAATAGCCCTTGACTACAATTCCACACATGATTTTAACTATCAGGCATTCACTCCTTGCAAAATTTAAGCATTCCATCACGAATCAAGAATTTGTGGGCAGCCGATTGAAATTTTCTGTACTTATACTTCACAAAATTCGCGAAATTACTGATACAAAAACTTACCAGCGTATAATTTGTTGTGGGCAGGAACACAAAACGTTTCGCTTGAACGTCTTCAATGTGTTTGATAAAATTACTGTGAGAGTATAGTGTGAGGAATTCGACTGGCTTCTTTCCTCAGTCTCACGGCTCTAACCATACTGTAAAACTCAAAATGAAGTAAGCAATTTGATGCGGACAACGACGAGATGGCAGCAGCAGGCAAAAATAACGGCAGCGGCAACAGATACAACCAGAGATGGTGGCGGCCTCGTCGGAAAACTGAACTAAGGTAACTTAAAGAGAGAGAGAGAGAGCTGGGGCCACCCTTGATTAAATTTTTTTTATTTATTCTAACGGTGTTAATGTCCGTTAAGTGGCGGGGGAATTTGATGCGATTTTGCCACGTTGAGATAGTAAACAACTCTAACCCTGACTATAGGGTCCTGTACGCGATAGAGACGCCATCGATAGGGGGAATTTGGTACTTATTATTATTATTATTATTATTATTATTATTATTATTATTATTATTATTATTATTAGTTTCATGTTGAATAACGAAACTGCACTATAATTAGAAGTGATTCTAAAAAGAACTGTTAGTGAAAGGAAGGCAAGAGCATAGTGATGGTTTGGTCTTCCAAATAATTTGTTTAACATGTAAAATAAATATTTGAAGACAAGTATTAGAATAATGCAAAAAATTGAGGAGAAACAAAATTTAATAAAATTTTAGTGAGGACATTTTTAGAATTTGGCATATAAATTGGATGATGATTAAACAATTAATTCAATTTTGAGATGATAAATAATACTTCATTTGTCCACGAAGAGTGCGGTGGAGTGGAAGACACGAGTTTTAATAAAAAAGTTGAAAGATGTGATTTCAGTGTTAAAGGATAGTATTGGGCCCACCAAATTGTAAAAATAAAGTGTGGATATTTTGTAAATATTGAGTGTGAATGAGTTTGCAGTATAAATGAGATTTCTAAAAAAGGAAAACACACAATCTTTGTGGATGGACGAAAATAGTAATAAACACACAATCTTTGTAGACATAGGGAGTAATTTATTTGAATGATTAGAGTATAGGCTATGTAGTCCATGGCTAAATCTTGTGAACCAAATATTTAATTGAATTGAATTATTTTATTAATTATATCTAATTATCCATATCAAACTATGCTCATTCATGCTCTGCACAACAGATATCGAAATTAAACGACATATTTAAATAAATAAATAAATAAATATAAATATTAAACAAATACAAAATATATTTTAAAAATAAAATCTAATAATCCACATCAATTACTCAATAAAATCCTTAATTTGGAAATGTAAATATTCAACTTTCTATAAAGTGTGATGATAATTATAATTATGAAATAAATTTTAAAATTATTCGATAATAAAAATTAGCATTAGGCAATTATTATGTAGTATTATACGTCATAATAAATAAATAAATAAATAAATAAATATTTCCATGCACAAATATAATAAAAATTTGTAAAATTTTAATGAAGAGATAGAAAATAAATTATTTTAAATTTTTCATAACTTATTTATTTTAAATTTATTTCTAAAAAAATTTATATTATATTAATTTAATATACATATTGAATTTTTGTTCATGAACCAAATTTGATGATTTTTAGAAAATAATTAAAATATAAAAAAAATAGTGAAAATTGGTGGGAGAAGAGAGAGAATAAGAGAGGAAAAAACTTGAGGAAAAAAAACTCCTCTTTTATTATATTATATAGATGCCTCAAAATATCGTAAGCCAAATATTCAAATTAAAAACAATAGTTTAGCTTTTACTAAGAATCTATTCATGCATACGTATTAGTACGACAATATACCCTTTGCATAATATTACTACTCCTCCGTCTCACTTCAATAGGCTCATTTTTTTTTTACACGAAGATTAAGAAAATTTACTTTTTATTAGGAAAGTGGTAGTAAAGTGGTGTGATACACACCAATTAAGTACAACTTTTTTATCCAAAAAGGAAAATGAGTCCATTGGAGTGGGACGGATGAAATAGTTTAATTGTTAGATGATTGCTAATTGTATAATTACTAGCACACGCCCACTCGTGCGATGCACGATCAATATCGAAACTGAACGATATTTTAAATAAATAAATATGCATATTAAATATATACTATAATTTAAATATAAATATAAATCTAAATAAAAAATTTAAATTATCCACGATATAATTTCAATAAAAAACACGAATTTGAAAATATATAAATTTTCAATTTTGTATTTTCAATTAACAATTAATTGGTTTTTATTGATAATTAAAAGAAATTATAAAAGAGAAAGGAGAGACAAAAGATGAGAGAGAAAAAAAAATAATTTTGTAACTTTAATTGATAATAATAACTTATTCGTTTTAAATTTATTTTTTATAATTTTTATATCAAATTAAAGATCTTTTCGTTATCTTTAATTTAACATCCATGTTGAATATTTTTTATTAATCAAAGTTGGCGATTTTTATAAAAGAATCAAAAAAAAAAAATGAGGAGAGAGAATTTTTTATGGAAAAAAGTAGTCGTTATACTCTTTTATATAATATATAGATATATAGATTTGCCATAAGAAAACACAAGTCTCTCTCTCTCCCTCTCTCTCTCTCTCTCACACACACACACACAAGTCACAAACATAAAATCTAAGCAGCCAAAATTAATTTTGTATAGGAATCAGATATATTTCAGATTGTTTGACGTTTGTGTTTTCGTATTAATCATGTGATTAAGATAATTAATCCTTAATTAAACAAACAATCGAATAATTTAGTGGCGATAGACAATAGTAGTTGGTGCGATACGCAATTATGCAAACAAGAATATTCTTGCAATAAAAAAAGCCTAAAGTTGTTGTAATTGCTTCTACTTATATACTTCCAAAGCCCTAAGTATCATGCAGAGGAATAAATGCGTGATTAATAAATATTGCACTAATAATAACTTTTCCTTTAGTTGGTCTTGTTATATAGGAGTGATGTTATTTGGTCATAATATATATGGATGACCATAATAATAGTTTTAAATTCAATGTAATTAAATATTTTGTTCAAACGAAAAATAGAATGTTGCTAATTTTATTATTTTATACACATTGTAATTTTTTTGCAAGTTTTTATTTATTTTTAAGTTTTTAAAAAATAAAAAAAAATAGCTACAATGTGTAAAAATAAAATAAAACTAACTAAAGTAATTCATTCATAGTAAAAAAAAAAATAGTTACAATGACGATATAGTTTCAATATACGTACATAATGATGAAGCTTATGATGTTCCAAGCCCATAATCACTATCACACCTAACCGTCACATAAAAAATTATGGAAATCTAGATATCGTCATTTTTTATAAGAATCATAAAAGGTATCTATAATCAAGTAAGCTACTTGCATGCAAACAAGACCTTTATATCATACAAATATGATTATATTCGCACGCAGATGAAATCACTACACACACAAAGGTGAAAAAATTATACCACACGCATGCGTAACTGAATTCAAAATCTCTCACAAATGAGAGTCTTTGGGTGCCTTAAATCTTGCCATTTGAGCTAATTCTCATTGGCGAAATCTAGATATCAATAACAATACAATAATGATAATGGAAATATATATTAAATTAGAGATAATGATTAATTAATTAGACAAATTTGGAGAACATGTGCATGCATGTACATTAAAGTGATACAAACAAACTAGACATACATCCTCCACTTGTAATGCCAAATTGCCCCTCAACTTCTTTGCTAAGAAAAACACCCCACATGGACTAAATGTCTATAAATCCTAACTTTTCGATTACTATACTAATTTATGACTCCTCATTAAACTTGTCTGACGCACTCTTAGTCACTTTTATCAATCCAACGAAGATGTCCAACGACATTGGCATTCAAAACTATATAAACACAAATGCACAGCTGAAATATATATGTATACATACATACATATATATATATATATATATATAATGTTGTCGAGAGATGGAAGTATTATATTTGATCATGCATAAGCTTCATTTAATTATCAGTCAACACACACACACAGACATAAATATATATGTGTTAATTGTAAATGTTTGATTTAGATCTTATATCAGGTATAACATTTATAGAATTACAAAAAAGGTAAAAAGTTTTCCTTTCTCTTTCTCAAAAAAGTTGCAAACTAAAATTTTCAGAAACATTGTGACAAGGCAAAAGCAACTTTAGAGATGGAATAAATGAGAAGATAAAAGTAGCCTTAATCCATCTTTTGAGAGGGAATCTGGACTGCATGCCTATGTCAGCTACATTTTCATGGATAATTAGATAAACTCATCATCCAAACATGACCTAAGATGGTGTCTACACCATTATGTTATACATATGTGTGTGTGTGTATATATATGTATATAGGCACGTATCAAACTTCACTCATCAAAGTTTGTGTGTGTGTGTGTGAGAGAGAGAAGTAGTAGGTGTTGAGAATGGGTGAGCAGCTGCAAATAGTAGTAGCAGGGAAGAATGTGGAGGCACAATATGTGGAGATGATGGTGCCTTTGTATTCTTTTGGATGTGAGAGGAAAATTAAGAATGCTTTGGCTAATCTCAAAGGTAAAATAATTATTTGAATTCTTATGATTAACTGAAATCATTTTCTCAGATGAAATTCGTGCCAATTTTTCATCGTACGTGATCTTTTATTGCTATATATAAACATAATGTGATGAGATATATATTGCGACTACATTTATCTTGATGCTTCCTTCCAATTTTCGTCCATTTTTTCTCCATAATTTTTCTCTTGGAAATTTTGTTTATCGTAAGTAACCACTTATTGGGCCACCACGCTACGACTTCTTAGTGGCACAATTCATGCAAAACTCGGGCTCTTAAAAATAAGAATAAAAATAAAAATAAGAAATCAGGTGTCGAATTGAAGATTATGGATGTGATTTTTGATTTTCAGAAATGTTAGGGCAGAACAAATTATCTAATGATTTAATGAACGTTGTATTGCACAGGTATATATTCAGTGAAGGTAGATTTTGAGCAACAAAAGGTGACAGTGTGGGGAATTTGCGACAAATGCGACGTACTCTCCAAAGTGAAGAACAAGAGGAAAGGAGCACGCTTTTGGGAATTGGAAGATCAAATATCAGTTCAAGAGTCGCATTTTGCTTCCGCGCCTTCGTCGCCACAACATTCTTCACTTTCAATTAAGAAGAATTCTGCAAAATATTTGGCGATCATCAAACGTCAATCCCTAAACTTGAGTCTATCGATGCTCAAGAGTCGATCCATGAATTGGAGAGCTCTGAAAAAAGTGTTTGGTCGATCAAACTCGTTTTAATTAGAAAGGAAAAATCGCAGCAAAAAAAAATATTATGGCATTTATTAATTTGATTGGGTGCAACAAAAATAGAGGTAATTGCTCTGTCATTGCAACGATATCATGACATTTATTAGTTTGATTTGGTGAGCCAATTGCATACTACAAAAAATAAGCAATAAAATAGAAGTAATTGTTCTGTCGTTACAGCAATATCATGGCTTTTATTAGTATGATTTGGTAATGTACCAAAAATAAGCAATAAACTAGAGCTTATGTAATTAATGGCTCTGTCACCGCAGCGATATCATGGTGTATCTTGACATAAATGAATATTCAATTGGGTAAATACCACTTTTTGGCTCATCGTTTGCGCATTTTCTCAAAAATATCACACCCTAAGGGTAATTATAAAATAATACCCATCGTTCCATTTTTTTCTTGTTTAGGACCTGCAAAAATAATCCGGCAATAGGTAATTGACGTGTTCCGGCAATTGCCATGTTGGCAGTACATGTGGAAAGAAAAAATGAAAGAAAATCCACATCTTTAAAAATTCATCTCTTTCCTTGAACCCTAATCTCTTCTCATTCAGACGTCCTAGCTGCCGTCCCCCTTACCTACTGCCATCTCCACCACCACCTCCTCAGCACCGCGAACAAGCGCCACCACCGTGAACAAGAATCCTGCACTCCTGATCAGCCCTAGCAGCTAATTCGGTTAGCGATGGCAAGCATTTTGGTTGGATCGGATCTGCACCTCATTAGCAAAAGTGCATTTTTGGGAGGTATGAAAATGGTGAATCCATTTTCTCCATCCAAGAAGCTTCGCCTATTCACATCCACCTTCCTCCGTCGCGGCACCACCTCCTCCCCTATCCTCAGTGGAACAAGCAGCAGAAGCGTTGGTTTAATTATCGCAATGGAGCAAAGTGTTGGTTTAATTATCGCAATTGCTCCACTAAAATCCACGTATACTTCTCATGCATTTAAGATAGAAAATTCTGCACTAATATCTTATTATAACAAAAACACAAATAAGATACCCATATACAGAATCATTACATATTAAAACATTTATTGTACCTCATCACATAATAAAACATGCATTAGATACGCGAAAAACATACATTTATTTTCCCTCATCGCTATAGATTAGTCATTCGTTCAGTCTAAATTCTCCGCAGGGATATAAAAGCACTCGCATTGGTTGGCTCATTAGCCTGCCTGGAGCTCGGCCCAGCGATAAGCCAGCCGATGCTGGGTACCCTGACTCGAGCGTCGATCCTTACTAATGAGTATTTTAAAGTGGGTATTTTAAATTTCCACCCATATAATAATCTTTCTTCCATATAACAAGAAGCATTCTATAGGATATACACAGACACTATTTATGACAACAAAGACACTATATATAGCCTAACATTTAAGGACTTTCAGTTTGGACTTTCATATTTTACTAATTTTGTGCTTAAGAATTTTTATAGCACAAATGAGTGAGTGATATAAAGCGAAAAATAAAAAAGGAAGCAAATACTCGAAAAGATTTACAGTAACGATGTGTTTACTTTGATGGAAAAGTAGAGAAAAATTATATTTTCACTCATTTTCCATCATTTTCACATGTTTACTATGATGGAAATTTTTTTTTGGGCATGGTGAAATATTTTCTCAGGCTCATTTTCACTCATTTTCTCTCCAATGTTGGATAATATTATCCTAGGGTAGGGGTTCGTTGTGAAAATATTTTCCAACATTTTTTCATCTTTTTATCTAGTAAACATTAATATTTTCTTATCTTTTCTTATTCATCATTTTCCAATGAAAATTTATCACCAAAGTAATATTTATTGAAAAGTATGAATATGACAAGAGTAACCCACTAAAAATATGGTAATTCAGGTACTTCACTAGAATCGATAAATGTGTGTTAGCATGATTAAAAAATGTTATACCTCATCATTTGAGCGAAATTATGATCTTTGATTAGATTTATAAAATGATAGTGCTATCTTGTGCAGATTATGACCTTTGATTAGATTTATAAAATGATAGTGTTATCTTGTGAAGCTGCACAACTTCTATATATATATATGCATAGATTTGAAATATGAATTGATTAGTGCACAACTTCTACATATGTGCTAAAGTATGAATTAAATTGAACTCATCTTATTTAATTATCATATTATGTCACCTCTGCATGACAATCCAGCGTTGTGCATGTTTATTTGCTCTCTCTCAACTCTATAGTATGTTCGTGTAAATAGCTCACATCTATCTATATCTATATATAGGGATGTCAATCGGGTCAGCCCACCGGGTTTTCGGGCTAGCCCTATCGGGTTCTGGGTTAGTCGGGTGCGGGCTAATCGAGTTGGAGATTTTTTCGGGTTGTAAATCTTCAACCCTAACCCTAAACTTTCGGGTTTCGGGCTAGCCCATCGGGCTAATCAGGTTAAAGGCGTAAAAATAAAATTATCATTTGTATTTTATTATTCCTAATGATCTAATGTATAATGTAAAAAATATACATAGATATTAAAGATATAAATTATATAGCAAAGCATGAAATGCAAAAATATAAGATATTCAAGATTACATAAACAAAATTATATTAAAATGAGATAGTAAAATTTAACATGTATCAATGCACTAGAATCAATCTGGATTATTCTGAATAATTAGTGGATTTGTCATGCACGTCTCATTGACAGAAAAATAAAATAAAATTGTATCACTTTAAAATGAGATACTAATAATTAATTTCTAACTAATGAGATACTAATAATCAATTTCTACAAAAAATCCGTAATTAATTTCACTTTTTTTAATGAGATTGCACACACACACACACACACATATATTCTAACTAATTAATTTCACTTTTTTTAATGAGGCTACATATATATATTTAAGCAAATACCATAAATCTAAACATAGTAGAAGTTGTAACTGGATGCATCAATCACAATTCTGTCAGCCCACCGGGCCAGCCCATCGGGTTTTCGGGCTAGCCCTATCGGGTTCCGGGTTAGTCGGGTGCGGGCTAATCGGGCTGGAGGTTTTTTCGGGTTGCGATTTTTCAAACCTAACCCTCTAATTTTGTCGGGTTATTCGGGTCGGCCCACGGGTTTCGGGCTGCATTGACATCCCTATCTATATATATATAAAAGCTCAACCATTAGCATAAATAGTAAGTTATATTTTCCCGCCAAAATCACTTTACTATTTTTAGAATTAATTTTTTTTATTGTAATTTTTAGAAACTATATAGATAATTTTCTATATTATATATATATATATATATATATATATATATATATATATATATATAGGGAGTGGTTCAATTGAGAAGCTCAAATGTGTTGAGAAGTTGAGAAGCAATGTAATAGATGAACATGTTAGTACATTTTGATGAACATGGTAATTAGACCCTAGATCAATAAATTCTTTGAACATACCAAATATAACTGACGAACATACAAATATATTTAATTTGTTAAAAAATACGTCACCGACAAGGATCGAACCCCAGATCAAACTCGTGTTCATAAAAACTAATTGGCATGTTCATCTATTAGATGGCTTCTCAACTTCTCAACACATTTGAGCTTCTCAATATAACCTAACCCTATATATATATATATATATATATATATATATATATATAAATTTTTTTATTCATTTCGTCTACTCTAGATTATACAGATATTTGTTTGTTATAATTTTTTTCTATTGATATAATTTATCACATTTTCATAGTTTTTTCAAAATAAAATGTATGCAATTTCAGGAAATTTAAATGATGTGCTAATACAAAATTAAACTCTTCAATCTACTTTTATTTTTTAATTTTAAAGAAAAATTGATAATGGTTCTCCAATTAATGATTTTCCATTAAGTCATTTTCATAGTTTCTAGGTTGTATTATTATTTTATCTAAATACAAATTTTAAAATTAAGGGATAATTGCGTGAAAATACACAAACTTTGCCAAAAATCCATATTTGACGCGATGTTAGGATTTTACATTTTAATACACCAACTTTCGTTGTTGTCCAAATTTGATACGACTTAATTCTTAAAAATTCAAAAAACAACCCCTTTTTGTAAATAATTATACAAAAACCCACTTATGTTATTATTTGGGACATTTAAACCAAAACAAGATATTTCCTTATGATGTTTTCTTTTAATCTTTGATCCGCGCCTAAAATGGTTTAAAAGAAAACATCATAAGGAAATATCTTGTTTTGGTTTAAATGTCCCAAATTATAACATAAGTGGATCTTTGTATAATTATTTACAAAAAGGGGTTGTTTTTTGAATTTTTAAGAATTAAGTCGTGTCAAATTTGGACAACAACGAAAGTTGGTGTATTAAAATGTAAAATTCTAACTTCACGTCAAATATGGATTTTTGGCAAAGTTTGTGTATTTAGGTGCAATTTTCCCTAAAATTAAACTATATATTCTCTAAAAATAAAAAAGTGCATTACATATAATATATTACCACTCACGTACATGCGCGCGCGCACACACAAACACACACACACACACACACACACACACACACACATATATATATATATATATAAATATATATATATATATTTATATATATATATATATGAGTACTGTATATATTTCAGTATAAAATAAAATGTATGCAATTTCAGGAAATTTAAATGATGTGCTAATACAAACTTAAACTCTTCAATCTACTTTTATTTTTTATTTTTAAAGAAAATTTGATAATGGTTCTCCAATTAATGATTTTCCATTAAGTCATTTTCATAGTTTCTAGGTTGTATTATTATTTTATCTAAATACAAATTTTAAAATTAAACTATATATTCTCTAAAAATAAAAAAAGTGCATTAAATATAATATATTACCACTCACGTACATGCGCGCGCGCGCACACACACACACACACACACACACACATATATATATATATATGTGAGTACTGTATATATTTCAGTATAAATTTTGTATAAGTTATTTTTAATATAATATGCATATATTATATCATCTTTAATTTTGCCATGTATGGTTTTGATTTGGACGAAATTAAAATTCAGTGTATTTATATCACAACTTTATATAGTTGAAAAAGTACCAAAATTCACTAATAATTTGTGGATTTACAATCAATTAACGCCTCAAAAAAATATGTTGTGAAATCCAAATCAGTAAAAAGTAATTAAAAGTTCCAAAAACCCTTTCAAGACTAATAGAAAATATGAAAGAAAAATATCTATATATTTTGGTGGAAATTTTAAATAAATAATAATAATCATTAGATAAAAAGGTTTTGTCAAGATCTTAGTCAATTATTTGATAAGCCACAAACTATAAAATGGTTTCATCTTCATTTTAATGCTGCTATCCTTATTAGAGCTATTTTATATAAAAATATAAGTAATTTATAGTAGAATTTTATTTTCTAAATATAATATTCTAAAAATAATTTTTTTTTTACTATTTTAATTAAATAAGTATCACCGTGCATCGCACGGGAATAATACTAGTATTACTAGAAGGGGGAGGAATATAGATACCCTTGTATCCTGTTTTATGAAAATGATGAAATTTTTGCGTCAAGAGTGAGTACAACGCAGGAGGACCACTATAAGTCAAATCCCACTTTCAAAAGTTTATAAATATGGTTGGGAATGTCAATGTTGTGTGTATATTAGGCTTGAGAGAATAAAAATATTATATATACAAGAATGAAGTCATAAAACGACCCTAACAAGTAGACTATGCTATCGCCTAAAAAGAATACAAATCCTCGCCAGTTCAGTAGGTAAGAAGAGAGTCTCTATGTGCAAATCTCAGCATTCGATAATGGTGGCAAAGAGAAAAACCACAGTGCTAGAATGACTCTTCAATGACGCAACGGGATATGATAAGGATGTTTTCTACACGCATACACTGAATTACGGCATAGATGCCAATATTCTTTCCAAGGGATCACTATCCATGGCAGCTTCATAGGGAGACTAGGAGCAGCAGCATGCAAAGTGCTGTAAAAAGAGAATCGGATCAAAATTAGCAAGAACATGGAAAGCTAATCGAGTGAATGGGAAGAGCAGGGGAGTCGGATATCACAAAACAGTAACATGTGTGTGTTCGTGATGACAGAGGAATACCTTCTCCCAGTGAGAAGCCCGTAAGCAGATGAGCGTACAGCTGACCTTGAGAAAGCTGAATAAAAGTTTTTATAGTGTGGCCAGACCACCTCTCCTAAAATGTTATCGAAAGCAAAGAATCAACATTAAAGTAATGTAAAATCCCATGTAGCCTTTGTGGCTCAAGGGTGTACCTAAGTTCAAGTAATTGCTGCCGAGAAATGTAACCAAAATCGTGGATTTGCTACTACTGCAGCTTGAATATGCTGTTTTGTGCAGATTAACAGTGGATGAATCATTGCCAGCAAAAGCTTCTGTCTCAGAATGTTGACAAAATGCAACTTTGAACAATATCCCAGATGGAAATCTTTTCCTCCTCTTCAACCAAAGGAAAACTTTAGCATATGGAGTGGAATGGATAAAAGACATGGCAGCCCCAACAGCTATGGAGACGAAGCACACAGCTGTGTGCAAAATGGTGAAGAAAATATAGAAAGCCGATGTCGTTGGTAGGAGGAGTAATATAGGCGTGAAGAGAAGAGAACCAACTACATGTTGCTCAACAGTATAGTCATAGCTGTCCAATCTGTGGCGCAAAGGATTCAACTTTCTACCCCTGCAACCGATCCAACATTGTCATGAGATTGAATAACTGAACAAATTTATACAAGTTTCATTAGAGCTAGCAAACTTTTTCAAGAATGACCCGCCTATCAAAAACTTTGTAACCACTCAAATCACCTGATAAGCTTATACAATGAAGTTATTTTACAACTATATTTGATTATGGGTGTATTCTCTTTGGTGTAAATTTATCATGAGAAAATGAGGGATAAAAAACGTTTCTCCCTTTAAATCACTCTTTTCTTTTCCCCATTTCCTACAAAAGAGAATTTGACCCTTTTTCATTCTTCTTTTTTCACTCCAAGGAGGGGTTATACTATCCCTCCATTTTTGGTATGATAATATTATTCCTCCTCGGAGTGAAAGGAGGAATGAGAAAGGGTGAAATTCTCTTTTGTAGAAAATGAAGGAAAAGAAATGAGGGATTTAAAGGGGGGAATGTTTTGGTCGCTCCTTTTCTCATGATAAATTTACAACTACAGATAATACACCCTACATGGTAAATGTTTTCCTCTCTTTGTACAAAATCAAGGTCAAGTTAAGATTATTCATAAAAAAGTCTGTTACCTGAAAAGGCGCCACAATGCTGATAATGCTTGTATCTGAGTCGAATAGAGAAGTGAAAGGAATAAATGAAGAATCAAAACATGCATTGTTAGTAGAGAGATAATGTCAACAAGTAGAGCTGCTGCACAAGTTGAACCAAAAAGAATCCCACATAGAGCAAGTCCTTTGAAGAAATGAATGAACAGAAAACCAATTAAAGCCCAAAGGGCAGACCAAATCTGAATTGCATTCAAAGAAATCATTCCTAGAACCCCAGCTAGCTCAGTATTCAATTTAAAACCAGCTGGATTCCCCATCAGCCATACACACCCAGTACGTAACCAACCATCTGTGAAGTCATGTGCAAAGTCTGAAACCCACAAGAATGCAGAGTCTGCTGTAAACCACAGGGGAATGCCAACTAGATTTCCCAGAAGAGAATCAAATACAATATTTGACCATATTGAGTGCTTGTGAGATGCGGCTTTCTCTGCAAACTCAACACATGACCAATCCCTACACAAGTAGCAAAAGTAGTGAGGATAAATATCTTAAATTTTATTTCTTATAAAATGAGTGGCAGAGTTATTAACAGGGTATCATATTAGACATGGCTTGATTAAAATAAATAATAGTTGCAGAACATCATGTTTTCATGCGTAAGAAATATAGATTTGTTTCTGGGAAAATGATGAAAACAATGTATGTGAATCAGCTCTTTAACATGATATTGAGAATATTTTTAAACAAGGTATCCTAATTTTATAGTATTCACTCAAGCATATCTTCAGTAAATTTGAAAGCATAAGTCCAGATTACATTTAACTACAAAGACTTCGTATACCTTTAGACAAATAAAATAGAATCAAATAGATAACCTAATTGTCATGATACCTTATGTTTTGATCCTGGAGAAAAACCGGCCAATACAAAAGCTGACAGCAGCGGAAGTGAATACTCTTCAATGAATTGCTAAATACTTTGGTGAACAGAACATCTATACCGGTGTGGGATAACCAACTAAAAAGAATACGAGATAACTGAAGAATGATGTAAATGATAGTTGATAGGGAAGCAACAGATACAGCAGATATCTGCCATGCAAAGGTAGAGAACCTGACAAGACATTTAGAAGCTGTCATAGTGATTATAAAAAATAAAAATAAAAATAAAAATAAAAATAAAAAAAGGTAAAGATTATCTTAGTTACATGTGAAGAATGAGGAGAAGTGGCCCAGACTCAGCATGGTCATGTCCATCAAACAAAATTTGAGCAGCATTAGCACTGTTCATTGCCTGGATTACAATATCCTTTTCACAAGGACATTTGAAGAACTGATTCAGAAAAAATGAAACTCAGCTATGGTAGATTTTAGTAAAGAATATTTACCAAGTCAAGATGCGAATCTCTCTGGTGAAGATCCTCAAACCACTTGGGTTTCTTGCTAGGGGATGCTACTAAATTGGATGAAAAGTGAGCGCCCAGAGAATAATGGTGACCACCAATATTTGGTATTTCATAAAATATTACCTATATTATCAGGAAGCAAGATAGCATAATGAGATAAATGAAAAAAGAAAAGAAGATCGCTCTACAGGTTAACATGACTTACATACGTGGAGATCTAGATGGGACTCGATTTTTCCGTTCAAATGTAGATGATCCAATTTAGGGATAGCAAGAACTCTTCCGTCCATTCTTTCAGAAAGAACGTATACAAGTTTGATTGACAAGTTTTCTGGAGCAGCAAGTCTACCGTGTCCTAATATACTGTCATGTCTGAGGCATCCACAGCTCCAGCTCCCTTGATTACTCACAAGTGAACTTGAACTTTGATTTCCGTTTAGTTTCATATCTCCATTTCTATCATTTCCACAATTAGCCAGCTTGTTGTTGCCACTACAATCTGCTTCAAAATATCCCAGAAGAGAGAAGCCGCTTTTCTCTTGAAGAAGTGTAGGCATGTTCTTGTTCGTCCTATGAAGGATTTCCTTTATGAAAGAAAGCACAGATACAAAATGGACATTAATCAGAGCGCTATGAGACAAAAAGGATAGTAATGAACTAGCTTAAGCCTAAGGAACGCTCTAATCAGCATTAACTTTCGATAAATTGAATCGAGGCCTAATCCAAGCGGCAAAGCTGAGGCATCAAAGTCTCTCTCTTGCAAGAGGTCACCGACGTCGTGTGGATATTTTCATTTGTTTGGTTTTGGTCTAGTTTATACTACTTGGTTGTTGATTTGAGTAGCTTGGTTAATTCATTTGTAATATGTATTCAATTTTATGGCATCGGACGTTACTATCTTCTATTAAAAACAACAACTTCCGACAAATTGAATATCAAAATTATGGCCTTCCGATTTACATAATCCAATACCATAAAAAACTGCACACAGGTGAACTTTCCCCCACACATCAAAAAACTAAAATTGCCAGAATGTGATAGGGTTTCCAATTACGAAATGGAACCGAAATAACACACCAATTAACTTCAATCGTTCCATAATTTCCACTTCAATTCATATATAACCCCATCAACTATAAAAACAACTAAGTATATAACACGAAAGCAAAAATTAAAACTACATTTAGTAATCCGAGACAGGAAACGCAACGTACCATGAGATCCAAACCGGATTCAAGTGAAGAAGCAAGTTTGTGCTGATGGCAAGCGAAAGCCACGACAACATCGATGGAAGCTTCGGAAGAGGGAAGGAACCATCCAAATAAGAAACTTAAACCCGGTGGAGTTTGAGAGAAGAGATCAGCCGGCCACCAAAGCCTGCAATTCCTTCTCCTTGCCATTGTTACACCTCAATAGGCGCGCGGCATCCGTCGTGGAACTGTGATATCCGGAAAAGCGAGATCTTCTGTAGCTGTTGGCGGAGGACGGCGAAGGAATTTGGGTGAGCGGCGGCCGTCAAATGTTTTAGTGAGGAATCTGATTAAGAAAACAATACATCTATCTATATATTATACTCCCTCTGTCCCATTATTGAAGACGCAATTTCCTTTTTGGATTGTCCCAATAATGAAGAAACATTTCATTTTTTGGAAAGAATTAGTGATTTAAGTACACTAATTAACAATTGGCTAATGAGAGTATAAGTACTCAAATTTCTCTCTCTCTCATTACTTCACGCCCTCTCTCTCTCTGCCATTACTCCCGAAACCCTAGCCCCTCATTTCAGTCTCCGCCGCTCTCACCTTCGATCTCATCAGTGTCTCCCTCCACCTTCGAGACTCCGATACGCCGTCTCCCTTCACCCTCGATCTGCGATACGTTGCCCTCCCTTTCTCCCTCCACCCTCGATCCACCTCCATTAGCGTCGCCCTCCTCCGAGGTGAGTAAACTGAAATTTCCGCCTCCCGTTGTCTTCGAGAACCTCTAAATCTCGAAGTAGATGAGCCAAAAATTAGGCTGGGCTTCGATCGGTGAATTCGTCCCCG